>NW_006399843.1:6157091-6177339 GCF_000299155.1 Elephantulus edwardii
CCTTTTTACCCTACTGGAGAAGTTTTTGGATGTGCATACACCGTGTATCTTTCCTTCTTACCATTTCCCCTCTTTTCTTCTGTACTTCTTCATGCAGATGTGAATTCATACATTCAACCTGATAACAAAAGTTTATGTAAGTGTGAGCAGATGTCCATTGTGAAGCTATTCCTGTCTGCAGTAAAATGTATTTCTGACTGTAATTTTGAGTTTCTAGAAAAGAAAGGAGGATGCAGTGGACTAGTGATGAGGCAAAGGCAAAAAAGCACTACAATATCAAAGACATACATGAGCTATCTATTAAAAATATAAGTTATATTTTGTTGTTGTTGTTAAGTGCCATCAAGTTTAATATGACTTATAGAAACCCTATGAACAACAGATCTGAACTCTATCCTATCCTGTGTCATCCTTATCATCTCTGATACACTTGATTCCATTGCAGCACATACTTTGTCAATCCATCTCGTTGAGTGTGTTCCTCTTTCACTGACTCTACACCTTTCCAAGCCTGATGTCCTTTTCCAAATAATAGCCTCTCCTAACAACTGCCCAAAGTATGTGAGAAAAGCTTCACAATCCTTGCCTCCAAAGACTAGTTTGGCTGGATTTTTTCCCCCCAAGACATATGTATTTGTTCTTTTGGCAGTCCATGGGACACACAACACTCTTTTCCAACATGACAAATCAAAGGCATTGGTTCTTATTCTGTCATCATTATACATTGTCAAGCTCTCAGATAAAAGGCAGGTAACTGAAAAGATTATGGCCTGATTGGACAATTAAAACAGACTTTCAAGGGGGGGGGAAGAAGAACGAACTGGGGAGGAGGGCAGAGAAAATAGTGCAACAATGAATCTCTGTAAATGTTCATTACAATTAATAAAATTTAATAAAAATTTTAAAAAGACTATGGCCTGGATCATGCACACCTTACATCATTGCTTTGCAGTACTTTAAAGAGGTCCCTGACTCTCTCATTGCAATATGTCTTTTGATATCTTGACTGCTGGTACCCAGGGTGTTGATTGTGGATTAATGTAAGATGCAATCATTGACAACTTCCGTCTTTTCTTCTTGTCATGATGTTGCCTATCTGACCAGTTGTGAAGAATGTGGTGGTTAGCCTAAAAGTGCCTTTTTAATAGCCATTATAGTAGCCTCCTCTGATCTCTAGCTACCTTAACTGCAGGCACATAGTTTTGAAATCATTTTGGTCTTGTAGGATAAGAGAAAGAGTGCTTCCCACAGTGGGCAGCAGGACTTGAGGTGAGCAAGACTTGAGGAAGGCAAGATTGAGATCCTGGTGGCAAGACCTTGGTGATTGTAGTGGAGAGGCTATGATTGCTACAGAGAAACTGTGGCAAGGTGTAACCAGAAGAGTCCTGGGGTGAAGGCCAAAGTTAATTATTTTGCTGTTCTTGCCTTGGATGATGGAAGGAAAAACTGCTTGCTGAACTGGAATCTGGACTAATCGAGGAATTATGTGTTGGGGACAGCTTACTTAAAACTTGAATTTGCATTAGGTGATATTCTTTGCCTCTCCAACTCTCCAACTTATTTCCCTAAGAAACCTCATTCTCAGTATACAGTTGAGTGTCTGCGAGTCAACAATGAATAAAAAAATTTCTTGCTGCAAGTGAGGCACTACATGCTCCATGGGCTGGGTTACAGGCTCTTTATCTTCTTTCTGTTCTGGGGTGGTGAGGGGCTGTGCTGGTCTTACTCCCTCTAGCCCTTTCAAAGAGATGTTCACAGCCCTGTGCCCCTATGTCTGATTTTCAGCTCTTTAGAAAGAATTTCGTCTTCTTGATGCTGAGATGCAATCCATGTTGACTTGCAGTCTTTGATCTTCTACAAACAAGTGTTTCACGTCCTCCTCACTTTCAGCAAACAAGGTAGTGTCATCTGTATAATGCAAGTTGTTGACGAGTCTTTCTCTGATCTTGATGCTACATTCTTCTTCCTAAAGTGCAATTCTTTGAATGATTTATTCAGCATACAGATTTAACAAGTATAGAGAAAGGATATAGACCTGACTTAAGCCCTTCTTGATTTTAGATTGTGCAGTGTTCCCTTGCTCTGTTTGGACAATAGCTTCTTGGTCTAGATATAAGTTTTGTGTGAGCATAATTAAATGTTCTCAAATTCTCACTCTGCTCACTGTTAGCCTTATGTTATATAATCACTATTTATTAAGTTCCCTGGTAAATAGATCTCTAGTGGAAATAAGGTCATTTCCCAAGAAAAGATCTTTATCTACATGAAGCTATAATTTTTTTTTTTTTAACCATAGCGTATTGGGCTGGGTCCTCTAGAGAAACAAAACAAGTGGAGTTTTCTGTGCATATTTATGTTGTATTTATGTCCTGTCAAGTTGAGACCAACTAATAACTGACTCCAAAGCAGCCTTTCTAAGTTACATGGAAGGAGATTATTCATCTTTCTTCCAGGGAGATGCTAATGGATTTGAATCACATGCCTTTGCAATGGCAGTACAACTCCTTACCACTAAGCCATAATGCTCACATGTGTGTATCTATATATTTATGCACACAACACCCACATATATTGGTCTCAAGGAAATGCTCATGCAATTGTAGAGACTGTGAAGTCCTTCTGTTTGTCAAACGTCAGATTGGAGACTCTCCTCACGTAAATTCAGGGGCCAAGGAAACCAAAGTTAGCAGGTAAGAGAGCAGGCTGATAACTCAAGGCTGTGGAAACTGATGAATCCCAAGAACAGCGGACAATACAGCAGGCCACTTCCTTAAGTACAAGGAGCTGGAAGTTGTTTCCTGAGCCAGATACAGGACCGGATTGGGCAAAAAATCTAGAACTTTGCCAGAATGTCCATATATGTTTGATGCAGGCCACATTCCTGAGGAAACTGTCTTTCAACTGCTTGGCAGCTCCTGGCTGATCTCATCATAGATATGATATATCAGATTTCATCGTGGAAGTGGTTATATTATTTCAGATCTCATCAAAGACTACATCATAGTCACCAAACCAGAGAATTGTGGCCAATTAACTTGACACTCACCCTTAAACCATTATACCAGGATTGGATCTACAGCAAGTAATATTAGGTCAATGTTACTCACCCAAACAGAAACTCAGCATCTTGAAAGTTAGGAACTCAGTCCATGCCAGGCAGATTGTCTCTGTAAGGAATCTAGTTTTGGGCTTTGCCCAACCTGGTAAGTCAGCTGGGAGGAGGTAAGCTAGAAGGTTCTCTAAATTCTGGTGCAAGGGCCACCATGTGGAATGGATGTAATGGAGCCTCATGCACTACAATGAATGAGTGAAAGAAGCAGAGAATAAAGACCCATATCCCACCAGAGAAAGGAATTAGAAGAAGAGAGAGACAGAGACAGAAAGGCAAGGAAAGATGGAGCAATAAAGAAATAAATGTATTGCTTAATGATTTTTTTAAGTCCTTGAAATCTTGTTATTAGCCTGCAATTAGAGCACTAGTGGAGTAGAACATAAAGAGTTGTGGTCGTAACCTTAAATATGCAACTCCCTGGCAGTTCGAATCCACCACTGGCTCCAAAGAAAATGATGACCAATCTCCTGCTGAGTATTTTATAGCCTTGGCAACCCAGTAGAGGGTCAACTGTGAGTTAAAATGAATGTAAACGTCATGAGTTTGAGTTTTTCAGCGTCTCCTGTTAATAATAATTGGCTTTTAACCTGAGTGAGAGTTTTTAAGTAATAGTTTCTGAGTCTTAGTAATTAAATAGGACCATGTTACGTCATCAACCATGGGATATTGGGTATTTGCAGCAACTTGGAGGACTAGGCCAACTCAGAAGCAATATCAATTAGCTGACAATAGTCAGCTGTCGACCAATATTTTGAAAACGTACTTGGTGCTACCTTCCTGGAATGAGCAGTAGGGAGGATAAAGATGACATACAGTGGACCTTACTTTAAAAAAGTCATTGTTGTTCTGTGCTGTCAGATTGGAACCAATTGACCTGCTTACCCTCCAGCAGGTTTTTAGAGGGAGTAGATCACATGGGAGGAGATTGCTCATCTTTCTCTAGTGGAGCATCTGGTGGGTTTGAAACTGATGTGTTCCTTTGGGATTGTTGAACAGCTTCTTACCACTAGGCCACTGTGGTTTAGTGTTATGCATTTAAGATTCATTTTAGGAAGCAAAGTTAACATCAACAGATGCAAATATAAGACACCACAAAACTACACTGGAAAACAAATGTCAAAGGGAACAAAGGTTTAGAAAAGTGAATACTTTAAGGAAGTAGAAGACTGAATGTTTACTTGGGAAAAATGGTCAGGATTTGGGTCTACTGAGAAGAGTGGAGATGACTGGGGTACTTGTCACATAATGAGAAATGATGGGTGGTGGGTAAAGCTGTAGAAATATTTGAAGTAGGGGCTATGATTTTGGAGAATGGTTAGAGGTTAAGGCTGGTCGGAATTTTAGAGAAAGCTCTTCCGGTCTTTGAAAATTTCTCCTCAACCTGCCACTTTCAAAACCACATTTGAGATTCTTTCTTTAGCAACATTCCTCAGTCCTGAACCCATGTCCTATCCTCTTCATCTGTCTTCTATTTTTATATTATTAATTTAAATAATTTCTTATGACTTTTTTTCTGGGAAAACACATTGCAAGAAGAAAAATGATGGTACAGTTGGGAGATGGCCCATCTCTCTGAACCATGAAGTTCTTCTATGAGCTAAATAATCCAGGTGATTCTTCCTGACCACAGTACTTCAGGGATGACCTTGACTCCTCAGCCAAGCATTGGATGCAGCTCATGATCCTCCTCCTCAACTCTCTTCTCCAGAACTTTCAAAATTTGAGAATTTCATAACTTAAGAATTTCCTAATCTAAAAAAATAAGAATTTCCTAATCTAAAAAAGCTAGAACCTCTTTTGGTAGATTTCCCTCAGTTAGTGTTTAACCAATCATCTGTCCTATCAGGAGAACAACTGAACTGTGGAAAAACTGACAGTGGGAGACTCTGGGCAGCTTCTGAAGGTCAATCACTTGGCCTCTGCAGGAGAGGACAGGAGGGCAGAGGATTCAGCACAAGAGTGAAACACAATGGAATCTGGCTTCACCACCAAGGATATTTATTTGAGCCATTTTAACCCTCGGGATTACCTAGAAAAATATTACAATTTTGAGTCTAGACATTCTGCAGAAAATCAGATTGTCAGATATCTTTTGGAAAATCTTTTCAAGATATTCTGTCTGGGTAAGTCTATCTATTGCCTGTGTGGCCTCCCTGGGATGTGAGACCCAGAAGATGATGGGTTTATGTCCAGTCATCATTATTGACAAACCCATTGGCATTTTCTATTTATTTAAGTAAGTCTTTTTTTTTTTAAAGTAAGTCTTTTATGGTTTACAAAGTGCTTTTGTAGTCATCTTTCCAGTTGGTCATGACAATGGGAATTCAGAGGCCCCATGTTTTGGCTCTGATTCTTCATTGACTTGAAGAAAACAAGTTGTTGAACCTCTTTTTTAGCCACTTATAAAATCTGAATATTTAGTCTGTTTCTAACTTAAAAATTTTGAATATGCATGAGATGAAGACCTCCTAGTATGTAATAACCTGAGTGGTTTTTGGAGAAAGACATTTAATAATGTAATTTGGAAAATTTAACTTGCCCCCAATACATTACTTAATAGTTTTAATATTATTTTTGAGCAGACTCTCTGAACCAAGTGTTTGTATTCCAGATGTGGATCTTTCCACCTACTCACCCCCTTTAGATCCTTTAACTGTCCCAGCAACTTGCATCCATCCAGGATGGGGGAATGGGAAAAGAAAAGGCTTTTCAAAAAGGACTTTAGGTGAGAGGGAGTGAGTAGAGAGGTGATTTGACTTTAGGATCTCTAGCACAATCCCAGGGAAGACCTTGGATGGAGGAAATGTCCTCAACCAACAAACATCTGAGCTCACTTGCTCTTCTCTCCTCTGAACCAGACGGCGTGAGGGGAGACCTCCTGATTGACATTGGCTCTGGCCCCACCATCTATCAGCTCCTCTCTGCCTGTGAGTCCTTCAAGGAAATCATTGCCAGTGACTACAGTGACCAGAACCTGCAGGAGCTGGAGAGGTGGCTGAAGAAGGAGCCTGGTGCCTTTGACTGGTCTCCAGTAGTGAACTACGTGTGTCATCTTGAGGGAAACAGGTAGATGAACCGGGGTCGGCTTCCTGGCTTGCCAAGGGTGCTCCGAAGTGGTTAATTTTTCGAAATCAAGAATTATCTTCAGAGTTCAAGTAGGAAAAGCACAGTGAGATCAAAATGAAAGAGAGATCCAAGTGGAGAACATGAAAGGTAGAAAGAGACAGAAAGATTAAAACATACGTGGGGGGGGGGCGGTTTGCACATACACAATCACGATTTCTCAAAAAGTTAGAGATAAGAGACATTTAATTAGAGATTGAAAAATTTTAAGAAAGAGGTGTATGAATTTTATATTTTTCTATCTCTCCTCCCCTTGATTTAATTTTCATATGAATTCTCTGTATGCCTTGCCCATATCCCAAACTCACTTTCTACTATAATTTCTTTCCCTCTTTGCTTACACATTGTGCACTCTGTATTTCTCAATGTTCTTTACATTCTTTGTGTTTCTTTTTCTGTATTTTCATTTACCACAGGGAAAAGTAAGTATTCTCATTAGCATATGATTTCCTGGCAAGACAATTTCTATCAAGGAACAAATACTGGTGCTTTTTTGGCTCATGTTGAAAATAGCTTGTATTCATTTATTTAGTAAACCTCTCTCTATAATGTGACACATTACGAGCTGCTCAGATAGATGAGGAGGAGTTCCAGGGCGCAGTCCATAGGGAGTTACGCTGCCCAAAGCCCATGCTTCTCAGGCAGCTAGAATCCACCAGGGGTTACTCATAGAAAACGGTGGGCAATCTCCTCCCATGCAATATGTGCCGTGGTTGTTATGTACCATCGAGTCAGAAATGACCCAAAGCTGTCACTCCAATGGATTTTCAGAGACAGTTAATCATATAGTAGAAAATTGCCCATCTTTATCCTTTGGTGCAGCTGGTGAATTTGAACCACTTGCCTTTGATATTGCAGTACAGCTTCTTGCCACTAGGCCACCAGCGCTCCCTCCCATGCAATATATTGTTGTTTTTGTTGTTGTGTTGTTATGTGCCATTGAGTCACTTGCAACTTAGAGTGACATTACGTGCAACAGTTCTAAAACCTGTCCTATCCTGAGCCAATCTCATTGCCTCTGACAGACCAAACCCCACTTCTCCAGTCACTGAGTCAATCCATCTTGTCTTTGATCTTCCTCTCCTGTGCTGTCCTTCCACCCTTCCAAGCATGATGTCCTTCTTCAAGAACTGGTCCCTCTTGACCATGTGCCCAAAGTATATGAGACAGAGCTTTAAAATCCTTGCCACCAAGGAACAGCTCTGTTTCACACTCTCCAGATCTGACCTGTTTGTTCTCCTGGCAGTCCATGGTATATTCAACACTCCAGAACATTTGATTGTGCTAATGCGAAACCTATACTTGGACCAGGAGGCAGTCGTCGTAACAAAGCAAGGAGACACTACATGGTTCAAAATCAAGAAGGGGGTGCGTCAGGGATGTATTCTGTCTCCATACCTTTTCAATCTGTATGTAGAACAGATCATCTGAGTTGCTGGGCTATACGAAGAGGAATGTGGCATCAGGATTGGTGGAAGAATCATCAACAACCTGCGTTATGCAGATGACACAACCCTGCTTGCTGAAACTGAGGAAGACCTGAAGTGCTTGCTGCAGAAGATCAAGGACTACAGCCTCCTATATGGACTGAAGCTAAATGTCAAGAAAACAAAGATTCTAACCACTGGGCCAATTGGCAGCATCAGCATGGATGGTGAGGAGATTGAGATAGTTAACAGTTTTAATTTACTTGGCTACACAGTCAACGCTCTTGATAACAGCAGCCAGGAAATCAGGAGATGAATTGCATTGGGAAAGTCAGCTGTGAGGGACCTCTCAAGAGCACTAAAGAGCAACGATGTCAGGTTGGAGACTAAGGTGCGCCTGATCTGGGCTATAGTCTTCGCAATTATATGCTATGCATCAGAGAGTTGGACAGTGAATAGGGCTGATAGAAAGAGGATTGATGCCTTTGAGCTGTGGTGCTGGAGAAGAGTGTTGAATATATACCATGGACTTCTAGGAGAACAAACAGGTTTGTCCTGGAGAGGGTGAAGCCAGAGTGTTCCCTGGAGTCAAGGATTCTGAAGCTTCATCTGACATATTTTGGGCATGTTGCAAGGAGGGACATCATGTTTGGCAGAGGGGAGGGGAAGCGAAGGAAAGGAAGTCCTTTGGTGAGATGGATCGATTCTGTGACTGGAGCGGTGGGAATAAGTGCTTTTGAGATGGCTAGGTTGGCACAGGATAGAACAGCATTTAGAGCTCTTGTACGTAGGGTCGCTATGAGTCGCAAGTGACTCGATGGCACATAACAACAACAACAAGTCATTTTCCAGCTCTCTGATGCATAACAAGCAATTTCAAAGACCATGGCCTAAATCAGGTGCACCTCAGCCTCCACACTGACATCGTTCCTGACTGCTAGTGCCAAGAGAGTTGATTGTGGAACCAGGCAAGCTGAAGTTGTTAACAATCTCAATCTTTTCTTTGTCTATGATGAAGCTAATAATTGGACCAGTGATGAGAATCTTTGCTTTGTTTCAATCCATATTGAGGATATAGTCCTTGACATTTTGCAGCATATGCCTTTTGCCCTCAGTTTTGGTAAGGAAGGTTGTATCATCTGCATACACAGCCTTGGAAACCCAGTGAAGGGTCAACTATGCAACTATGAGTTGATTCATGAGTGAGTGAATGAGGGAGGAAAGAAGGGAGGGAAGGAGACAGATGACGAAGGCAGAGTTCTTTGTCTCTTAGAGTTCACATCTGGAAGGTCATTTGGGTTGGCTGACAACAATAGACACAGAAGTTTAATACATTGTTAGATGCCATTGAGTTAGATCAAACTCGTAATGACCCTATGCACAACAGAAAGAAATACTGTCCAATCCTGGACCATCTTCACAATCTCTCTGTGTTTGAGTCCATTATTGCAGCTACAACTGTATTTTGAGTGCCTTCCAACTTATAGTCTTTTCTACCTGAACTCTTTGGATCATGTTCCCTTACTCTTCATCAGATTTTTAGTTGCCTATTATTTCAGAACTAGATGGTTGGTTTTGCTTCCTACTGTCTTCATCTGGAAACTATGATGAAGTCTGTCCACCATGGAGAACCCTGTCTGAATTTGAAATACCACTGGGATCACTTCCAGCATCACAGCAACATTTAAGCCATCACAGTACAACAAATTGACAGAGTGGTGGGAGTTTAAGATGGTGAACTTCAATCCAAGAATAATGAGAAGGCATCCGAGGTATAATCAGAAGACTGTTGTGACACAGTTCACATTTATAATGATTACTCTCATAGGTGGTTAGAGAGTGAATTGGAGGAGTTGAAGGAACAAGATACAAGGAAAAGAAACTACTTAAATCCGAGTAAGAGGTGATGTCAACTTGGGTGAGGGTGATGGGGAGAAGTGGGTTGTTTGAAGGAGAATTTTTGAGATGACATGGCAAAAAAAAGTTAGCTGTTTATGGGGAACAAGAAGACTGAAGTGTCAGGGATGATTTCCATGTCTCTGAACCTGAGTGACAGGAAGATGGGAGTGAATGTTTCTGAATCCCAAGAATCAATATAAAATCATGTGGCCTTGCCATAACCCTAGGGAATGTTCTTATTGGTCTACCTCTCTTCTAGAGTGATAGCCAATCTATATTTCTAGAATTGCACTTACATTTTCCCCTCATCTATTTGTCAACTTTTGTTTATCCTTGAGAACCAATTTCTCAATTATAATTAACTCTCATGTAGGCTTCTATTTTTTTAACATTATTTTCTTTTTAAAAGAAAATTTTCTGACTTTCGGCAGCTTCCTTCTTCTCAAAGTTATTTAGAAATATTTTAAACTTTATACTTATTTTCTTACATATTATTGTTACATGGTCATATTGGTAACAAATGTGGATTACCAAATGGTGACTTATCAGTTGGTAGTATAATTCATTATAAAATAATTTCATGAATAAGCTAGGAGTGTTATATGCTGTTCCAAATGAACCCTTTTTTATGTCATAGAGTCACTAAGCTTTCCCTGGGTTTATTCTCATCATTTATCTGTGTTACAAGGCCAAGTTTCCCCAACTGTTATAAATTCTAAAAATGTCTTTAATTTATTTTATAGATATATAGATTATAAAATACACAGATCTAAGTGTTCAAGGAGCTCTGGCGGTATAGTGTGTTAAGTCTTGTGCTGTTAACTGAAAGGTTGACAGTTCGAGTCCACCAGGTGTTCTGGGAGAGAAAGACGGACAATCACAGATTTACAGCATTAGGAACCTCCTGTTGGAGGGATTCTATGAGTCAAGATTTACGTGACGACAATGGGTTGGTTTGATTAAGTGTTCAGTTTTTGCAGGTTTATTATTCACATGTAACTCCACCTGAAAAAAAGATTGAGGCTATTTCTGTCATTCCATCTGCTTGGACATTTGTGTTCCATCAGAATCTTATTTATTATTACTCAGATATGCATTATGCTCATTTTATAGGATTTTTCTAGTTGTGAATTTTTAATTTTTAATCAACTGAATAGGTCTTCAAATATTCCTTTTACAAATAATACTGAAATTGTGTATTTCCTCAGCTCATGTATGTATGCAGTGCACAATATTGTTCATGCCCCCACCCCAGAACTTAAAGATGAGTTAATTAATGACGCTGTCATATGCTGTTTTAACCTGGAAATGTTGTACTGAAAGCTTTATGCTGGCTGTAGTCTTCAGGAAAGAGCCCTGGTGGTGCACCGAGTAAGTACTTGGCTACTAGTCAAAAGTTTGATGCTTCTGATCCCCATCCACTCCATGATACAAAGACCTGTTGGTCTTCTCCTGGGAACAGTCCAGCCTAGGAAACCCTGTGTGACGGCACCACTCTACCTATAGGGAAGTTCTATGACCCTATAAGGAGGTTGCTATGAACCTGTAGGCACATTGCTATGAACCTATAGGGAGGTTGCTATGAACCTATAGGGGGGTTTCTATGAGCCTATAGGACGGTTGCTATAAGCCTATAGAAAGCTTAGGATTAGTTGAAAACAACCCATAACTGACCCTCCATCAGGTTTTCAGAGGCAGTTAATCACATGGGAGGAGAGTGCCCATCCTTCTCCCTTGGAACAGCTGGTGGATTCAAACCGTGTGCTTTTGGGATTGCAGCACAGCTTCTTGTTGCTAGGCCACCAGTGCTTACTTGATGGCATATAACAACAACAATGGAAGGTTGCTATGAGCCTATAGGGAGGTTGTAGGGAGGTTGCTATGAACCTCTAGGGAGGATGTGATAGACCTACCCATGGGAAGGTTCCTACAAGCCAGAATCAATTCCATGTCACACACTCACGTAGTCTTCATGGAGTCCCTGGGCTATACACATGGCTAAGTACTTGACTAATTAACAAAAGTTCAACAGTTTGAACTCACCCAGAGCCTCCTTAGAAGAAAGGTCTGGAATGTGTTTCCCAAAGGGCACAGACTTTGAAACCCTGCACAACACAGTTCTACAGCACAAAAAGTGGCCAGGGTCAGAATTAACTTGACAAGCAACTGGTTATAGCATTAAAACTGCAGAGAAATTCTGCTTAATGGAAGTAATTCCAACCTTCTCTTTTCCATTGTCTCTGTATTCCACAGACTGAAATTGGTATTGAACTCAAGATTCAGACTTACGTTTCCCATGTTGGCTCTGACTCATCATGGCCCTCCATCAGGTTTCTGAGGCTGTAAATCACCAGCAGATGAAACTGCCATTTTTCTCTCATGGAGCTGCTGGTGGATTCGAACTTCCAGAGACACACAGTCTTTAGGTTATTGCTATTAACCCTAGCTCCTTCGTATTACACTAGTAGAGGAAACTGTATCTAAGAATCTATATCTAATCTATGTCTAATATTATTCAATCAATAAGACATTTCCCAAAATTTTCAGAAAAATTACAGGGAATTTCAGAGGAAATTTGTATAGAAGTTCTTGTCAGACAAGAAACCTTTCCAAAATATAAATCATGTGTTAAGAAGATTTTGGAACTTTCTTCTCAGTTTCCCTAGTGACCACCACAATTTCCATCTCATTCAAAACTGAACCCATAAAACTTAGCAAGATACTAAAAGCATTACTTATCACATGCCAGAGTCCTCAGCTTGGAACAATTGGTTCTGGAGACACTGTGCCTTCCTAATCACTCTGTAAGAGTGAAAAGCTTTATTTTTGGCAGTAAAATTCTGCATTCCTGCCCTTATCCTCATGCAAGATCCTGTGGCTTCAACTATTTTGAGAATGATAGTGATCCTATTCAACTTGCACCTTCGATTCTCTCTATCAACCCACAAGCTATTTCCCCCTAGATTATTTCTTCTTTATCTGAAGCTATTTCTTGTGCTGACTGCTGCCAGAGACAATTTGCGCTGTCTCCTGTTCCTTTGTGTTTGGAGTCTGACTCATGCATTTAGATACCACTCATTTTCACAACCGTCCAAAAAGTTGTAAGACACTGGTACCAAATTGCTTGCCTCACACTGTTCATTTATCAAGTCAGAAAGTCAAACACTCAGGTATCACCATGCAAGCTTGTACCATGAACAGAGGAAAATGAGCTTTCACCTTAAGAAATCCTAGTAACACCATTAATTAACCTTTGGCTCCTGGAACATGCAGCACCTTGTCTAACGTGGAAGCCTTGACTTCACCCAGGAACTTGCCAGAAATGCACTCACAGGGCCCCCTCCAGGCCTAACCCTCACAATTTGGGTTTTAACAAGATCCATAGCAACATGTATACACATACTACACCAGAGGTGAGAACCACTGAAATGCTCTACACATAAAGATTTTCCAAATCCATTTTAAAAAATGTTCTATCCAAAAAGGACTGGAACAGTACATTGACAGAAAATTGCCAGAGGTTCAAGCTGAGTTATGCAGACAACACAGCCTTGCTTGCTGAAAGTATGGAGGCCAAGAAACACTTGCTACAGGTGATTAAAGACTATAGTCTTCAATATTAATTACACCTCTACATCAAGAAGACAAAAATTCTCACTACTAGGCCAACAGGCAACATCATGGTAGGTGGAGAAAAAAGTTGAAATTGTCAATGATTTAATCTTGGATGTACAATCATCACCCTTGGCACCAGCAGTCCAGAAGTCAAGAGACATATTGCATTGGGAAAGTCTGCTGGCAGGGACCCCTTTAAAGTACTGAAGAACAATGATATCAACTTAAAGACTAGGTTGTGCTTGTCTTGAGTCATGGTCTTTTCAATCACCTGCTATGCATCTGAGAGCTGGACAATGAAAAAGGATGACAGAAGAAGAATTGACACCCTTGAATTGTGATGTTGGAGAAGAGTACTCATTATTCCACGAACTCCAAATGAACAAATAGATATGTTTTGGAGAAAGTGCAGCCAGAGTGCTTCTTAGAGGCAACGATAGTGAAACTTCATCTCACGTACGTTGAACATGTTGCTAGGAGGGACTTTTCCTTGGAAAGAGACATCATGCTTGGAAAAGGTGGAGGGTTAATGAAAGACAGGAAGACCCTCAATGAGATGGATTGACATGGTGACTGTAGCAATGGGATCAAGTATGTCAGAGATGATGAAGATAGCACAGGATAGGAGAGGGTTCAGATCTATTGTTCACACAGTCACTATGTGTGAGTATAGTCACTATACTCAATGACTAACAACAACAATAGCATATCTTTTCCAAAATACACACAGACACACACAGCACTGTGACCTCTACTCTGACTCATGAAGATCTTTCAAGAGGTTTTGGAGTCTGTAAATTCTGCCCAAAAAAAAAGACTGCTTCTTTTTCCTCCTGAGATGCTGCTGGCAAATTTGACCTGCCAGTCTCTCTGTTAGCAGCTCAACACGTAATGCAAACCACACCACTAGGGCACATTAGAGTAGACACCGAATTCACTCTGGTCAAGTAGATTTTTACTCATGGTGACTCCCTCACCCCCATTGGGTTTCTGTAGTTGCAAATCTTGATGGGAGCAGACTGCCTCCATTTTCTCCTGATGAGCTGCTGGTAAGTTTGAACTGCTAACTTTTTTTTCCATTAGCACCCCAATACTTAACCTACTGCATCACCCAGAGATCCTTGATATAGACACTCACTCATTGCCGCCCAGTCTGATATGACTCAGAGTTGAACCTCCACTGGCTTTCTGAAACTTTGAATTGAAGGAGAGGAGAGTGTTCCTCTTCCTTCCTCTGGTGGATTTGAACTACCAGACAGGTGTGGCCTAGGGGTTTGCAGAGCAACTCCACCAGAGCTGCCCGATACAGACAGGCATGCTAAATTTGGTCCCTGGACTAGTTTGCCTCTATCACAAATCATCTTTATTCATATTCTTTCTCAGAATCAAAATATTCTGACTCACAGTGACTTCAAAGAACAGAGTAGAGCTGTCCCTTGGAGGTTCTTAACCTATAATCTTTTTCTCCTGTGGAGCCATTGATTGGTTTCAGACTGCCCATGCTTTGCTTGGCATCTGAGTGCTTAACCATTGCGCCATCAGGGCTACAGCTGTCTTAAATAGGCACTCTCACTGCTGCATCTCTTTGGGAGAATTAACAGGCTGGGTTGAGAAACCTTCAGCTAGTCATCTCCTTTCAATTTACAACATTCTCACTTGTCTGTCTCAAAGTACTTCAAACTTAACATGTCCAAAATAGAACCTGTGATTTTCTCCAAATCTGCTCCAGTTCTGGGGTTCTTTATCTCTTTCATTGACACCATCATCTAATTAATTGGACAAGCCAGAAACCCAGAAGTCAATCTTGTCATCTCCCTCTCCATCAAGTTCCATATCTAATCTCGCACTGTGTTTTCTCTGCTTCACTTTCTTAGTTTCCTCTTGGGTCTTTATAGTTCTTTCCACGTTGGTCCTTGCTAGCATCCTGTCCTTCCTAACTGACCTCCACCTTCACTTGTGCCCCTTCTCCACAATTCTTGTCCACGCTTTGACCTGACTGACCATCACAAAAGGTAATCTGATCATGCTATTACATTGTTTATCACCCCAATGGCTTCTCATTGTTTTTAGGACCCAAAAGAATTCTTAATATTGACTACAAAATTGTGCATATCTGTCCGCTGACACAGTCACTTGTCTCTTTCCCCAGCAAGTCGGCTTGGTTTTCTGAGATCCAGTCACATTGGCATTCTCCTCTCCATAATCCCTCCTACCCACCATATGGCCTCTGTACATGCTGCTTCCTTCATCTGGAACACCTTCACTCCCACCCCATTTGCACTGGCCTAACGAACTCCTTTTTAATTGTTTTCTGTATCTCTGCTTGTCTGATCTATTTTCAGAAGGGTCTTCCTTGAACCTATAAACCAAATCAAGCTCCAAATATACTTATTTCCTTCTTTAAAAAATTATTTTATATTGGTTTGCATACAAAATTTGTGTATGTTATGTTTCACACTATTATTCATTAACATTGTGTTTCACACAATCATTGCCATGCATTATGTTTTATAAAATTAGTCACCATTGGACCTTGCCCATCATTACCCTGGATCCTTCTCATTTCATTCACCCCTCCCCCTACCCATCATAGTGTGCAACCCTGTGGTTTCACCCCTACTCACCCCTTTGCTCCCACCTCTTTTCTCCTTGGGTCACCATATATATTTTACTAGTTATCCTTCTACTCTTACAATAATGGTCTTATGCAGTATTTTTCCTTATGAAATTGATTTAGTTCACTCAGTGTGATGCTCTCCAGTTTCTCCCAAGTTATATAGTTGTGTTGTTGTTGTTATGTGCCATTGAGTCACTTGTGACTCATAGCGACCCTATGTACAACAGCCCTAAACACCATTCTATCCTGTGCCAACCTCACCATCTCAAATGCGCTCATTCCCACCACTCCAGTCACAGAATTGAGCCATCTCATCAAAGGTTTTCCTCTCCGGTGCCGCCCCTCCACTCTGCCAAACATTATGTCGGTCTCCAAGGACCACTCCCTCCTTGCAACATGCCCAAAATATGTCAGACAAAGCTTCAGAATCCTTAACTCCAAGAAGCATTCTGGCTTCACCCTCTCCAGGACAAACCTGTTTGTTCTCCTAGCAGTCCATGGTATATTCAACACTCTTCTCCAGCACCACAGCTCAAAGGCATCAATTCTCTCTCTATCATCCCTATTCACTGTCCAACTGTCTGATGCATAGCACATAATTGCTAAGACTATAGTCCGGATCAGGCACAACTTAGTCTCCAGCCTGGCATCATTGCTCTTCAGTATCATGAGAGGTCCCTAACAGCTGACTTTCCCAACGCAATTTGTCTTTTGATTTCCTGGCTGCTGTTACCAAGAGTGTTGACTGTGGAGCCAAGTAAACTAAAAGTGCTAACTATCTCAATTTCCTCACCATTCATACTGATGCTGCCAATTGGCCCAGTGGTGAGAATCTTTGTTTTCTTGATGTTGAGCTTCAATCCATACAGGAGGCTGCAGTCCTTGACCTCAGCTTCAGGTCCTCCTCAGTTTCAGCAAGCAGGATTGTGTCATCCGCATAATGCAGGTTGTTGATGAATCTTCCACCAATCCTGATGCCACATTCCTCCTTGTACCGCCCAGCATCTCAGATGATCTGTTCTGCATACAGATTAAAAAGGTATGGAGACAGAATACATCCCTGATGGACCCCTTTCTTGATTTTGAATCATGTAGTGTCTCCTTGCTCTGTTCTGACGACTGCCTCTTGGTCTGAGTATAGGTTTTGTATTGTTGTTGTTATGAAGTGAGATATGGATCCTGTTTCAGCTTTCTGCAGATAGCAGTCCAGTTTTGTCAGTATCATTTGTTGAAGAGGTTGTCATATCCTCTTTGGTAGGTTTTAGTTCCTTGTCAAGTATCAGTTGACCATAGATAGCTGGGCCCATTTCTGGGTCTCAATTCTGTTCCATTGGTCTGTGTGTCTGTTGTACCAGAACCATGCTATTTTGTTTATTACCACTGTGTAGTAGGTTTTGAGGTCAGAGAGTGCTATGCCTCCCACTTCATTCTGGGGTCTCTTTCCTTCTTAGCCTTTAACACAGTTTTAGTTTTGACTTTTATGGATAACCATTTGACTAATTCTTTCTTCCCACAGACAGAAACATCTGTAAAGACAATATCTGCTCTCATTTTGTTCATTCTGTGTCCTTGGTGCCTGATACACTTCTAGACAATTTACAGAGGTTAAAAAAAATTGTGTGAAATAAATGAACGACTGCATTGTACTTTCCAAACTCTTCCTCCTTGAATTCTCCTGTGACCTGTATCAAAACCTCACCAGTGTTGATTCTTCCTCTTACAATTCTTACACTGACATCCAAGCTTGTTTGGGCCTTTATTTTCTTGACACATTTTGATGACTGTCCCTCAGGAGGCCTGCTGGAAGGAACCTCTGGGCCTGGGGCTGGAGGGAGGCGAGTGTCATCTGAATGGGCTCCTCCAGGGGATTTAATCCACCACCAGCTGTGCAGAGACATGGCAGGAGGGCTCTCCTCTGACTCAGGATAATTACCTGAGCTGTGGAAGACACACTTCTAGAAGATATTCTTCACAGGTGTCTAACGCTTCACCCTCTCATTTCCACCCTAGTTCCTCTAGTTTTTCAGATAGCAGGTTTATAGGGGAAATAGCTTCTTGTTCTTGCATATTGATGGATATAAGTTTGGAAGCATAGATCTTTTTAGAAATTGCCACACTCGTGCTAGCCCTTCCTAAAGCTGCCTAACACTTTTCTGGGGTGTGTTTATTACCTACCCTTGAGCTAAATAGGAGGCTGAGTGGTAATTGCCTATGTCTCCAGGCGAGTTGGGTTCCCTCAGGTGAATGTGCAGCCTGAGGCACCCTGAAGTGTAATCTTTCCACAGCTGCCTTGGCAACTGAGTTCACCAATGTTTGCAGTACCTCCAAGGACAAGCAGGTATCCTGCCAGTGGGTGTTTCTAACAAATTCTTCTCTAAAATTGGCACATTCTCTGTTAGCTTTTGAGACTTCACAGTGTGCCTCACAGTTTGGGAACAATTTCCGTCATCATCTGACTGGCAAATACCAGTTCTGTGGTAACATGCATGTGTGTCTTTTAAAACAGCTTACTCTACAAGAGGACACAGAGGTCCACCTGCTTCTGATGTAATCACTTAAATACACATTTTTTCACAGCAATCCTGGTGGGGAAGATTCAGAAAACACCGTGTTGCCATCTTTCTAATTTTTTTTCATATTCTTAAGTTATCCATATGTGCAGTTCGGTTATTTTAAAATTTTCTGTTCTAGATCCAAGCCTATGTTTTTCACAGATTTCCATGATGCTGAATTATTCTTTTTCATCCATAAAATATTCAGTCAAATCATGCACATTCCATCAGACCGGGTGTCATGACTGAATTGTTGTTATACACCATCAAGCTGACTATGACTCATAATTACTCTACCAACAATGTCCCTGAATTCTGCCCTATCCTGAGCCAACCTCACTGTCCCTCACACACCTGACTCCACTGCCACAGCCACTGTCTCAATTCATCTCATTCTAGAGTCTTCCTCTCCTGCACTGTACCTCTAGCCTTCCAAGCATGATGATGTCCTTCTCCAAAGACTGGTTTCTCCCGTCAACATACCCAAAATATGTGAGACCATTTCAAATCCTTGCCTCCAAGGAGCAACTTGGTTTGACCCTCTTTAAGACAGACCTGTTTACTCTCTTGGCAGTCTATGGTATGTTTATTACTCTTCTCCAGCACCACAACCCAAAGGCATCAATTATTCTTCTGTCATCCTTATTCATTGTCCTGCTCTCAGAGGCATAGCAGGTGATTGAAAAGACCATGAGGAGAGCAAAAGATCATTACACAGACAGAGGAGAAAGAAAAGATTGAAATGGGATGTCAGAAGAGACTCTTAAAATTGCACTAGAGTGTCAAAAAAGCCAAAGCAAAAAGAAGAGATAAAAAGATATACAGAAGATGTCAGAGGGTGGCTCAAGAAGACAAGGCAAAAAAAGAATTCTTTGGAATGATGGAATGTTCACAGAGCTGGAGAATTAAAAAGGAAGAATTTGTTCTATGTTTCTCAAGCCAAAAGTACTGAGGAACAAATTTGGTCCTTGAATTGTGAAGTGAGAGATGTTACAGCAAAATCTTGAATGATCCAGGCAGCATCCAAAGATAATAAAGGGAGTACACAAGTCACTGCACCAAAAAAACTGGTTGACATTGAAATATGATCAAGAGCCAATGGTAATGAAGAAGTTCAAGCTGCACTGAAGGCATTGGCAAAAAATAAGGCCCCAGGAATCCATAGGATACCAATTGACATATTTCAACTAACAGATGCAGCTCCAGACATGTTAACCAGTTTATGCTAGGAAATTTGGAGGACAGCTACCTGGCATGCCCAACTGACTGGAAGAGAACCATATTATTTTTCCACCCCCAAAAAGGTGATCCAACAGCATGTGGAAATTATTGAGCGATATTATTAATATAACATGCAAGCAAAATATTGTTGAAGATCATCCAAAACCAGCTATAACAGTACACTAACAGACAACTGCCATAAGTTCAAGCTAGGTTTAGAAGAAGTTGGGGCACCAAAGATCTCATTGCTGATGTCAAACAGATTTGGCTGAAGGCAGAGAATTCTAGAAAAATGTCTATTTGTATTTCATTGACTGTGTATATCATAACCAACTATGGTTATCATTGAAAAGAATTGGACTCCCAGAACATTTAATCATGCTCATATGAAACCTATACCTAGACCAAGACACTGTTGTCTGAACAAAGCAAGGAAACACTGCATCACTTAAAATCAAGAAAGGTGTGTGCCAGGGATGTATCCTTTTCTCATACCTATTCAATCTGAATGCTAAACAAATCATTCGAGAAGGTGGACTTTTTAAAAAAAAATATTTTCATGAACATTTACAGAGAATTTGGATTTCCATTCATTTATTGCTGCACTTCTCTCCCGCCCAACCCTCTCCCCCTGCCCCCCAGTTCGCTCCTCTCTTTCAAAAGTAAAAGAAAGACTCCCTCC
>NW_006399843.1:6180019-6182876 GCF_000299155.1 Elephantulus edwardii
GTAATGACCGTTTACACTCTTCCTGAATGATATCTTTGACATCCTCCCACAGCTCATCTGGTCTTTGCTCATTAGTGTTCAAGGCCTCAAATCTGTTCCTGAGATGATTCTGAAATTCAGGTGGTATGAAATCAAAGTCATATTTTGGCTCCTGTGGATTTGGTTTAACTTGCTTACTGTTGTTGTTATTAAGTGCCATTGAATTGTGTATGACTCATAGTGACACTATGAACTGAACAACAGATCTGAACTCTGCCCTATCCTGTGCTGTCTTTATCATCTCTGGCATACTTGAGTCCATTGCTGCAATCACTACGTCAACCCATCTTGTTGAGGGTCATCCTCTCTTTAACTGGCCCTTCACTTTTCTAAACATAATAGCCTTTTCCAAGAAATAACCCCTTCAAACAACATGCCCAAAGTATGTGAGATAAAGCTCCACCATCCTTGACTTTAAAGAGCACTGTGGCTACACTTTCTCTAAAACATCTATTTGTTCTTTTACTTGTCCAAAAAGGTATTCAGTACTTTCCTCCACCACCACAACTTAAAGGCATCAGTTCTTCTGTCATCCTTATTCATTGTCCAGCTATCAGATGCACAGCAGGTAATTGAAAAGTCTGTGGCTAGAATAAGGAATACCTTGGTCTTTAAACTGACAACATTGCTCTCAGGACTTTGGAGAGGTTCTTGACAACAGACTGCTAATGCAGTAGGTCTCCTGATTTCTTGACTGCTGATACGAAGACTGTTGATTGTGGATCCAAGTAAGATGAAATCATTGACAACTGCAATCTTTTCTCCATCTACTGTGATGTTGCTTATTGGTGCAGTAGTGAGGAAGTTTATCTTCTTAATGTTGAGATGCAACCCATATTGAAGGCTGTTGCTGTTGTTGTGAGGTGCTATTGAGTCGAGTATGACTCATAGCGTCCCTGTGAACAAAAGATCTGAACCCTGTTCTATCCTTTGCCATCTTCACGCTTCCTGACCCACAAGAACCCATTGTAGCAGTCACTGTGTCAATCCACCTGGCTGAAGGTCTTCCTCTCCTTCACTGACCCTCCACTCTTCCTGTCATGTCCCTCTCCAAGATATAGCCCCTACTAGCAATATATCCAAGAAATAGCCCTACTAGCAATATATCCAATATAATCTTGACTCCAAAGAGCACTCCGGCTGCACCTTCTTCAAGACATATCTGTTTGTTCTCTTGGTGGTCCATGTTCAATGCTCTTCCCCAACACCGCAGATCAAAGGTGTCAATTCTCAACGAAGGCTGTAGTTCTTGATTTTCTGAAGTACTTGTTCCTAGAATTGCTATGAGTCATACTTGACTTGATGGCACATAACAACAACAACAAAGGAAAATACATAAGAACCTTGGCAGTTTAGTGCTGTAAGGATTGTGCTGACAACCCAAAGGTAGGTGGTTTGAATTCGCCAGCTGCTTCTCAGGAGAAAGACAGGCAATCTTCTCCCGTATAATTTATTGCCTCCAAGTGTTGTTCTTGTTGTTGTGATGTATCAAGTCAGAACTGACTCACAACTGGGCTTTCAGAGGTAGTAAATCACATGAGAGGAGACTGTTCATCTTTCTTCCAAAAGTGTCAGGTGGATTCAAAACTCATGTGTTTGGGTAGGCAGTGCAACTCCTTTCCACTCAGCCACCAGTGCTACCTTAGTTTTGACTAGACAGTACATAACAACATCACGAACAAAATAAATGATGTAATGTGGAAAATATATGATCTGGTAGACCAAGTTGCAAGAGCATCATGGGTGGAATGCAATACCCTTCATCCCATTGGCAAGAGGTAAGGGGAGTTTTCCTCAAGGGTGACATGTGATAACTGTTCCAGATAAAAGGAGAGAAAGTCAAATGAAGAGTAAGTAATCTCTGTTCATGGAGAGGAACATTTGTAACTAGGTTTCTGCCTAGCATCAGGAGATACTGAAAGAATTTCCCTGTGGTCAGTCCCTTGAATTTGGATTTCTAGCTTCCTGAACTGGAAGAAAATAAGTTTCCATTCTCTTGTGACATCTCTGCTAGGCAGCCTGAAATAACTAAGACATTGAGTTACAACATTGTCAATGATTTCTCTCCCTGTAGGAGAGAAACTCTTCATCCCAGTTTCCCCAGGTCTGATTGGGATTCCTAGAACGTGAGACTTCTTTTGTTAACACTGGAAAAATGCAGAAAAATCAGGCCACTGCATTTCTAATATCAGTAAGCGGTCAAGTAGATTCTATCTGGATAGGTATTATCCTCTGCACAGACACCAGTTTGGTGGTTTGTAGGAATTTGGTTGAAAAACCAGAAATATCTTATTGAGCTTTCTGCTGTAATGTAACAACTTTAACAAGATATAGTTCATGCAGCAACCAACTCACCAGTTTAAAGCATAAAATTCACTGCCTTTCTGTAATGTGTGGAATTGTATAGCCATCATCATAATAAAATTTGGAATGCCTTTGTTAATCCAAAAGATTCCCTATATCTGTTAACACTCATTCCTTATTGCTGCCAAACTCTGTCCGCACTTGCAGCCCCACCCCCAGCAATAACTAATCTGCTTCCAGTCTCTTTAGCTTTACATTTTCTGGAAATCTGATGATATAATGCATGGTCTTTTGTGGCTTGGCTTAATCTTTGCAAGGATCATGCATGTTGTAGCATGAATTAATATTTCATTCAGTCTTTTTGACACATAGTATTCCATTGTACAGAAATATAAAATTTTATTTAGCTTCTCATTATTTGTGTCCCTGCAAAATGCAGCTGACAGACTGTATTTTGGGGAACACAATTATACTTTTCCCCAATATACAAAAGGTATACATACATATATATATA
>NW_006399843.1:6183595-6185571 GCF_000299155.1 Elephantulus edwardii
CTGGGGGGGGGGAGGAGGGAGGAAAATGTGCGTCAATGAATGAATGGAAATTCAAGTTCTCTATAAACTAAAGTTTAATTTAAAAAAAAACCAACACAGAAAAACCAGATCTGAACTTTGTCCTATCCTGTGCCATCTTCATGATCTCTGTACTGCCCGAGCGCATTGTGGTAACCACTATCCCACCCCACATTGTTGAAGACCTTCCTCTCTTTCCCTGACCCACCACCTTTCCCAGCATACTATCTTTATCCAAGGACTGGCCTCTCGTGACAACATGCCCAATGTAAGTGAGATGAAGCTTCACCATCCTATCCACCAAGGAACACTCTGGTTGAGCGTCTGATAAGACAGATTCTGTTTGTTCTTTTGGCAGTCTAAAGAGTCAACACTCTTTGCCAACAAAACGTTAATGATGTTTCTTTAGACACAGGTGCACAAGTTTTTCGGTGGATTATATATTATTATTCTCCTGGATGTTGTCTTAGTCACCTAGTGCTGCTATAACACAATACCAAAGTTGGTGGCTTTAAAGAATATAGACATTTTCTCACAGTTCTAAAGGCTGAATGTCCAAATCCCAATTGCTTCCCTGTTAGTAGTCCCAGGTATTTCTTGGTTACTTGCTGTTCCTTGACTTGAAAACCATGTCTATTCTGGTCTTCATATGTACTCAGAAGGAATTAGGATTAGGATAGACCCTACACTGTTGTGGTGATGGTGTTTATGTGCCATTGAATCAACTGTAATTCATACAACAGATCTGAATCTTGCCCCATCCTGCACCATCCTCATGAGTTCCACCAACCTCAAGCCCATTGTGGCAGTCATTGTGTTAATATATCTCACTAAGAGTCTTCCCCTCTTTCTTTGTCCTGTCTTTCCCAGCATATCTCTCTCCAAGGATTGGTTCCTCTTGAGTCTATGTCCAAAGTCACTGAGACAAAGTCCCACCATTCTTGCCTCTTAGGAGCACTCTGGTTGAATTTATTTCAAGACAAATTTGCCTCTTCATTTGAAAATTATGGGATATTCAAAACTCTTCTCCAACACTGCAATTCTTCTTCGGTCTTCTTTTACTCATTATCTAACTTTCAGATGCACTGGAAAAAATTCAAACGACCACGGCTTGGATCAGGTAGGTACACCTTAATTTTTATACTGGCATCCTTGATCATTAAAACTTTGGGAAGATCTTTGACGGCAGATTCCCTCAATGCAATACATTCTTTGATTTCTTGACTGCTGCTACCGATTGATTGTATTGATTGTAGATTCAAGTGAAAAATAAAAGTCATTGACAGTTTCAATATTTTCTCCATGTATCACAATGTTGCCAATAGTGAGGATTTTTGTTTTTCCTGATGTTGCGGTGTAACTCACACTGATTTTGTATAGCATTTGATCTTCTATAGCAAGCACTTCAAGTCCTCTGCACATTCAGTGAGCAAGTTTGTGTCATCTGCATAACACAGGTTGTTGGGATTTTTTCCTTTTTAAAATTTTTTTATTAATTTTAATGGAAGTTTACAGAGATTTTGGAATTCCATTCATTCATTGCTGCACACTTTCTTCCATGCCCACCTCTCCCCCGCAGTTCGCACTTCTCTTTCAAAAGTTTAAAAAAAATCTTCATTGTTATAAAATCTCTCCCCCCAAATGCACTCGACTATGCAGCCTTCATTCTGGACTCCTGTCATGACAATAATACCTAATCACCAATTGACATATTTAAGCTAACAGATGCTGCCCTGGATGTGCTCACCAAGTTGTGTCAAGAAATCTAGAAAACAACCACTTGGCCAACTGACTGGAAGAGATCTGTATTTGTTCCCAGTCCAAAGAAGGGTGACCCAAAAGAGTGTGGAAACTATAAAACAATATCATTGATTTCACATGCAAGCAAGATTCTACTGAAGATTATCCAAAAACGACTGGAACAGTACATCAGCAGAAAACTGCCAGAAGTCCAGACT
>NW_006399843.1:6187016-6188161 GCF_000299155.1 Elephantulus edwardii
TTTTGTATAATAATTCATGAATTCCTTGTTTTTCAATACAGCATTGTATTCCATTGTGTGACTATATCACAGCTTCTCTCTCCATTTGTTGATGGGCACTTGGGTTGTTTCCAACTCTTTGCTATTGTGAACAAAGCAGCAATAAACAATGTGGGCATAGATCTGCTTGGGTGACAGTTCTGGTTTCTTTAGGGTATATTCCCAGCAGTGGAATTGCTGGTTCAAATGGTATTTCTATTTCCAACTTTTTGAGAAAGTGCCATACTGTTCTGTTAAATTTTGCTATTCTTACTGGGGTGATATGGTATCTCACAGTTGTTTTGATTTGCATCTCTCTCTAATGATTTTGAACATTTCTTCATGTGTTTGTTCACCATCTGAATGTCATCTTTGGTGAAGTGTCTGTTTATATCCTGTGCCCATTTTTCAGTTGAGTTGTTTACCTTTATCTTGTTGTGGTGCTCAAGTATCTTATAAATTCTATATGTAAGTCCCTTATCTGACATATCATTACCAAGTATTTTTTCCCAGCCTATGGCTTCCCTTTTTTACCCTGTTGGAGACATTTTGGGAACACAGGTGTTGATGAGTCTTCCTCCTATCATGATGCCACATTCTTCTTTACATAATTCAGCTTCTTGAAATATTTTCTCAGCCTTAAGTTTAAGTATAGAGAAATAATATAATCTTAACATTGTATAGTATATTTTCTGTTTTTAAAGCATGTAGTGTTTTCTTACTCAGTTCATACAACAGCCTATTGGTCTAGATGTAGATTTTGCATCTGCACAAGTAAGTGTTCTGGGATTCCCATTCTTCTCAATGTTAACCATAATTTTTTGTGATCCATACGGTCAAATATCTTTTCACAATCAATAAAACAAAAATAAATATATTTCTGGAATATTTTGCTTTTAATTAAGACAATCTGACATTGTTGTTGTTGTTGTTGTTGTTATGTGCCATCGAGTCATTTGTGACACATAGCGACCCAAGTACAAGAGCCCTAAACACCGTTCTATCCTGAGCTAACCTCGCTGTCTCAAACACATTCATTCCCACAACCCCACTCATAGAATCAATCCATCTCATTGAGGGTCTTCCTCTCCTGAGCCATCCCTCCACTCTCCCAAACATGATGCCCC
>NW_006399843.1:6190296-6203139 GCF_000299155.1 Elephantulus edwardii
TCACCACATTGTATTTCAGGATAGCTCTAGAAATGACTTTTTTAAATTATGAAACCAACCCCATTTTTTTCTCACCTTTTCATCCCCAGCGTAGTAAATCATATGATCATCTGATTCAAAATATCCCATGCCAAGCCATCTCATTGTGCCAATACCTAGTATGTCAATATTTATGTGTCTGATTTCTTTCTTAACAATGTCCAATTTCCCTACATTCATGCTTCTCACATTCCACGTTCCATTTGCTAGTGTCTCCTTACAGCTGTTTCTCTTTCTCCGTGTATCCATTTTTAAGATCTCAGTTTCAATTGCCATGTCTGTTAGTCCCAATGATAGTCTAACTGTGCTCTGTTGTACATAGGGTTTTTTAAGGCCTGTAATTTCAGAAGTGGATGGCTAATCCTTCTTCCTAGTCTGTCTCAATTTTTAAATATATGTAATAGTATCAGACAGACAAGAATTCTACAGAAAAGAGCTGATAAAAGACATTTACCAGTTAGAAAGACCACTATTCAATGTTGCTGCCCACACGGCTACATGTTTGGTTTCTTTGTTTTGTGTGTTTTTGTTTTTTATCCACCCTTTCCCTACTCCTCTGCCAACCCTTCCTACTTTTGCCTACATTTAACCCCTGTCTCCCATTGACCAGCCCCTGATGTGATGGTCTAAGTCTCAAGCCATCAGGATTTCTTTGATTCTGACCCTATCATGCTGCTGTCAGTCTCTTATGATGCAGTCAGTATGACTTCAATTTAAATTTGTTAACTACAACTGTCATGTACAGCTTCTTTTCCTGGAATGTCCTGAGAAAAAGTCCTTGTTCTTAAACTTCCACTTCGGGATTGACTACTTGGTGGTTAATACCTCTTGTCTTCCATTTGTAGCCTGGTGCTGATCCAAGAGAATGGCTTCCCTGGAGAGAGGAATGTGTCCTCCAGGACCAGTGCACAAGGCCCTCAGGCCCAAAACTATTTCTCTGGGGATGGCGTCCTCAGGGGTCCCTTTCCCGTCTTCCTGGGGTACCTGAGGTGAGGCGTGGGAATGAGGAAAGCTCCACCTCTCCCCCCTCCCATTAGCAATGATATATATCCCTTGTGCCATGGCGTCTTCCAAATCTAACTTGAATTTCTGACAGTTTCCTGTTGATGTACTGTTCTTGCTGCTTTTGAATAATCTTCAGCAAGATTTTACTTGCATGTGATATTAATTATATTGTTCTATAAAGTCCACATTCTGTTAGATCACTTTTAGGGGGGAATAAGACTAAATGTGGATCTCTTCCAGACTAAGTAGCTGTCTTCCATATTTGTTGACAGAGGCTGGTGAGCTCATTCAGGGTTACATCTGTTTCCTGAAACCACAGTTGATATTCCACCAATTCCTAGGGCTTAAAAAAAAAATTTTTTTTAAACAATGTTTTCAGTTCAGCTTAGATTTCTACATTGGCATCTCTCACCAACACGACAAAAGAAAAACCTTGTTGCCAAATAAAATCATACCTATAAGTACAGGGGTCAGGATAATTCAACACTTTTTTCAGAAGGACATGACTTAATCTGAAACAGGTCTATAGATCTTAGAATGGACTTGCCAGGTCACAAAACAACTGGGTGTTCACATCTTTTTTAGAAACTACCAGACTGTTTTCTAAAATTGTTGTTGTTGCTGTTGTTAGGGGCTGTTAAGTCAACTACAATTCATAGGGACCCCATGAAGATTAGATCTGAGCCTTGCCCTTGTGCCATTCTCATGATCTCTGATATACTTCTTAAGCCCACAGCTGCACCATTTTATATTCCCCTCAGGAGTGTATTTCTATGCAGTCTTGACAATGCTTTTTGTATTTTCTGACTTTTTAAAAACTAACCATCAGAGTGGATATGAAATAATTAACTCACTGGGATTTGGATTTGGATCACTCTGATGGCTAATGATGCTGAACATCTTCTTCTATGATTATTCTCAAGCTGTTCAGGGGAAAATTTATAACAAACAAAAAGGGTGCTTACAAATAGCTGACTATGTCCCCTGGCCTTAAGATTTTAGCAAAATATTTGCATTGGATGTTTACAATTCATTTCAATCATCTCAGATCATCCTACCTACAAGTAAATATGCAAGTTTTCATTAAGCTACTGACTCTTCCTCCAACATCAGAAATGGGCCCGCTGACTGACATTTGCACTGATGCTGGGCCGTGCTCTGCTGTCTCCATCAAACCTCAAGAGACACATCCTTTAGCTGCTGTGAAGCTTGAGTCGTGTTCTCTCCTGAAGGGTCCTGGCCAGAGTTGTGGGGCAGTGCTCAACAGTTTCTACAAATGCTGAGTAATTCTCCTCTTCCCCTTCACTGACCTGAAACTATTACAGTAAAATCATTTAAATGTTTAAAACTCTTAACGGTATGTGGCCTAGTAGAAAGAAGTTATGCTGCAATCCCAAAAGCATGCAGTTCAAATCCACCAGCTGCTCCATGGGAGAATGATGGGCAATCTCCTCTTATGTGATATACTTCCTCTGAAAATTTGTTAGAGGATCAGCTATGGGTCAGTTTCATTTGATGGCACACAACAACAACTGTAAGCATGAGTCAAACAGTTGCTACCTTGCAGTTCAGGAGAATGAACTAAGGTAATACTATTAATAGATAGGCTGTTTCTAAATACATATTCTAAACCAGGTACTGTTCTAAGCAATATAAAAAGAATCATTTCATATGTGGCAGTGTGTTGTTATCAGCTAGATACTATTAACCTCATTAGTTTACTTTATAAAGAGATTTCACTGAGTGCACAGTAATGCAATCATGTGAAACTACCAAAACAGACCCTTCTTTCTTTTTTTTTCCTTTGCCTTTACAATGGAGTCAAACAATGGTGGTCCACTCAACTCACTTGACTACTAGCCAAAAATTTGGTGGTGTCAGTCTATCCAAAGCTGCTTTCGAAGAAAGACCCAGTCATTTACTTATCAAAAAGTAAACACTGGAAGTCAGATGAGACACAGCTAAACACATGGGTCATAGCCAGTTGGAGTAGACTCACTGGTAACTGGTTTTTTACAATGAGATAACACTGCCATTTCTCCCCTGACCAAAGACCTAAATAAACCTTATTGTGGGTTTGTGTCTTTCAGAGTCAAGGGGCCTGAAAAGGAGGAAAAATTACGCCAGGTGGTCAAGCAGGTCCTAAAGTGTGACGTGACCCAGAGCCAGCCACTGGGGCCCGTCTCCCTGCCCCTAGCCGACTGCCTGCTCACCACGCTGTGCCTGGACGCAGCCTGCCCCGACCTCCCTACCTACCGTGCAGCCCTCAGGAACCTCGGCAACCTGCTCAAGCCGGGGGGCTTCCTGGTGATAGTTGACGCCCTGAGGAGCAGCTACTACATGATCGGCGAGCGGAGGTTCTCCAGCCTCTCTCTGAGCCAGGAGGCCGTGGAGACGGCCGTGCGAGAGGCCGGCTACACAATCGAACAATTCCGCGTGATCTCTCTAAGTTACTCTGCCACCACGGCCGACAACGAAGGGCTCTTCTCCCTGGTGGGACGAAAGCCGAGATCATCTGTATGACACTTGGTCATCTCTAGTAAAGCAATTCCTTTGACCCGTGTAGTTGTCTTCAATCTTGGGTTCTTTTTGGGTCACTATGCTCAGAGGATGCTCAGTGACTGGGGCCCAATGACGCAGCCAGGACTGGGGTTGGCGTGGTCAGGGAGACTAGGAAAAAGTCACTCTTCACCTGCTCTGTGCTCCACATTTGAGGTGCAGTCACGGGGACCCAAAATTGTGTACATGAAATAAATAGCCACCGCCTGTAGTCACCTAAAAAGATGCCACTTTCTTAGACAGTCTTGGTCAGGAATTAGGGCCCAGCCTCCACCTGCAGAGGAGTAGATGTTATTGACTGAACATTTCCAGGGAGGCCTGCTGCCTTCTCCTGCTCTTCAGCTCACCCTGCTGTCCTCAGACGCTACCACATTAGACTACTGTTCATTGCAGCTGACCTCCAACATCATTAGCCATCAGAGAGATGCAAATCAAAAGCAAAGAAAGCCCTAGGGAACTCTGGTGGCCTAGTGGCAAGAAGCTGCACAGCAATCCCAGAGGAACACAGTTCAAATCCACCAGATGCTCTGCCGGAGAAGGAGGCGCAATATCCTCCTGTACCAGTCAGATCTGATTTGACGGTACACGCACACAAAATAAATTACAAAAAAAAACAAAAAACAAAAAACAAACAAACAAACAAAAAGCAAAGAAAGCCCTAGTGGCACCATGGTTAAAATACTCAGCTGCTCACTGATAGCTTGGCAGTTGCCCCATGGCTGAAAGATGTGACAGTCCCCTTCAGAAGAGATTTACAGTCTTGGAAACTGTAAAAAACACAAGTGTCTGACCTCTGATAATGCCACAAAGGGGACAGTCCCCATCAACAACACAAGACTGATTCTCATGAGGTCAGATATGCCTCCACGCTCTCCACACCCTTGTCTACCGAGTTCTAACACCAACCTTCCTTCCCAAGGCTCTCCCTCCTCAACTGCTAGGTTCACTAATCCATGGCAACAGCCATACAGCACTCATAGACCATGTTCATGACTACAGAGATTATTAGGGAAGTGACAGGTTACAATTCAGATTGAAAATAGAATGGAATTTTTCAGTCAGGACAGCTTCCGAGGCATGCTCACAAGCCTTTTGGCTCCAGGCCAGTGTTCTAAAGCTCTCTTAGTTCTGCCAAGTATGGCTCCTGTCCCCTTAATCCTCCCATAAGTTTGGGTGAAGGTCTCTAGCTCTGCTTTCACCTCTATGGGTTGGCAGTTTCAGTTCAGAGCCTTCTTATATCCGTTTCTTCTACTTCCTTATCTAGGTCCTGGTCTAACTGATGCACAAATCTATGGTTCAACGGGGTGCACATTGAACTCTCCGCTGTTTCTTACTGGAAGTGAAATTTTCATATCCTACCTCTAAACCCTCAATTTAAACTAAACAGGATGGCAAGACTGACCATGTTGGTGCATGCATTATTTACACATTCTCACTGAAGAGAGATCATCTGCCTCATTCATATCATTGGCATAATCTCACCAAGCCATATTGTTGTTGTTAAGTGCCAATCCATTCCCCTAACCTGGACCATAATGTGGTTCCCCTCCCCTTCTCATCTTTTTTAAAAGCAAGTTCAACTATTTATTAAAGATGAAGATTGGGCAAACACTTAAACAATTTCTTTTTCTATCTAATGATTACATCTGGCAAGTCCCCTCTGCCAGCATTTGGGCGTGCCGGAATTTTAAAACACTGATAAAAGAGATATATAACTAGGTATTTCTGTCATCACAGGAGACTAGAGCGAGGGCTACATGGTGGAGGGGACCTGGGGGAGGGTTTGTAAAACAATGAAAGAATCTTTTCTTTTACTTTTCCATAATTTTTGACTCATGTACTTATAACTTGTTAGTCAAATTTGTGTCTTCTAGGTTGCAACACCCCCATGATACATCTTCAAGGATATGAACATGTACAGCCAAGCACAATCAATAAGAGTGCATCTAAATTCCAAAATCAATCTCCATAATAGTCTATGTGTTTCCTACTGCCAAAGGGGCCCTTTAGAGTAGTGAGAGAAGATCTTCACCCTGAAACCCACAGCGTCCCTTTTCAGCAGGAAGTAGCTAAGAGAATACGCCATCCCCTTTTCCTTATGACTCAGGGTGAAGTCTCTCTCAGGGAGGAGTGATAGGGAATGGCAAAGGACACACTGACAAAGAAGATTAATCAGAACTGGCTTTGACAAGCACTGTGGCACTTGGACAAGAACAAACTGGGAGGAGGGTAGAGAGAATAGTGCAACAATGAATGAATGGAAACCCAAAATCTCTGTAAATGTTTATGAAAATTAATAAAATATAGAAAAAAAAACAAAGCTAAAAAAAACAAAAAAAAAAACAACACTGAAATGTTTGGCTTCGCCTGCAGGCTGAGGGCTAGTGGGTTGTGAAGCTCATTTCAAGCCGGATCTTAGGATGGCCTCTTGTGTCTTGTGGAGAGACGAGTATGGAATGCTTGGGGCTCTTAAGGCTTTCGGGCCAAATGTTAATTGATTTTGGATGAAAACTCTTTCAAGTGTTCTACTGAAATAACATGGAGTTGCTGCGATGATGGACAGCTGGGCCATAGGTGTGTCAAACACCATAATTGGCTACCCATCATGGGCAGTGTTTGTTGGAGCTCCCAGATTGATTCCAGTTTGGAAGCGGGACTGGCATCTACCTCTAAACTACATGCCTCTGGAAAGTCTAAAAATTCGGAGAAATTATGTTAGTTATAGAAAGGCTCCAGGCCTTTCTTCATCATATATATATATATATATTTCCCTCATGTGTACTCAGTAAATATGGTAGACAAATCATTAAAGAAGTTAGACTCTATGAAGAAGCATGTGGCATCAGAATAAGAGATTGAAAAAGCAGCAGAATGCTTCCAGATGGGAGTTTTTGGGTGGTGAGAGCCAGTGAGAATGCTTGATTATGGAGGAATTTGGAATGATGGAGCTCATGGTGTTTGAACCACACTTTGGTTCTTAAATTCAGTAGGGCCTTCAGGCATCAGGCCTTTGGACCTGGTTTTAATTATTGTTAGTCACACATTCTTCTAGGTCATATAGCCCTGGTCTGTCCACTTGCTGTACACAAGTAACTCACGGTTGTTGTGATGCTGTAAACTGTGACACTGATGTCAAATGTGAGAATGGTTACCCATGGCAGACAGTGTTTGGTGGCGCTCCCCATTTAAAACAAGCTTGAAAGCAGGAGTGGCATCTACTTCCAAAATAGTTTGCCTCGAGAAACCCTATGAACCTGGAGAGAGGATGAAAGTCATACAAGTGTTCGGGTCTTTTGTTCATAGGGTCGCTATGACTCACCTACAATTCTACGGCACTCAACAACAACAACAACAATGATTACATAATAAGAGACATTTGGGGCATGTTGTAAGGAGGGACCAGACCTTGGAAAGGGACATCATGGTTGGAAGGATAGAGTGACAACACAAGAAAGGAAGACCCTTGATGAGATGCCTGGGCTTATTTATGGGGATTGGTGGTCAGAGACAATAAGGTTGGCTCAGGATAGAGCAGGATTCAGAGAAGCTGTACATCTGGTTACTATGAGTGTTAAGTGACCCAGTGGCACATAACAACAACAACATGTTGGTTAGTAATACATGTTCTGCCAAATAACCAAACACACAAATTACAACAAAGTTAAATTGTTTTTCTAGAGGGTTAAACCAGACTGCTCCTTGGAGACAAGGAGTCTGACATACTTTGGACATGTTGCAAGGAGGGACCAGTCCTTGGAGAGGGACATCATGCTTGAGAGGTTTGAGGGACAGAACAGGAGAGGAAGACCCTCTATGAGATGGATTGATTCAGTGACTGGGGTAACTGGGGTAGGTGTGTTGGAGACAATAAGATTGGCACAGGACAGAGCAGGGTTTAGGGCTGTTGTACACAGGGTTGCTATGAGTCGCAGATGACTCAACAACACATAACAACAACAGAGCTAAAGAACAGCTCCTATTTGTAAATTTGGAGCTTTTAAGCCCAAACCTCCTAGAAAGCATCAGGAATTTACTGATAATTTATTGCTATTTAGACAAGTGGTGAGAGAGCCAGCTTATTTTTAACACTATTGTCTATGTCCAGGATTTTGCACTGTAACTATGTTGTCTGTCACCTTAGGCACAAGCACTCTACCACTGTAGCAAAAGCAGCTATAGCCAAGAAGTAAACCAATGGTTGTGACTATGGTCCAATAAAACTTTATTTGTAAACAAAGGTGGGTGGGCTGATTTAGCCAACGGTTTGTAGTTGGTTAGCTCAGTGGTAGAATTCTCATCTTTCATGCAGAAGGCCTGAGTTCAATTCCTAGCCAACGTGTTTCACGTGTAGCTACCACCCATTTGTCAATGGAGGATTGCATGTTACAATGATCCTGAGCAGTTTTCAACTGCGCTTTCAGACCAAGACGGTCTAGCAGGAAAGGCCTGGTGATCCACTTCAAAAATTAGAATAGTGGAAACCCCACGGGTCACAGCAGTCCGAGAGGCCCAGTGGGGAGCACAGAGGAACTGATGTCATTCTGTTACACATGAGGTTACTATGAGTCAGATGCAACTCTAGTTTGTTGACCCCTGCTCTACACTCTAAAGCAGCCTTACGTGTGTCCAAAGTTTCATAAGCAGTCCCATTAGCCTCTGATTTTCAACTTTAAACATAGAAGCTTAAATCTAGTCCAAGGGACTGGACAAGACAGACAGAACACTTACTATCAAAATTAGTATCTGTTCCCACTTAGCAGATTACCTCATGCTTTTCATCTTCATTTGATCACAACACGGTGCTGGGAGACGATTATTATTCCTCTTCTTCAGAGAAGGCCTGCACCTGGGAAAGGTGGAAGGACAGTCTCAAGGCAATCAAGCCACAAAGCTGAATTCACAGCTTTTTCTGTCCTCCAGCCCCTTCCATCATCTCCTTGCCTCGCTAATATTTAGCGGTCACCCTGTGTTCTTGTTGGCTGAAGCTAAAATTAGAGGGGCAGTTCCAGCTTTTAAAGATCAGCCTACTAAGTCATATCAAGAACATCTCCTTTTATTACTCTTGACAGCCAGATGATGGGCATTACGAAGCTGGGCTGCTCAGGCTGTGCGATATCAAATGGGTTAACAACCTTTTTAATAGCTTTCTCTTCCCCAAGGCTCTCCCCAGGACATTACACACAGCCTTGCGTCTTTCTGCATCATGAAAAGTTTGCTCAGAGTGAGACTGTTGAACGCATTCCCAGAAAGCTGACCTAAAAAGAACCTGAGCGAGGTCAGTGGTCAAAGGGATTGATGAGCAAGAGCCAGGGTGACCGCTACTCTTTGTTTGCCAGCGACTTGGTTGGTCTGTTTGATTTCAGGATAAGCAAATAAAAAGACTAGAAGGCAAATGTTTGCTGAAGTCTCAGCTTCCCTCCAACAACAAGCCTGCAAGGAGATTGACAGAGAAGAAGTCATTTCAGTCTTTTGTCCCCAGCTTGTCCTTTTCCTCCTAATCTGCCAAACAAACTCCTATTCAGCCTGCAAAACCCTCAGCAAATAACCTTTCTTAACACTTTCTCACCTTGGACTTACTCTTTAGAGAACCTCTTTTAGTAAAACCATTTACTTTTCAGCTTTCCCCAGTTCCTTAGCTTTTAGAAAGAGGAGTCATACCTTTAATCTTTGTATGAAAGAAAATTTTGAACTCTCAGAGATGAGCCCCAGAAGCCTAGATAAAGTATGGTCCAGCGATTTTCACCCTTTTTAAAAAAATTAAGTCACAATTTATTGTAAAAGAGAAATTTTATATTATGAAACAATAACAAATATTGATGTTTATGCAGATTATTGCAAAATGAAACAAAGCTTCATAATATGCTGCTCCTGACATGTGAGCTAATATTTTTTTTATTTGCTTCATTCTCTATTGTTTTTTAAATGTTATTTTGATGTACTAAGTTGATTTTATGATACAAAGATAAATGAGCTAGTGGTTGGAAGTTGTGCTACCAACCCAAATGTTCATGGTTCAAATTCACCAATCACTTTTCAGGAGAACAATGGGCAATTTCCTCCTGAATGATTTACAGCTTCTGAAACCCTCCCGGAGGGTCTGTTGACCCAATGGCAAGGAATTAGTAGTGAATGTTGCTGTTGTTAGGAGTCCTAGACTCATAGGGACCCTATGAACAAAAGATCTGAACCCTATTTTATCCTGTGCCATCCTCACACTTTCTGACACACAAGAGCCCATTGCAGCAGTCACTGTGTCAATCGACCTTGTTGAGGGTCTTCCTCTCCTTCTCTGACTCTCCATCCTTCCCAGCATTGTGTCCTTCTCCAAGGAAAAGCCCCTTCTAGCAACATGTCTAAAGTATGTGAGGCAAGGCCTCATCATTCTTGCCTCCAAAGAGCACTCTGGCTGTTCCCTCTGAGTGAATAAATGCCAAGGGAATTCCGGTGGTGTAGTCAGTAAGGAGTTTCACTGCTAACTCAAAGGCCATGCCTCTTTAATTGTTCAAATCCACCAGCAACTCCATGGGGAAAAACTAGGTAGCTTCTTTCTGTGCACTTTACAGCTTTGAAACCCAACAGAGGGTCAGTTGTGAGTTGGTTCTGCCTGGAGGGCACGAGTATATAAACAATCAATGGCAATCTAGAATTAAAAAACTACTGGTGCAAGTGGTGCCCCTTCTGTCATTCCAACTTCACCTCATTTTCTGTTTATATCTATTGATTGCCTTTAGGAGGGTGGGGGAAAGGAAGGCATTTGGTTCTCAATCAAATATAACAGTAAAGAGAGTGGTATAACTCAGAAGATAAAGAGTGGGAGTTGAAAATCAGAGGAACTTGGTGTACCTAACCATAGCAGTCTAGAAGTGGTGTCTTAACGCCCTTTGAAGTCTCAGCATGCATCTGGAATCCATGTTGGATCTTTAATAGCTGCCTCTCCTAACAGCAGTTCCTTGACCTGGCCATGAACCCTGGACTTGACCTTCTTTTCTCTGAGGCCTGATTGGTATGGAATATCATCCTCTATTCCTAAAAGGCCTTCTTCATTATTGTCAAGTAGATGCCAGATGTACAGCCTTTACCCAGAGGGTCTTGATACGCAGCAGCAGTTTCAATAGACCTTATAAGAGAACCTGAGAAAGAAACTTAACAGAGGGAGCAATTTTGTGAATGGGTTAACAGAAAAACACATTCTATTACCTTTCTAGGACCACTTGTAATAAACTGAATGCCAAGTCGTGCCTTTAACCCATCATGTAATTCCATGTATGTGTATGTTATTCGCCTACCTCTGCCAAATTCTCGCTTCTAGGTATCCTGCCTTTAACTATCCCGATGGTCTTTCAGCCAATTACAATTTCTGCAACCTTCAGTTCCTGCTCCAACAATACCTCACAAGGGTCTTTCTGTATTGTTCAGTGTAGTGGCCACTTTCACTCTGTGTGTGGCTATGGAAGTTTCCCAGTCTGAACTGCCTTTATTCCTCAAGAAGCCTGTTTTGCTTTTGTGTAAGCAAGCTTCCTGATGTTGCTTATGGCACTATGATGTGATTTTAGCCCTGATGAGAAAAACACATGCTCATTCAGCACCACACCACCATCATCAGCTAATAATAACCGTCCGTGTGTGTGTGTGTGTGTGTGTGTGTGTGTGTGCGTGTATGAAGCTATCAGCCTTCACAAGAGGAGGCTGCCCATCTTTGTCCTCAGGAGCAGCTAGTGAATTTGAACCCCAAACCACTTAGTTTGCAGCCCAACATATTATGTACTTGTAACTAGAGCTTCTTAAGTCAAATCCACGGGCAGTTTCAATCTATTGGGTGGTGGTGTTTTTTTGTTTTTTTTTTCATAGCTTTTCAATCATTCAAAAGATACTCTTTAGTTTGTGTTCCTGTTAGTTTGAGGAAGCTACTGTGGACTCAAGGGACTTCTTTGTGAAAGAAAGGCCTGGAAGTAATTCATGCCAATGGAGTGTATCAGTCAGGCCTCCCAGAGAAATAGAGCAAAGGAGAGAAAGAGATGGGGGGAGGAGACGAATGGAGAGAATGTGGGGGATGGAAGAGAGATGAGGATAAGAAGATGAAGGGAACAGAGAGAAAGGAAGGGGAGAGAGAGAGAGATAAGTGGGATAGAGAGAAAGGGGGAGAGACAGAGATGAGTGGGATAGAGAGGAAGGAGAGGAGAGAGAAAGATGAGTGGGATAGAGAGGAAGGAGGGGGGAGAGATGAGGAAGAGAAGACAAGGGGGCAGAGAGAAAGGAGGGGGGAGAGAAATGAGGAAGAGACTGATAGACGGATTGCGAGAGATTGAAAGGGAGAGAGCATTGTTGAGAAAGAGACTTAAAAAAGGAGAGAAATTGTGAAAGAGAGATTGACAAAGAAAGAGACAAGAGTTCCGTTTTGTCTCTCAAGGAATTGGGGTGGCAAGTCAATGCTGCCTAAAAACTCGAACATCATTTCCATGTTATCATTTTATACAGAATCTGTCCACATTATTAAGAGCAAGCTCTTCGCTCAAGTCAGCTGTCACTTTATTCACCTCTCCAAACTACCTTCACAACCACTAAATCAATTTAGCCTCACCAACTTGATGCATAAAGTTAGCAATCACACAGCACCTCAGAAAAAGTGTTAGCAAGTTAGTGACCAAGTCAGCTAGTCAAACTCGTTTGCTCCTAAATCCTAAAAGTTTCTTAACCTTAACTGAACATCCTGAGAGAACGAGTTGCTGGACTTGGGAGCTCAAAACCATTGTCTCAGGGCCACCAAGGCCAATTGGCACAATATGGTCTACAAAAGACAATGTTTTCTTATATCTTACTTTGGTGAGTAGTGGGTGGAGCCCACTAAGAGACTCCATCTAAGGTGCTCCAGTAGGTCTCTCCCTGTTTGGAGCAAAGAAGAGTGAAGAAAATAAAAATAAAAATCCAAAGGACCATGTAAACTTCAGTCTCCAGACCTGAAAGAATTAAAATAGAAGGTCACTGTTGAGTGGGTCAGTGCAATGACCACAACAATGGACTTAAGTCCAGTGGCGACTGTGAAGATGGTGCAGGATCAGGTAGGATTTTGATCTGTTGAACATAGAGTGGTTATGTCAGCATGCACAAGACAGCACCCCTCAAAACAAAACCAAGATGGGGAAGGGCAGGATATGAAATGAAATTAAAAAATTATGACAAAGATCAGGCTCACTGGTCTCGTAGAGACTGGTGGAACCCTCAAGACATATGGTCCTTCATCTC
>NW_006399843.1:6203669-6208551 GCF_000299155.1 Elephantulus edwardii
GGGAGGGACTGGAGAGCATTATGCTGAGTGAACTAACTCAGTCCCACAAGGATCAATATTATATGAGACTGTTATTGTAGAATGAGTATAAGGATCCAGGAGAAGTGGGAGAAGTTGGCAGCAGAGGTATGTGGATGTACAATTTGATGCGGGGGGAGTGAGGGAAATTGGAAGAATTTGTTTGAATTTGTATTAGAATTTTGTAAATAAACTAATAAAAAGGAATAACAAAAGACAGTGTGGTAATTACAATGACAGACACATAGATCGATGGAATAGAATTGAGACTCTAGAAACCAGCCTATCTACCTATGGTCAACTGATTTTTGACAAGGAGATGAAATCAGTTAAGTGGGGAGATGACAGCCCTTTTAACAAATGGTATTGGCAAAATTGGAAAACGATCTGCAGAAAACTCAAGCAAGATCCATACCTCACTCCATACACAAAAACCAATTCAAAGTGTATCGTGAACTAAAACTGAGAACTAGAAACTTCATTAAAGAAACACTTGCAAGAACTCTAGAAGTCCTGATCCACAACATAAACAGTCTTCCAAGCATCCTGAAAAGTCTACAACCAGGAGAGGATAAAATAGGTGAATGGGACCTTCTAAGAATCAAATCCCTATACACATTCAAAAACTCCAACAGGATAAAAAGAGAAGCCATAGACTGGGGAAAAAATATTTAATAACAACATATCAGATAAGGGACATGTATTTAGAATTTATAAAATACTTGAGCACCACAACAAGATAAACAACCCAATTGAAGAATGGGCACAAGTGAATAAGGGGCACAGGATATTAATAGATATGGCAAAAAAACATATGAAGAAATATTCAAAATCCCTAGCTCTAAGAGAGATGCAAATCAAAACAACTACAAAATAACATCTTACCCCAGTAAGAATAGCAAAATTTAACAGAACACCAAACAACAAATGCTGGCAAGGTTGTGGAGAAACTTGAACCCTTATTCACTGTTGGTGGCAGTGTGAAATTGTGCAACCACTATGGAAGACAGTATGGTGCTTTCTCAAAAAGTTGGAAATAGAAATACCATTTAACCCAGCAATTCCACTACTGGGAATATACCCTAAACAAACCAGAACTGCCACCCAAGCAAATATATGCACACCCATATTTATTGTGGCTTTGTTCACAACAGAAAAGAGTTGGAAACAACTTAAGTGCCCATCAACAAATAAATGGATAGAGAAGCTGTGGTATATTCACACAATGGAATACTATGCTGCACTGAAAAAAAGGAGCTCATGAAATATTATACAAAATAGGTGACCCCAGAGGACATTATGGCTGAGTGAAATATCTCAGTCACAAAAGGACAAATACTGCATAGTGTCACTGTTGTAAAACGGGACTGACATTGGGGCTGAGGGGAGACTGAGAAAAAGGGGATAAATTATGTATACTGCATTGAAACAGATGATAGAGAGAACTGTTTATAAGCAATATATGATTAGATATTGTTGTCATGACAGGAGTCCAGAACGAAGGTTGCATAGTGGAGTGGACTTGGAGGGAGGGATTTTATAACAATGAAATAATTTTTCTATTACTTTTCAAAGAGAAGAGCAAATTAGGGGGAGGGGTGGGCAGGGAGAAAAGTGCAAATGAATGAATGGAAAATCACCGTCTTGGTAAACTTTCATTAAAATTAATAATAATTAAAAATAAAATAAAATTTAAAACAAAGAATAGAAAAATCTGTAAAGTGATTAACTCCTTGAACCCATCAACCATAGATGGAAAAAGCAGCATTTGTTGAGGGTAAAGGTCACAAGGGAGGAAGGAACAGAAAGATAAAACATAAGAAATGGGAACTTGGGGCAAAAATGGGAAGAATGCTATTGCAATGTGGGACTGCAGTCAATGTCCCGAAACACAATGAGCATGAATTGTTGCATATAAACCAATTTGCTTTGCAAATTTTCACCCAAAAGAGTAACTTTTTTTTTTTTTAAAAAAAGGAATCCTTTGTGACTCAATCTACTAAAGTGAGATATATAGATGTATGTTTCTATTTTTAGAATGTCGTTAAGGTGGAACTCCTCCAGCATAGTTTGCAGAGAGTTGCGCTGCTAATTCAAAGATGGCAGTTCGAATCCACCAGCAGCACAGCAGGTGAATGATGGGCTCCTCCTGTGTGACTAACAGCCTCCCAAACCGCTCAGCTATCACTCAGTTCTGACTCGTTTGCTAGGAAGGGTTTTCGCGATTCTTGGTTCCTCCGTACTATGCACAGCGGAACGAAACGCTGCCTAGTCCTGCACCATCCTCACAAACGTTGAACTAATTATTGCAGCCACTGCGTCAATCCATCTCATTGAGGGTGACCGGAAGCAACAAATTTAGAACCATAAAGAAAGATATTTACGGAAGATTATCACAAAGAAAAAATCTGTGAGTGGAATAATTGAAATTTTCTGCTTCTTGTCTTCCAATGGAAGGAATGATTTAAACTTTCTGAGTCATCTATTGCTCCCTCCCCTTACCAGCACCAATGGTTTGCATTCAAGTGAAAGTTTCTTTGGCATCTGGCCTTCTCTTGTTGGCCCTCTGACTGCCAGCAGAGGGCGAACTTGGTCCTCGTTGAAGCTCTTCATTCCTGAATTTGCGCATTTTATACCTTAAGAAGTTGAAATTGAATTAAATCTTCAAAACAAGAATATTCCCCACAATATTTACTTTTGTACACTTCACTTATGAATCTGCTAGCGAAATGAGAAGAGGAACTCAGAATATTTTTCTCTAACAAAAAATACGAATACTTTTTTTTAATAGATACATACATTAAAATTTTCTCCTTTCAGGTCTATACACAAGATGCAAATTTTAATAAACCATAGAGAGACTCTTGACAAGATTAGCATGAGAAATGCTGAATATTTGATTATGCAGTTAATTCACCCTCCCCTTTCTATTTGCTGTTTATTCAAAGAAGGAAAAAGAAAAGTTACTGTGCTTTTATTCAAACTCCAGCTTTTTCATATTTAAAAAGTATGGAGGAAATCCTTTGGTTACTGGCCAAATCATTATGCTTAGAAGTTTAGTTTATACTTTTATAGTGTTTGATGAATTACAGGAAAGAAATTTAGTTGTAACTACTAACCCTCAACAAACAATTATAGGTCAATGTTGCTTTTGTTCTAGAAATAATCTTTTCCCTGATAGTCCATTTCCATTTCAGAATAAAGCTTCTGAATGATTAAAGAGGAGCTAAAATTATGAACTACTCTTCAGAAAGGTAAATAATAAGGAAAAAAAAGTCACTTTGGAGACTATCATCCAAGTCACCAAGTTTCTTTCTTATTATTGGTAGGCACTTAGACCAAAACAACATGAGTGATAGAAAAGGAAGATGCTTCCAGAAAGAGGAAGCTAAGATGATTAGTTTATTGCCTTTTTATCTCTTGGTAGTTTTTTGTTTTGTTTTTTTTTAATCTCTGTCTTCCTGCTCATTTATCACCCTCTCTCAAAAACACCCATTACTGTAAAGGCAGAACCAATTCATAGTTGATCCTCCGGAGAGTTTCTGAGGATGGGCTCTGGTGACAGGAAGCTGAGGGGGAAAGGATGGGCAATCTCCTCCCTTGCCTTTAACTGCCTCTGAAAACCCCCTTCGAAGGTCAGCTATGACTCTACCCAATAACAACAAAGTACACAGAGGGTATTGTCATTTTCCTTTGAAGCAGATGGTGGATTTGAACCAACAGAGAGGTTTAGCCTTTGGGGTAGCAGCACGGACTAGTTTACCAGAACTCTTTAGTATTTCTTAAATGCTATGGAAACGTATATTTGATTGAATTTATAAACTTGCTGGTGAGTTAAGTTTTGTAAAATTAACTCAAAGCCTGCTATTCCACTCAAAGCCTACTGTTTCACAGGTGAAGAAACGGAAACTGGTTAGAAGCAAGGCATCGCGCCTTACTGGACCTCTGTCTCAACGATAAAATGAGAAGTTGAATTCGTTATCAAAGAGGTCCAACAATTTTATGATTAGTGAAGGTGGGAGGGAAACTTGTTAAAATGGAATTTTAGCACAGATGTCCCTTAATTTAATCTCATCCTTTGGAGTTCAAGTGAAATTGGCTCAAAGTCCTGTCTTTCACCCAACCTGTCATTCTTCTAACTTTTCAGAGGATTCTCCAGAGGAACAGCTTGTGCTTCTCCTGGGGAGCGCCAGATTGAGGCTCCTGCTTGTGCTGGGGTCCAGTTTGTGAGTCAGTTCACTGTCACACCTGTGCTGACCCTTTCAGAATCAGCTTACCCCCAACAGCCCATTCCATCCCTTCATTCTGTGAAATTCCTCTGATCCAAATATTCACATGCTGACTTTACAGAACCTTCGAGCTACTAGAAGAAATTCGTTTGGTAGGACCACAGCGACATAATCACAGGGGACATTTCTCAGGGGCTTACTTTCTACACTGACCCCTCACCATGTTGCTTGGCACCTTCTCCTCCTTTTTGGCTATTCGCTTCTCCTCTCCGGTACCTATATTGTTGTTGTTAGTTGTCTATGGCTTGATTCCTACTCATAACGACCTCATGTGTGTGGAGTAGAACTGCTCCATAGGGTTTTCAAAGCTGTGACCCTTCAGAAGCAAATCACCAGGTCTGCTCCTGAGCTGCTGTTCTCCTGAGGTTCTGTTACATGAGGTTGAACCACCCCCTTTGAGTCAGTTGTCAAACACTTAACTGTTTGCACTACCCATAGGCCATCAAATACCTGTGCTTAGCTCTTTCTTTCATTCAATCTAGACTAAGCCCCTGGGCCTTCACTTCTTTCAAGCTTAAAAAATTCTTCTCCTCCAGAGGAATTCTAGTATCTGTACTGTTGTTGTTGTTGTTGTT
>NW_006399843.1:6209531-6215413 GCF_000299155.1 Elephantulus edwardii
TTTATTCCTTTTAAACAGGTTTTTCCCTTCATCTGTCCCAATGCAGTATTCATTATTTATTCTCTCTTTTCCAAGTTTCCCCCCAATCTTCATGTCAGTCATTTGTTAATAGTGGTGTTATGCGGTATTTGTCCTTTTGTGACTGAGATATTTCACTCAGCATCATTTCCTTTCATATCTTTACAAACAATTTTATGTGTGGCTACAGTAGTTAAGAAATCAAAAGATGTGTTGCATTAGAGAAATATGCTATCAAAGATATCACCAACTATCTAAAGAATGTTCGTTTAAAGATTAAGGTGTGCCTGATCCAAGCCATGATATATCAAGAAAACGAAGATTCTCCTACTGAGTCAATTGGCAGCATCATGATAGACAGAGAAGAGATTGTTAACAATTTCAGCTTGCTTTGTTCCACAATCAACACTCTTGGTACCAGAAATCAGGAAATCAAAAGGCAAATCCCGTTAAGAAAATCCGATGTCAGGGACCTCTCCAGAGTGCTGAATGGCAAGGATGTCAATCTAGAGGTTAATCTAGAGGGCGCCTGATCCAAGTCATGGTCTTTGCAACTACTTACCATGCATCAAAGAGCTGGCCAATGGCTAAGGATAACAGAAGAAGAATTAATGCCTTTGAGTTGTCCTTGGAAAAGGACAGCATGTTTAGAAAGGTGGAGAAATAGCACAGAGGAGGAAGACCCCTGGTGAAATGAAGGGCACAGAAACTAGGGTAATGGGAGTAGGTGTGTCAGAGATAGTGATCTTGGCTCATGTAGAGCAGGGTTCAGAGCTATTGTGCATAGGGTTGATATGAGTCATGGTCCACTTGACAACACATAACAACAAGATGCATCTAAAAGTTAGACAATAAGGAAGATTGAAGAAGAATCTTTGAATTGTTATTGGAGAAAAGAAATAAATACCCTAAGGGCTGCTAAAGGAAAAAGTAAATCTGTCTTGAAGGAGTCAGGCCCAAGGTCAAAGGGAGAACAAAGGATTCAAGGAATATCATCAACATGTCAACAAAGGAAGTAAACAGCCTCAACTACCATGAAATGCCCCTCCTTTCCCTCCCTAGAAGACCCTTAGTATAAAACCTGCCTGCTATTTTCCTGGCCTGTCCCTCTGCCTTTTTCGTTCTCTGCAGACCAAGGAATCCCACCCAGGAGACCCTTAATTAAGCTTCTTTAGCTTCCTTTCTTTCTCTGGTCCCTTCCTTGAGTCCTTGGCCTTATGCCCAGTGTGAAGACCTAACAGAAGGAAGTGCAACCAAGCTGCTCACCAGAGGCAAAGATGGAGAAGCTTCTTCTCATGTACTTTGGGTTTATTTCCAGGAAGAATCAAGCCTTGGAGAGAGACATTATGCTGGAGAAGGTAGAGTTCAGTGAAAGAGAGACTCAACAAGATTAACTGACACAGTGACTAACTACCACATTAGGCTTGAGCAATAACAGAGATTTTGAGGATGGTGCAGGAGTTGCTATGAATTTTAGATACACCTAACAACAACAATACACGCACACATATTCACAAATACAGAAAGATAAAATATAAACATATCTTAGATATTAATCTTATCTTAATATGTATAAGAAATCCCTTCTCCTAGTCCGTTGCCTGAATCTTCAGTTTGTGGATGGTGAATTTCATTCACTTAGCATTAACTGCACATTGAATTCATCTCCCCATCTTTCCTAGGCTCTTGCCCTTGCTGTCTGGCATTCTCTCATTCTCTGTGAGCCATAAAGGGGCAGCAAGCACAACCATTCAGGGCAGACGATGGAGAGATCTGATTTCCATTCACGTTGAACTGCTCTGGGAAAGACACATACACATCTTCATATTTTTACATCCTTGCCTTCAATACATATGTGTTGTTGTCAGATTGGTTCTGTTCATGGTGATCTTATGCACAACAAAACCCCATGCCCACAGCGGTTGCTATTTCAACTTATCATTGCAGCCACTGATCAGTCCAGCCATTGATGATCTCTTTCTCTGACAACTCTCTACTTTATCACTAGTGGTGTTCTTCTCCAGGGATTAATCCTTCCTGATAACATGTCCACAGTCTCACTCTGTCGCTTTCAAGGAGTGTTCTGAATGCACTTCATCCAAGACAAATTTTTCTTCTCTCAATCTATGATACACCAAATGCTCTTCACCAACACCATAATTTTAAGATATCATTTCTTTGGTCTTCCTTAATAATTGTCCCACTTGAAGAGAAAGTGATTTAAAATACTATGTGTTGGATCAGACGCACCTTATTCCTCCAAATGACACCTCTACTCTTCAACATTTTAAAAGAGGCTTTTTGAAGCAAATTTTCCCAGTGTGTTATTTCATTTGATTTCTTGACTGTAACTTTTATGGGTTTTGATTGTGGATGAAAGTAAGATGAAATCTTTGGCAATTTCAGTCTCTTCTCTGTTGCTCATTGGTTCAGTTGTGAGAACTTTTGGGGGTTTTTATGTTAAAGTAGAAGATGGTAGCTTTTGAGCTTCAGTAGTAAGGGCTTCGATTTGTCTTTTGGCAAGCAAGATGTATCATCTGAATATTTCAAGTTGTAAATGATGCCTCGTTCTTCTATGGTCTAGCTATGAGGAAATCTGAGTTTCTTAAAGAAACCAATTAATCAAGAAAACTGTCAAACATGTCTAAGTAAATAAGATTTCAAGTACATACTATATCCATATAAGCAAAGGTGAGTAACTGTAATCTGTGACCCTCAGGCCTGCCTTTAATTTTTTTTGGTGAAACATTCTTCTAGGTTGTACAGTCCTGGTCTGTTCATTTGCTGTACAGAGGTAACTTGTGGTTGCTGTAAAGCTGAACACTGTAACACTGATGTGTCAAATGTGAGACTGGTTACCCATGGTGGACAGTGTTTGGTGGAGCTCCCCAATTAAAACAAGCTTGGAAGCAGGAGTGGCAACCACTTCTGAAATAGCTTGCTTCTGGAAACCCTATGTTTTAACCTGGAGAAAGGCCAAAAGCTATAAAAGTGTCCAGGTCTTTAGTTCATAGGATCGCTCTGAGTTGCCTACCACTAGATGGCACTTAACAACAACAACAACAACAACAACAACACACTGTAGCCATTCAAACTAACCTAGAGAGTAATGCCCATTATCTGTACTTACATTTTTTTATAACTTATTATTTATATGTTGTTGTTGTTGCTGTTGTTGCTGTTGTTAGGAGCCATTGAGTCAACTCATGGAAACCCTATCAACAATGGGTCTAAACTTTGTCATACCCTGTACCATCATCATGATCTCAACCTTGTTCAAGTCCACTGTTACAATCACCTGTCACTCTATCTCTTTGATGGTCTTCCTCTCATTTACTGTCTTTTCCCAAGGACTGACCTCTCTTCACAACATGACCCAAGTATGTGAGATGAAATTTCCCCATCCTTGTCTCTGAGTAGGGAGAGAATAATTAAAAAGCGATATGATAAAAAAGTATGATAGGGTATTATGGTTATCACAAGAGTCCACAATTAAGGTTGCATAGTGGAATGTACTTGGGGCGGTGGGAGGGGTGCGGGGGGATTGTGTACCAGGGAGGGTGTTTCTTTTAATTTTCGGAGGGGCGCGAGGGCAGGGGGGGGAGGGCGGGGGGGGGAGAGAAGTACAGCAATGAATGAATGGAAATCCAAAATCTCTGTAAATGTTCATTTCTTCTTCATAGGCTTCAATTCTTCTTCACTATTTCTTACTCATTGTCTAACTTTCAGATACATGTGAAGCAATTGAAAAGATCAGGGCTTGCTTCAGGTGCACCTTAGTCTTTAAACTGACATCTTTGCTCTTTAGCACTTCAAAGATGTAAGCAATTATCACTTCTCAGCTTTTGGGCTAAGATCAAGTGTAAAGATGTAAGCAATTATTATACAAACCACCAAAAGCAGCGTGCATGATATGACACAAAGCTCAAATATGATGTTTACAAACAGGTAGTGAATTGGAATCTGTTTGTTTGCTTCTAAGTACTGTACCTTAACAGTCAGAGGAGCTGAGAGGTGATAAATCTTCAGCAAGTAGCTATCATCAGTGTTTGGATAAATGGAAAAGGATTATAGAATGTTTTGTTCTGAAAATACGACAGTCTAAGATCAGAAATAAGGTTCAGTCTCTGTCAGAAGTGAGATCCCTTGTCTTTTCTGAGGCAGGACTCCTGATTAGAGCCCCAAATCCTCCCCTCAGGTTCCAAGGTGAACACAGATTGGGCCTTTCCCTGTACTAGGGAATGCAATGCTTATCGAAGCTGATATGTGAGTCATTCCTGAAACCCTCTACTTAGAGGCAAAGCTTGAAAGCTTTACAGTTTTATGTTTTCTTTACTAGCATTATTTATACACTTGTAAATGGCACTGAATGAAAGAGAAAATATTAGTCCACATCCCGAGCTACCTGCCTCTATACCTCTCCTGAGGAATACATGGCTCAGATTTGTTGCTGTTGTTTGCTGCTGAGTTGGAACTAACTCATCGCTGATCCTCCAGGGGGTTTTCAGAGGCAGTAAATAATGAGGGAGGAGATTACCTATCCTTTTTCTGTGGATTATCTGGTAGATTCAAACCATGGCCCTTTAGGATTGTAGCACAGCTTCTTACTCGTCAGCCACCAGACCCACTTAGATCTATTACATGTTATAACTTTATCTTTTCCAAGTTTTAACCCTCTAGGAGAGCACTGTTAATTCCTGCACACAAGGAGCATTTATTGAAGGATCAGGAATGGTGTGTTACGAGCTACTTAAAAATTACCCAGGAGGAACATGGCCGCAGATCTTCTGGAGCTTACAGTTTAGTCGACACAGACAAACACATGGTCAACGTTGACATGTAGTGTGATAGTGGAGGGTTAATGGGAAAACACAGGAGAAGCATTTGGGCTCTGTTGAAGGGTTGACAAAGGCTTCCTTGAGGAAATAGTGTTTAAGATTTAGAATTTGTCTGAGGAAAAAAAGAAACACTTTCCAAGTAGAGATAAGATTACATACAAAAATCTTAAGATATGAGAGGGAAAATGCACAGAGGACAATCGCCTTCTCCAGATGAGCAAATTTCTCCCTTACTTGCCTCATAATATTTGCTATGAAAGGCCCATGGATGACCTCTTTGCTGGAACAATATATAAAATGATAGGAGCTACCTCAGGTGGGAAGTACAGGCTCTACCAAGGGCTGCCACAGTCAATAAGCAATTAACTCAAACTCAAACTGAGAATTCTGGTTCTCTAGTGAATGAATGCCTTTGAGTTGTGGAGCTGCAAAAGAGTCTTGAACATGCCATGGACTTCCAAGAAAACAAATAAGTCTGTCTCAGAGGGGGTGAAACCAAGCTTCTCCTTGGAGGCTAGGATTTTTAAGCTCTGTCTCACATACTTCGGGCATATGGCCAGGAGGGAGAAGGACATCATGCTTGGAAGGGTGAAGGGACAGTGCAAGAGAGAGAGGCCCTGGATAAGATGGATTGATACAATAACTAGAGCAATGGGGGTAGGTGTGTTTGAGTCAGTGAGACTGGCTCAGAACAAGGCAGGCTTCAGAGCTGTTGTATATAGGGTTGTTATGAGTCGCAGGTCACTCCATGGTGCATAACAACAGCAGTATGATAAGGGTGGCACACGTTATGACAGGGTTCACATCTATTGTTCATAGGATTGCTACAAGCTGTGCTCAAGTCAATGACACCTAGCCACTACAAGAAGCTTGAAAGAGATATTAATTTTTCAAACTAGATTGTAGTTATATTTGTACAACTGTATCTAAAATCAAGTAATTATATGTTTACAATGGGTGAATACCCATAGTACATAAAAACAATTGATGTGTAATCTAAAGGAAGTAAGACTGGGGCGGGGGGGG
>NW_006399843.1:6216788-6218633 GCF_000299155.1 Elephantulus edwardii
CTTTTGTGACTGGGATATTTCACTCAGCATAATGTTCTCCAGAGTCAACCATTTTGAATAATATTGCATGAGTTCCTTGTTTTTTAATGCAGCATAACTATCTTAATATCTTTGAAAAATAGTAATACCGCTTTGTTGGCAAGCTTCATTTTTATTGTTGTTAGGTGCAGTAAAGTCAAGTATGATTCATAGCGGTCCTACAAACAGCAGATCTGAACCCGGCACAATCCTCATCATCTCAGACACTCGAGTCCATTGCTGCAGTCACTGTGTCAATCCATCCTGTAAAATTAATAACCCTGCTCCCCTGCTTCACGAGTGGTGCGCTTCGCACAAAATGCACCTCAAGAATATCTAACGAAAAAAATTTTAAAAAAGAATGTCTAGCAGTCTTTGACCTGCTGAGGTATGAGTAGTGACCTGCTCACCGTCATCATTTCAAGTTCTAGAAATTCCCCCTCCTCACACCTCGTGAAGAGTCTGACTTCAGGTTATGATTCTCATGAGGGTAGCCAGTGTGAATCAGTGAACAGATAAGCCAGTGTGCAGTTTGGTAAAATGAGTTTCTGAACCTGGAAGTTTTAAGCACTGAAACAAAATGCTGTTGTTCATGGAGAAAAATACAGAGCAAAGCTCAAACACATAAAAATATTCAGGCTTCCTGATCCACCAGAAACTACTTAAACCTGTTACACTGTGGTCTTTGGTTGCCCTTCGGGTCTGGAACAAAACACTCTATGCCTCAACTTTCAGTCAAACAACAGACAAGCTTATAAAGTGACTAGAAACAGTCTTTTGAAAAACCAATTATATACTGTCAATAGAACAACATTGTCCCAAGCAGAAAGCCCAGAAGACAAGAAGGGATAGGATAGAAGGATTAATGGGAATGAGAATTACAGAGGAAGGGGGGGGAAAGTGTGATTATATTGTGGGTATTGTAATTAGTGTTATAAAGAAAAATGTGTATGAATGGTTAAGTGGAAAATCAATTTGCATTGTAAACTTTCATTCAAACCACACACACATGCACACAATTTTTTTTAAGGGTGATGACGCTTTTAAGACTTAGCTTTAAATAGGCTGGTGTTTTTCTACTTTCTGTTTCTCATAAAACATCAGGTGAATGATCCTATCACCACATATCCGGATGGGAGCTGGATCTGAAGGATGAAGAGAAAGAACTCCAGTAAGACTCATTTACTATTAGTAATTAGTACAAAAATGTCCTAAAAGGTAAACAGCAGCAAAGTTGAAAGACTGAAGGCATTTGGAAGTTGTTCTGAGCACACTGAGAGGCTCTTAAAAGTGTTAAATAAGAATTCAACAAAACTTGACTTTCAGAATTACACAGATGCCTACTATTTTTCAGTACTTCAAGGAAAGGAGAAACAATAGCTTCCCCTCGCTTCTGACCACCGTGGTCACTCTGTTCTCCTGCCCGAAAGTCAAAGACAGCAAGGCAAAGAAGCTGAATAACTAGAAAACATAAATTACCCCTCCCCCCAATACAATGTGCTTTTTAGTTTCTTACTCCCAGGCATAAGCTATAATCCATGAATTAAAGATAATTAGTGTCCTTCTAGAAAACACAATTGTGCTTATAGCCACTTAAGTGTACTTAGCACATCGGAGAGGAATCAATTGTTTTTCACAGTTCACAGAAGGTCCTGATGACTGGAGGACAAACTCAATACCCTCCATAGCACATGATGATTACAAGAGTCTGGTACTCAAGGAAACCTAGATAGATCCTCAGGGTCTAAGCATTACCGTGACTGATACATGTGGGCTGGTTCTGACTCACCGGTACACAACAAGAGGACTGGGACCACACATGTATCA
>NW_006399843.1:6220814-6248661 GCF_000299155.1 Elephantulus edwardii
TAGTTTTCACAGCTGATATTGAGCTTCTCCAGCGGTTCCTTCCACAGATGTAGTCGATCTGATTCCTATGCATACCATCAGGTGAAGTCCATGTAGTACCTGACAATTAGTTAAGTGTTTATGAATCTGGGGATAAGAAAAAGAACAGCTTCATTCCAGGAAAGTCTGCAAGAGAGCTCATCAAGTGTATTAATTGATGGGATCTTCTATTATGTGAAAAGTTGAATATCCTATACTGCTGACCCTCCAGTGGGTTTTCAGGGGCAGTTAATCACATGGGAGGAGATTGCCCATCCTTCTCCCCTGGAGTAAATGGTGGATTCGAACTGCATGCCTTCGAGATTGCAGTGCAGCTTTTTGCCATTAGGGCACCAGTGACTATACTTTATCAGCCAGCATGGGAGATAAAACAAGGAAAAGGATTCAGTGCGAGAAGTTTTCTACAAAGGATGTACATAGATTTCCTAAAGAAAAGGGCTTTTAATCTGAGACTCAAGGTTGAATAGAGTTAGCAAAACCAACTTGCAAGCAACGGATGGAAGAGAGGGGAAGTCACATTCCAGACAGAAGGCAACAAAGACCTGGAGACCAGGGAGAGCATGGCCCACTGGCTAAGGAAGTTACTTTCCTTCCTTCCCTCATGTAGATAGACTTCCCCTCTCAGAGGTTGACCAGCAGAATACACTAAACAATTCACTATTCCATTTCTAGATGCTTACTCTCACAACGGCTTAAATTCACAGGCAGGATAACAGAGCAATTAAACATCTGGGCTTATTATCTGTGGCCAGTGTGGAGAGTAGTATGAAGTGACAAAACACATTGTCATTGAGTTGGAACCAATTCATCCATAACTGACCTACCAGTAGGTTTGCTGAGACTGTAAATCGCGTGAGAAGAGATGGTCCATCTTTCTCCCTTGGGGTCACATGTGGATCCAAACCAACTGAGAACACCACTTTTAGGTTGGAGCATAACTCTCTATAGAATAAGGTGACAGAAATGTCCTAAAAGGTAAACAGAGGCAAAGTTCAAAGACTGAGGGCACGTGGAAGTTGTTCTGAGCACACTGAGAGGCTCTTAAAGGTGTTCAATAAGGAATGACCAAATCTTGACCTTGAGGATTATGAAGACGTCTACGTTCTTCAGTACTTCCAGGAAAGGATATCCAATAGCACCTCTCTCTCTTTCTCTCTCTCTCTCTCTCTCTCTCTCTCTCACACACACACACACACACACACACACACACACACACACACACACAGAAACACACACACTGCCCCCTGCCCGCTGGCCACAGTGGATCACTCTGATCTCCTGCCTGAAGGTCTCTGATGGTTCTCAACAGGCAGCATGGGATTAAGTCCTGATCCCTCTATTTGGTAGCTAGGGCCTGTCGCAATAGTCTCATCTCTCTCTATGCCTGGCACTTAGAATGCATTCGATAAAATGCATTCAGTAAACATATGTTCAATGAAAGAATGATGAATTGCCTTTAAGCTTCCATCTAAGTAATTCCAAATGCGCCTCCAGGCCTTCATGCTTTGTTTTTGTTGACCAACTTTTCTGGTTATACACGTCCCTTAATCTACCAAGTCACCCCAGAATCCTTCTTCTGAGAAGCTGCTTTTGCAGGTAGAGCTGATGGATCCTGCTCCATGATTTCTACATATTTTTCTGGAGCTTTTACTATTCTGAATCAAAATGAGACATTTTTGTGTCAGTCTTCTACTATAGAGTTCAGCTACTTAACTTGATGTTCCTTCAGGAATTAGCATACTCGAAGAAGAGACAATCTTCTCCTGTGCGATTAATTGCCTCTGAAAACCCACTGAGGGGTCAGCTTTGGGTCTGTTTCAACTCAATGGTATTCAACAATAACAAGAAACAACATGGCAACAATTTTATTTGAATACACAATTAACACCCAAGGATGCAGTGGTCAAGAACTTCAAAAACCTTGTCCAGTGGGCACATTTGCTGCCAAGCACACCTTTAAAGTGTTGAGGAGTAAGGATGTCAGTTTTAAAACTAAAGCGCTTTAAAGGTTCTTTTCATTAATTTTCCAAAACTCGTGTACTACTTTTCTTCTCACTTTATAGATGGGGAAATCAGAACTTCCTAGTGATGACTTATTTGCCTATAAATGCACCATAGTGAGTAGAGAGTGAGGAAGAATTTGCACACAGGTTGACTTTGGAGTCCAGATGCTTAACTGCTGCGTCATTCTGTCAGTTTAAGCCCTCATGAGCAGAAACGTCTGGAAAATAAATACAAAATTTTCAGTATTCTGCTGGTAAACCTGTGAGAGTGATTGTATACCCAACTGGAGAGAGAAGTATGAATTCTAATAGGAAGTAGAACTAATGTCAGGAGCTTTTAGGATCAGTCCCCAAGAGACCTGAATTCATTTAGCTTGAAAAGGTAAGGTTATTATTTAAGAATGGTCAAGTTTACGATCAGGAAGGAAGGAGTTTCTGCTCAGGAATCAAACATATCTGTGGCAAATGACCTGTCCAGATGAGGGCTATTTGCTTGAAGGCATGTCATGGACAGTGCACGGACTGCAGGGTCTATGACTGAGACTCAACAGTTTCAGGGTGGTACCAAGACAGCTAAACTGGGAGCCCAGGTTATTGGGATGTGAGGGCTTTCAGATAGCAGCCTGACACCTGCTTATGGTGAAGGAACACAGCTGTGCTTCCACCACCTGGGAACCAAGAGGCCAGTGAAGCATGAGAGAAACACATGTGTGTACATACATAGTGAAGCTACACCAGTGGTCATTCCCCATACTCTGTGCATGCTAGAAATGCAACTGTGGACTTTGAAGAAATGGTTCTGACTCATAGACAACCTCAGTTGAGTTTCCGAGGCGACAACCTTAACAGGAGGAGACTGACTTCCCATTTTCTTTGGAGATGCTGTTGCATTTGAACTATTGAAGATGCTCTACCTTTGGGTTAGGACTGAAACTTGTTCATAATAAATCACCAGAGCTCTTGTGCTTGCAGAATGAATGAGCAGAAAGAGCAATATCACCTTGTGTACAAGACTGTGTATTACTCTCCTGGCCAGAGAGGAGTTCCTCCCCTCACTGAAAGGACCAAGAATCAAAGCATTACTTGTGGCCTAGATATTCTGATGCTGAATATAACCACAATCTGTTCTCAAAAAAAAACACTGCCACCATTCACATCATGAGCTGCTTACAACCCTCATTTGCGTCTTTCCAATGGTCACAGGAGATTAAGGGAGCCAACTTAGAATTTCTGAAGCTGGAAAGAGACTTCAGAATGTCTCCAGTGAGAGTAATTTCCATTCTTCAGAGCAAGTTGTCTGGCCCTTCCACAAACAGAAAGGCCAAGATCTCTAGAGAAGGGATGACTGCCGTCTACGTACAAATCCTCTTTCTGCCAGAGGAAGCCCTTGGCATCTGTCTCAATCCCCCCATGGAAGAGGAATACGAAACTGGCTCTACAGAGTTGCTCCCTCACGGCCCGGCTGCCTGCATCGCTCTGATGATTTCATTAGGGGAAGAACCAGCCTGCACCCACTTCCAGAATTTCTGAGTAGCCTGCCCTCTCTAAGGACCACTCTCCCAACTACTGCTCACATTCTAAGGACACATCCGGGGATCACAGCTACCTCAGGGCAGCCCCAGCACCACGTGGCTTTTCCTCTATTACAAATTCTCCCTTGTCCATAATTTCTATTATTCAGCTCTAATTTCATTTCTCCAGGACCTTGGCCTATAGACTTGGGACCATTTGTACAATGAAAATGGATCTGGTCTAAAATGATGAAGTGCATAAAATTTGTCTCCATTAACCCTGCAACACCTAACTCTCTTCTCTAGATATTTAGCACTCTCAGCTGCTGCTCATTTCTCTCTCTCACATAACAACAGGTCTATGTCACTATTATGATTACTGAGCTCTTGGAATTTTTATTACAAAGAAGTCATATTAATTGTCATTGTCATTATGTGCTATTGAGTCAACTCTGACTTATAGAGATCCTATGCACAAAAGCTCTGACACCTCTTCTATCCTGAGCCAATATCACCATCCCTGACACACCTACCCCTGATACCCCAGTCACTGAGTCAATTCATTTCATCTAGGATCTTCCTCCTTTGCCTTGGCCCTTTACCCTTCCAAGGATGATGTCCTTCTCCAAGGACTGATCCCTCCATGCAATATGTCCAAAGTATGTGAGATGGAGCTTCAAAATCCTTGCTTCCAAGGAGTAGCCTGAATTCACTTTCTCCAGAACAGACCTGTTTGTTCTCTTAGCAGTCCACAGATGTTCAATACTCTTCCCCAGCAACACAACTCAAAGACATCGATTCTTCTTCTCTCATCCTTAGTCATTGTCCAGCTCTCTGATGCATAGCAAGTAATTGTGAATACTGTGGCTTTGATCAGGCTCCCCTTAGTCTCTAGAATAACATTGTTGCTCACCAGTACTCTGGAGAGGTCCCTGGCAACAGATTTTCTCAATGCAATTCATCTTTTTTGTTTCTTGACTGCTGGTACCAAGTGTGTTTATTGTGGAGCAAGCAAACTCAAGCTGTTAACAATCTTCATCTATCATGATGTTGTCATTTGGCCCAGTGGTGAGAATCTTTCTTTTCTTGATGTTGAGCTTTAATCCATATTGAAGGCTGCAGTCTTTGACTTTCTGCAGGAAATGCCTCAGGTCCTACTCAGTTTCAGCAAGCAAGGTGTGTCATCTGCATAATGGAGGTTGTTGATGTGTCTTTCTCCAATCCTCATAGAGCCCAGATTCCCAGGTTATCTGTTCTGCATATAGATTGAAAAGGAATGGAGACAGGATGCATCCTTGGCAGACACCTTTACTGATTTTTTAACTATACAATGTTTCCGTGCTCTGTTCTGATAAGTGCTTCCTGGTCCAAATATAGGTTTTACATAAGCACAATCAAGTGTTCTGGGATTGCCATTCCTCTCAAGGTTAGCCACAACTTGTGATCCATGCAGTCAAATGCCTTTACATACTCAGTGAAACACAGATACATGTTCTTCTGGTATTCTCAGCTTTCAGCTAAGATCTATAGCCTAAATAAAACTGGGTCTCAACTTCCACATAATATTACCTTAAAATGGAACAAAATTCTGATTACAAAAGCATTGAAAAGTGACACAGGCTGTTCCGGAATTTTTCTAATGTAAAAAGACAGAGACATTCATTATAAAATAACCTATGTTTGTATCTCTGACATCTAATTTCTCACAACAGATCTCTTCCTTTCTTTCTCCAAAACTCCTCTACCTCAGATACACGGCTATCACTTACTCCTCACAACTTAGCCACTCCCTGTTGACTTCTTTTTGTGTTTCCTGACTAACTCTCACTCTGTGGGTCTATGCATTAGTTCTTGCTCTGCCCATCTATAGGCTTCTCCCATTCTGCATTTTCATCCATTTTCTCACTTTGTTGCTATAAAAACCTGATGAAGCAACATACAAAAAAGTGGTGCCAGTCAGAGAAATGAAATCCTGATACATGCTATAGTATGAAGAGAACTTAAAAGATACTATGCTGAAGGGAGCTCTGGTGGCCTAGTGGCAAGAGGCTGCACTGTAATCCCAGAGGTGTGTGGTTCAAATACACCAGATGCTTCACTGGAGAAGGAGGAACAATCTCCTCCTGTACCAGTCAAATCTGATTTGACGGCACACACACACACACACACACACACAACAAAAATTTAATTAATTAATTAATTAATTAATTAATTAATTTTAAAAAGATACTATGCTGAGTGAAATAAGCTAATTATGAAAGAACAAATAATGCAGGAATTCACTCATATATTAAGAGTAGAAAAGGCAAATATTCAGAGACAAGAGTTTATTACTGCTAGGGGAGCTCTGGTGGCCTAGTGGTAAGGAGCTGCAACTACAATCCCAGAGGCACACGGTTCAAATCCACCAGATGCTCTGCCGGGAAAAGGAGGGACAATCTCCTCCTGTACCAGTCAGATCTGATTTGACGGTACACTCACACAAAAATAAAAAAAAAATTTTAAAAAAAGAGTTTATTAGTGCTTATCAGGAATTGGGAATGAGGAGGGAAATGGGTCCAATGATAATGGAAACATCAAATCAAGTTGACTAAGAATAGGGTTGTACAGCCAAGTATGGTAATTACTGTAAATGAGTTGCATACTTACAAAAGCTCAGTTGATAGAAGTTGTATGATAGATATATTTATAACAGTCACAGTAGGAAAAATAAGAGGAACTGCTGAAGCTGATTGTGTACAACCAAACACTGTGTGGGATTTGGTTTCTCCATTTCCAGGCTTAAGGTTACAGTTTCATGGGATATCCTAGTTAATTACCCTAATAATGTGGGTGTTTTCATTCTGTCTTTTAGCTTGTCATGTGGTGCCTGAGTCTTAAAAGTTTGCAAACCTTCAAAGACACAATTGGTCTCTATTCACCTGGAAAAGCAGAGGAAGAAGGAGAATTAGGAATTAAGAGGAAGATGCCTAAGGATGACAGAAGAATTGATGCCTTTGAGTTGAGTTGTGGTGCTGGAAAAGAGTCTTGAAGATACCTTGGACTGCCAGGAGAACAAATAGATCTGTCTTGGAGGGGGTGAAACCAAGTTTCTACTTGGAGGCTACGATTTTGAAGTTCTGTCTCACTTACTTCGGACACATGGCCAGGAGAGATAGGTCCTTGGAGAAGCACATCATGCTTGGAAGGGTGGAGGGACAGCTCAGGATAGGGAGACCCCGGATGAGATGGATTGACACAGTATCTGGGGCAGTTGGATTAGGTATGTTTGAGTCAGTGTCAATGGCTCAGGATAGGGCAGGGTTCAGAGCTGTTGTACGTAGGGTCACTATGAGTCACAGGTGACTCAATGGTACATAACAACAACAACAACACCACAGAATGGGTAGCTAATTGATTTCATAAACAACTGCCTTCTTTGCCATGAGACCAGCAGAACTGGAAGGTGCTATCAAAACTGTTCATTTTGATCAAAGATCCTAGAGGAGAATTCTGATCAAAAGAGAAAAAAATGCAAATCAACATTTCAAATTCACGTTGACTTGAGACTTCCTAGAGCTGTGGAAGAAGATGAGTAAACTGCTGAAATTGTTTTCCTGAGATAACCTTTCAACCTTAAACACAAAATATCAAAGTTTTCATAAAATCAAGCAATATAACATAAAACCAAATTATACTTCACATTAATAGCAAAGCGTATCTGCCTTCAGCATTATGCTCTTTTTAAGAATTCTCTGTATGGAATCAAATTTACATCAGGAACTCTAAAGATGAGCTAGGAACCTTAGGGAGAGATGAGTTTATGTTAATGAGGGAACTAGAGCTCAGAAAAAAGAGGGTGAGAGTGGCTGCACAATCGTAAGAATGTTACCGATGCCACTAAACAATTCATGCAGAAACTGTCGAATTGATGTGTGTTTTACTGTGTATCTTCTCAATAACAACATAAAGAAAGATTTTTTTAAAAATCTGTTGGCAACCGGCTTCAGTCTTGCATTTAGTCTCTTTCAATAGGTATTAAAAATTAAGTTATTTGGCTAAATAAAACTTATTTTCATGGAAAACTTAAACGATTTATAAACTTGTATTAAAGGTATATTTTGCCTTAAGAAAAATACAAAAACTAAAAATCAATTAGCAGGTTTTTTTAAAAAAAAACCTTCTGAGCTGGTAAAGAAAATGATCTGTCACATGAGACATGGATCACAGCAATGGTTTTACTGAACATGCTACTCACCTTGATTACTGGGGAGGGGAAAGAGGAGTGTCTCAGTTACCTAGTGCCGCTATAACAGAAGAAGCATAAATGCATGCCTTCAAAGAACAGAAAGTCGTTTCCTCGGAGTATAAGAGGCTGGCAGTCCAAATCAGGGCATAACTCCAGGTGGGCCAGCTAGTGGGTTGACCTTGAGGGACTCATATTCTGTCCTTGCTTACCTGTGGCAACACACAATCCTTCATTTCTTGGCTTGCAGACAGTTTCACATGAAAACTACCACCCCCTTGTGTGTGTTTCCATGCATATTCTGCTGTTTTTAGAAATCATATGTAGTTGTGTTTAGGGCCCATTCTACTCTGTCTGGTGTTGTCTGATTAACATAACTAAAGAAAACTAATGTCTCCAGACAGGCACAAGGATTAGGATTCTAGCACATTTTTAGAGAACATAATTTAGTCCACAACAGGTGGAGTATGCAAAAAATGTTTATTTTGGTCAATATCCATGACCTCTTAGAACTTCAAGGAGCCCTGCTAGTGAAGTTGATTCCTGGGAAGACCATCAGGTTAGGTCTATGTGTAGAGTCACCGTTTATGTTTCTTATACAAAGTGTTTACAATTAATAAATCATTGACTGCACAAGTCTATACTTGTATCTCCAGCCTCATTTCTGTCACCAAGTCCATGTTTTCCAACTACTGATCCTTCTTCTCTGTTCCCAACATTTGCATTCCAGGCACCTATTATTATTAGTGCATCCTGCTTGCACGTTCAATCGATTTCAGACAGCAAAAAGTTGGTAGAAATCATGTGTTTTCTCCTCTTTGGCTGTGGTTGTTGTTGTATATATTTGAATGATGATGGTATTAACAAGGATATGGCTATTTTCTTGTTGTTCACATCATTATATTTCAAGATGGATCTGGAAATGACCTTTTTAACTATGAATGTGACCCCATTTTTCCTCACCTTTCCATTTCTGGCATAATAGAGCATACGATTGTTTGATCCGAAATGCCCTATGTCAATCCATCTCATTTTTCCAATGACTAGGATGTCAATATTTCTGCATTGCTAGCACCTTTAAAACGTATCTTGACATTTTGTTTATTTCTGACTTTGCTAACACTCTTTCTTCTGGCTGGGATACTCTTCTAGCTGAAATTCCTCCTTACACTAATCAACACCTACATGTTGCTGTTGTTGTTGCTATATACTCTGATTGATAGGGACCCTATGAACAACAGATCTGAAACTTGCCCTATCCTGCTGCAATCAACAGGATTCACGCCATACCCCAGTCATTGTTGTGGTCACTGATTCTCTTTCACTGACTCTCTACCTTTACCAGCTTGATGTCTTTCTCCAAGGACTGGCCCCTCTTGACAACATGTCCAAAGTATGTGAGACAAAGTTTCACAATACTTGTCTCTGAGGCGCACCCCACTTGCATTTCTTCTAAAACAGATTTACTCTTTTGTCAGCCCATGTGACATTCTTTAACACCACAGCTCAAAGCATCAGTTTTCCTTTGGTTTTCTTTATTCATTTACTAACTTTCATATGTATAGGTACTAATTGAAAATGCCAGGCTTGCATTAGGACACCTTAGTCTTTGCACTAACATCCTTGCTCCTTTGTTTGGAGAGGTTCTGGACAGCAGATTTCCCCAATGCAACTTACCTTTTGATTTATTAAAACAGATCATTTGGGAGACTGGGTTCTATGGGGAGGAATTTGGCATCAAGATTGGAGAAAGAGCCATTAACAAACCTGCATTGTGTTGATGACACAACCTTACTTGCCAAAACTGAGGAGGGCCTGAAGAATTTGCTGCAGAAGGTCACGGACTGCAGTTTTCAATACAGATTGAAGTTCAGCATCAAGAAAACAAAAGATTCTCTCCACTGGGCCAATTGGCAACATCATGATAGATGGAGAAGAGATTGAGATTGTTAACAATTTCAACTTGGCTGGTTCTACAATCAACACTCTTGGTACCAGCAGTCAGAAAAGTCATAAGACAAATTTCATTGGGAAAATCTGCTGTTAAAGACCTCTCCAGAGTAATGATAAACAACAATGTCAGTCTAGAGACTAAGGTGATCCTGATCCAGACTACGGTCTTCAGAGTTACTTGCTATGCATTACATATGCATCACAATTACTTGCTATGCTGGACAATGACCAAGAATGATAGAAGAAGAATCAATGTCTTTGAGTTGTGTCACTGTAAAAGAGTGTTGAACATCTATGGAGTGCTGAGAGAACAAAACAGGTCTGTCCTGGAGAGAGTGAAACTGAACTTCTCCTTGGTGGCAGATATTGAAGCTCTATCTGACATACTTTGGGTATGTTGCCACGAAGACCCAGTAACTTGGAGAAGGATATCATCCTTGGAAGAGTGCAAGAAAGGAAGACCCTGAATGAAATGGATTGACTCAGTGACTGTATTAATGAGGATAGGTGTGTCAGAGAGAATTAATTTGGCTGTATAGGGCAGAGTTCAGGGCTATTATACACTGAGTCAATCTGAGTCACAGTTGACTCAATGGCACCTAACAACTACTACTACTTACTGACAGTACTGCATTAGCTATGCAGAGGGGACTTGCTAGATGAACTAGGCATCTCTGGCCCAGAATTTGGCAGCGTTTGGGCATGTCAGAATGGTAAAATACTGAAATCTATGGCCACGCCTGATCGTATAGCCCTGGTGTGTCCACATGCTCTACAGAGGTAACTTGTGGTTGCTGTGAAGCTGAACACTGTGACACTAATGTGTCAAATGTGTTAATGGTTTCACATGGTGGACAGTGTTTTGTGAAGCTCCCCAATTAAAACAAGCTTGGAAGCAGGCGTGGAATCCACTTCCATAAGTAGCTTGCCTCCGGAAACCCTATGAACCTGGAGAAAGGATGAAAGTGTCGAGTTCTTTCATTCATAGGGTCGCTATGAGTCACCTACGACTTGACGGCACTTGACAACAACAATATGCACTATTACCCATAATCAATCACTATTGACCTCCTTTTCCCTCTGCCCTTCTAGTCCTGGTAACCACAAATAAACTTTAATCTCTATACGTTCACCTTTTCTTGTCTCTTTATATAAGTGAAGTCAGACATTAATTGCCCTTTTATGATTGGCTTATTTCTCTGAGTATAATGTCTTCAAAATCCATTCACACTGTAACATTTATCAAGACTTCTTTTTCCTAATGGCTGAGTATTCTACAGTAAGTACGTGGTACATTTTGTTTATTCATCCATCTTTTGATGTTATAATGTTACCTTTTTCATTTTTTATTTTGGTTATTTGCATCTTTCCTCCTTTTTCCTTTATCTAGCTGAAGATTTGTCAGTTCTTTCATGATCTTTTCAAAGAATCAATTTCTTTTTCAATGAGATAGAAAAGGCAATTTCTTATTTTATCTGGAATGGAAAGAGAACTAAAGTAAGCAAAACACTACTGAAAAAAGAGAGACAAGGTAGGATGCATGATACTCCCTAATCTCAAATCCTACTTCACAACTGTAGTGGTCAAGACAGCATAGTACTGGTACAGTGACAAACACACAGATCAATGGGATAGAATTGAGAACCCAGAAATCAGTTCAGCTACCTATGGTCAACTGCCTTTTTACAATAAAACGAAATCAGTTAAGTGTTGGCAAAATTGGAAAACATCTGCTGAAAACTTAAGCAAGACCTACACCTCACACCATACACAAAACCAACCCAAGGTGGATCAGGGACCTACAAGTAAAACCAAAGACTACAAAATCCATCAGAGAAAAGCTAGGAACTACTCTAGAAGCGGTAATCTACAACATGAACAGACATCCATACATAATGAAAAACCTACAACCGGGACAGAATAAAATAGATGAATGGGCCCATCTAAGAATCAAATCCCTATGCACATCAGAAAATGTCTCCAAGAGGGTAAAAAGTAAACCCACAGACTGGCGGGAAATATGTAGCAATGACATAGCTGATAGGGGACTCGTATCTAAAATTTATAGAGTACTCCAGCACCTCAACAAGAAAAAGTTAAACAACCCAATCACAAAATAAGGACAAAAGGAGAAATTCAGATGGCAAATAAACACATGAAGAAATACTAAAAATCCTTAGCTATCAGAGAGATGTAAATAAAAACAACAATGAGATATTATCTCACTCCAGCAGAAATAGGAAAGTTCAACAGGGTAGCAAACAATATATGCTGATAAGTTCGTAAAGAGATTAGAATTCTCATTCATTGCTGATAAGAATGAAAAATTGTACAACCACTATGGAAGGTAGTTTAGCACTTTCTCAAAAAGTTGGAAATAGAAACACTATTTGACCCAGCAGTTCCACTACTGGAAATACACCCTAAAGAAACCAGAGCCTCAACTAAAACGGATGCATACACACCATATTTATTGTTGCTTTATTCACAATAACAAAGATGTTGAAGCAGACCAAGTGCCTATCAACAAATGAATGGATAGAAAAACCTGTGGTACATTCACACAGTGGAGTATTAAGCAGCACAGAAAAACAGTGAACTCAAAACACACCTAGAGTGAGCCTGGGAGACATTATGTTGAGTGAAATATCTCAGTCACAAAAGGACAAATATTGTGTAGCATTGCTGTTATAAAATACTACTGACATAAGGGGCTGAGAGGAGAAAGAAAAGGGTGTATAGATAATGAACAGTGCATTGGAACCGATGAGAGGAAGAACTGTCTGAAAGGAATGGATGATTAGGCATTATATATACGACAACAATCTGGAAGAAGAAACGCATTATAAAGTGGACTGGGGGAAGGTATGAGAGGAGAAGGGAAGAAAATGTGCAACAATGAATGAATGAAAAACCCACCTTTCTGTAAACTTTTAGTAAAATCACAATAAAACATAAATTATGTATTTAAAAAACCCCAAAGAATCAATTTGTATTTTATTGATTTGCTATTGTTTTTCTATTTTCAATTTTGCTTATTTATGTTCTGATCTTTTTCTTTCCTTTCTTCTAGTATATTTAGGCTTAGTTTACTCTTCCCTTTGGAGTTCTTGAAAGTATCAAATTAGCTTGTTAATTTGGGATTTTTTTTTCTTCTTCCTTTTCTTAAAATGTACACGCTTATTGCTATAAATATTTTTTTCTGAGTGTTGCCTTCATTGCATCCAATAAGTTTGGAATGTTGTTCTCTTATCCTAATTTTATGCCAAGAAAGTTGTGATTTCTTCCTTCACCTGCTGGTAACTTAGTAATGCGTAGTTTAATGTTCATACATCTGTATATATTTCAGGGTGATAGCGTTCTCGTCCCCCTTAACCTCCCATTATTGATGTCTCTGTTGAGGTCAGATATAATGCTTTGCATAATTTCAAGCCTTTAAGATTTATCAAGACTTGCTTCCTGACATAAAATGTGGTCTATCATGGAGGATTATTCTTGTACACCAGAGCAGGATGTATATTGTTTTGTGGTTCTTTTGAAGGAAGTAGTCTGATGGCCATTGATAGAAGTCTCAGTAGATGCCAGATTTAAAGAAAAGTAATAAAATTAAATAGATGAGAGAAAAGTAAGAGAGAGATTATAGAATAAGAGATTTAAAATATTATTCAATTTATGGTGATACAACTTTAGAGAGTTTACCAAATAAATAACTATTGGCAAATTTTAAATACTCAGAATTCTACCAAGAGTTCTCAATTAATTAAATGAATGTTTACATCAAGACAAGTTCCAACATAATACAGATTTACTGCTTTATTTTCTTCTAAGAATTTTGTAGTTTTAACTTTTGTGGTTAGATCATTGATTTATTTTTTATTAATTTTAAGTGTATGGTGTAAGATAGGGGGTAATTATAATGTAATGAAACCAAATCAATGATAGAGTTTAATATTATAACCTTGGATCAGTACCTCATGCATTTGGAATATGCCATAAGTCTAATGGAATTTACTTATTGCAAAAGGTCAAAGAGGGCTAGTTGTCTGATTAACTCAGTGAAAAATTCATATATCCCTAACTTTGACCAGTAGACCATATCACTATATTTAAGTTCAAGATAATATCAAGGTTAACACAGTTCTGGCATACATAGTTTAATCTTTAAGAAAAGAAGGCATTTTCATTCTCTGTCTTCATTAATGCTATAAACAGAAGATTAATATATCCAAATCTTTGTAAAACAAAAATCCTTAACAATAAAATGGAACCAAGTTTTGGCCAGAAAAATCTTCTGACTGCATCTACTATCACTCAAGATGTTTTCCCCCCTATGTAGACTTTAAGGTCTAAGGAGGGATCTTCCAAATTCATTTATGTGACAATAGCTGCCTGTTGAATTCTAAACCATTCCTCAGCTTTGATCATATGCTGTAATCTAGTGTAGAGATTTAAAAGAATTGTGGTGATTTGAAGTTCACTTTATAATTACAAGTTCAACTGCACATGTATGGTTTTGTGTTCTTTATTTTATGAATATTATACATTGAAATACAGAAGTTTATAAAATTTTCATGACTGAGCTTTAATTAGCCTGAAACTACTAAGGTGATTCTAATATGCGGCCACAGTTGAGAGTCTCTGAAGAGGACAGTGATGGAGTTTTGGTAGTGGAATCTTTCCTCAAGAAAAGGTTGGGTAGTTTCCTCTCATCAAGGTTTACAGCTAGGAAAGTGAATGGGTCACTGTAAGTGGAAAATGACTTGAGGGCAATGAGTTTGGGTTTTGTTTTGGTTTCTATTTCAAATGTTTTAGGAGGCCCTTTCATGCACCTTGCCCAAGGTAGCTCTCTCATGTGGCTTATTAGAACCTTTATTTTACAGATGATGAATTTGGAGTTTAGAGAAGCAATGTGACTTACTAAGGTTTCTACATGGTAGAGCAGGGATTTGACATTGAATCTCTTCACTCCCACATCTAGTATATGTTTACAATATTATGGATTTTCCTTACATGTCTACTATGATAGAGGCAGAGTTCTAAAGATATTCTTAAAGGATTCTTTTCTTCTGGTCATTCAATCAAACAGTAATCTAATTACCACTGTGAAGGGGATTTTCAGATTAAATATGGACTTTAAGTGAGGAGATTAGCCTGTATTATGCAAATGGACTCATGAAAAACAGAACATTTACCAACTGAGGTCAGAGCAAAGATGTTGCAGAAATAGTTTAGAGAAATTTGAAGTATGAAAGAAATTTGGCCTTTCACTGCTCTATTTAAAGATGAAGGAGAGCATGTGCAGGGAATATGAGCAGCCTGTTGTAGCTAAGAGCAAGCTTTAGCCAAAGCCAGAAAGAAAACTGAAAATAAAGTGTTTCAACTGCATGGAGATGAATTCTCCTAACAGACTGAGGGAGCCTGGAAGCAAACACTGCTGATAACCAAGAGCCCAGGCCAGTCAACGCTTTGATTTCTACCTTAAGGGACAGGAAACAAAATAATCTACTGGATTGAAGGTCAACATCAAGAAAACAAAGATTCTCACAGCTGGGCCAATTGGCAGCATTATGATAAATGGTGAAGAGATTGAGATTGTCAACAGCTTTCGTTTGCTTGGCTCCACAATCAACACTTTTGGTATTAGCAGCCAGGAAATAAAAAACAAATTGCATTGGGAAAGTCGACTGTCAGGAATCTCTCCAGAGTACTGAAGAGCAACGACATCAGTTTGGAGATGAAGATACGCCTGATGGAGGCTATAGTCTTCGCAATTGCTTGCTATCAGAGAACTGGATGATTATTAGGGATGATAGAAAGAGAATTGATGCTTTTTTTTGTAGTGGTGCTGGAGAAGAGTTTTGAATATACAATGGACTGCCATGAAAACAAACAGGTTCGTCCCAGAGAGGATGAAACCAGGCTGCTCTTTGGAGGCAAGGATTCTGACATACTTTGGGCATGTTGCAACAGTCCTTGGAGGAGGCTATTATACTTGGAAGGGTGGAGGGACAGAGAAAGAGAGGAAGACCCGCAATGTGGTGGATTGACTCAGTGACTGGGATAATGAGAGTAGGTGTATCAGAGACAATAAGGTTGGCACAGGATAGAGCAGGTTTCAGGGTTGTTGTGCATAGGCTAGCTATGAGTTGCAAGCAACTCAATTGCACATAACAAAGACAACAACTTTTTGACCTGAAGAAGTGTGAGATAGTAACTTGCATTGCTAAATTTGTGGTTATTACAGAATCAGTATAAAATGAATATATCTGTTTCTCTAGTTTTCTTCTGAAGGCACTTCTTTCTTCATAGGAGAGCTTCATTATTTGTGGATTCTGTATTTGTGAGTATGCCTAAGTTCTAAAATTTATTTGTGTCCACAGTGCTTTCACAATTGTTCCTAGATATTCAGAGCAGCAAGAAATCCATTGCCCAACACACATCTTAGCTGAGGTCAAACAAGGTAATACCCATCCTTCTTGTTTCATTTCTCACACTATAAACAAAGGTCCTTTTCATGGTCTGTTTACTGCCACATTTTTGTGCTTTTGTAGGATGATTTCACTGTTTAAAATGGCTCCTAAGCTTGGTACTGAAGTGGTGTCTGGCGTTCCTAAGCATAAGAAGGCTGTATGTGCCTGACAGAGGAAATGCCTGTGTCAGATAAGCTTCACTTGGGCATGAATTATAGTGCTGCTGACTGTGAGTTCAATACCAATGAATCAACTGCACACATGCTAAAGTGTCTTTAAACAGAAACTCTTAAAACAAGGTTATTTATCAACTAATTGACAGAAATGTGACCAAAGGCTCACAAACACCTAATGATGTGTTTTCTTTAATAGGATGTGTTTTCTCTAATAGGAATGGCTGAATACTCACCAATCAGTGTTCTTCTCAGTAACTTTATATGACACAACTATTCTGAACAATATGAATTGACTATCACTCTTCCTCTATGATAAAAGCAGCTTGCACTTGTAGAACAGGTTTCTTGGGGAAATAAAACAAATAAGAAAATATATTTTTGAGAATACATGTCAATCAACCATACTTTCTCATCTGACCAATAAAGAAATTGCCATTTGTCCCATTGAGACCATAGGTACGGGCTTCCTTTGTCAAATCAGTCTTCAAGTGACCACACCATTCATCATTCTTCATTTTTAGACCTTTCCTCTCTGTCTTAGTTATAGCGCTACTGGAACAGAAGTACCACAAGGAGATGACTTTAACCAACAGAAATGTGTTTGTTCACACTTTAGGAGGCTAGAAGTCTTGCAGCGAGGTCTTCCCTGCTAGTGAGTCCTGGAGGACAGTCTTCATCTCCTTTCAGGGTCTATAGGCCTGACATTCCTGGGTAGGGTTCCAGGTGTCCTGGCTTCCATCATTTTCTGGATCCACAAAGGTGGACCTTGAAACGCTGGGTCCAAAGTATGTACTTAGCTCTTAGCTCTTCTCTCTTGATGGTCCTGAGGTCTTCCCTCTGTGCTTGCTTCTCTTTCCTTTTATCCCTTCCAAAATAAAATATATTCCAGGCCACATTCTAGGAAAACTCCCTTTACAGTGCTATGATGGCACTGAAGGTATTACATCTCTTAAACTTCTGACAATGGGTTGGTTTATCAGATCCTAGGGGATCCTTAGATAACTGCCACATTGCATCATTCATCACAAATACGAGATTGTGGCCCAATAAAGTAAAAACCTATTTTGAGGGAATACAAGTCAATACAATACTTGTTCTAGTGTCGAGAAGCTGCACTGTAACCCCAAAGTCACTAGGTTCAAGTCTACCAGCTGTCCTGTGGGAGAAGGATATGCAGTCTCCTCCTATGTGATTAACAGCCTCTGAAAACCCATCAGAGGGTCAGCTATGATTTGGTTCTGACTCAATGGTATACAACAACAATTCAATTCATGGCATTACTTCCCCTGACCAAAAAAAAAAAAAAGGTCATTTGTCCCTACTTATTCCCTAGGGATAGCCTTCTCTTTTTTATTACCACAATCTAACTGAAATTCTCAGGTAGTAATGCATCAGGATATGTTAAGGATTTGTATGCTGTTAGTGTCCAAGCTGCATTCTGGGAGATGTGCTTTCATGTGTAAATTACTGAGTGCAATTAAGACAAGAATATCAGAGTAGTGATAGTGTGTGCAAGGAATTGAACTCGTTCATATAATTTCAGATTCTCAGAAAACTTGCACAATTAGGGCAAAAGGAAGAAAAAGAACACTCACCACAATAGAACATAGATCAATAAAACTTAACTTATTACCATGGTGTTGCACCAACCCATTGCAGACTCTCCAATCTATTTCAGAGCTTTTTAATCATATGAGAGGAGATTACTCATCTTTCTCAGAGCTGTTGGTGGATTTGAACCTCTAGAGAGGCCTTTGGGTTAACAGAGCAGCTCTCTATGGACCACTGCCCCAAAGTTCCCTACAACACAGATAGCAAATGAAAGCCATCCAGAAGCTGGCAGTGATTCATCGATCAGCTAACTGAAACCAAACCCATTGCCACTGAGGCAAGTATGACTCATAGTGACCCTCCATTGGGTTTCCAAAGCTACAAATCTTTATGGGAGAAGACTACATGCCTTTCTCCATTGTAAAAAAAAAAAAAAGAGTAAGCAATCACTTGTTATGCATCAGAGAGTTGGACAATGACTAAGGAGGATAGAAGAATTGATGCCTTTGAGCTGTGGTGCTGGAGAAGAGAATTGAATGTACCATGGACTGCCAAGAAAACAAACAGATTCATCCTGAAGAGGGTTCAACCAGGCTGCTCCTTGGAGGCAAGGATTCTGAGGCTTCGTCTGACATACTTTGGACATGGTGTAAGGAGGGACAGGTCCTTGGAGAGGGACATCATGCTTGGGAGGGTGGAGGGATGTCGCAGAAGGGGAAGACCCTCTGTGAGGTGGATTGATTCAGTGACTGGGGTAATCAGAATGTGTGTGTCAGAGGCAGTGAGATTGGCACAGGATAGAGCAGGGTTTAGGGCTGTTGTAAATAGGGTCACTATGAGTCGCAAGTGACTCGACGGCACATAACAACAACAACAACAAGGGTGACATGGGAACAGCTACTTCTAACCTCCATTAACTTCACAAGTGTAACTGTCTCCATCAACATCCACAATACAGAACTAGTTCTTATGAGGTTAAATATGTCCCCCACGCTCTTGTACCTACTTCTACTAATTTTAACAACAATCATGCCTCCAAGTGCTCTCATCACTCTGCTATAGAGTCTGAAATCCATTGCAATGACCACACAGACCTCACAGAACTATACTTATGGTTCTGCCTCATGACAGATGGTGAGGAGACTGAGATTGTTAACAGCTTCAGCTTGTGTGGCTTCACAATCAACACTCTTAATACCAGCAGTCAGGAACTCAAAAGATAAATTCCATTGGGAAAATCTGCTGTCAGGAACCTCTCCAGAGCACTGAAGAGCAATGATGTCAGTCTGGAGACTAAGGTGTGCCTGCTCCAGATCAAGGTCTTTGCAATTACATGATATGCATCAGAGAGCTGGGAGATGACTAAGGATGACAGTAGAAGAATCAAAGCCTTTGAACTGTGGTGCTGGAGAAGAGTTTTGAATGGACTGCCAAGAGAGCAAAATAGGTTTGTCCTGGAGAGGGTGAAAACAGGCTGTTACTTGTAGACAAGGATTTTGAAGCTCTGTGTGACATACTTTGGGCATGTTGCCAGGTGGGACCAGTCCTTGGAGAAGGACATCATGCTTGGAAGGGAGGAGGGACAGTACAAGAAGAGAAGACCTGAATGAGATGGATTGACTCAGTGACTGGGATAATGGGGGTGTATCAGAGACAATGAAATTGGCTCAGGATAGAGCAGGGTTCAGAAATGTTGTGCATAGGGCTGTTATGGATTGGAGTCAACAGCACATTATCAACAACAACAGGCTTACTAAGGAAGTTAACAAGTTAAGATTCAGGTTGGCAACAGGATGCAATTCCTCAGACTGGATTGTTTTCTCAAGAATGCTCACAGGCCCTTTGACCTTTAGCTTCATGGCTTAGGTAAATGTTACATAACACTTCTCTAGCCAATTATAGCATCTCCCCTCCGTCCTCCAGAAACCTTCGGTAAAGGCCAGTGGTTACGGCTCCATGGGGTAGCAGTCCCATGTCAATTCGGTCCCTTGTTAGTCTCTGGTTCTCTTTTAAAGCTGCTGCTGCCTTCATGTAGGTTCCTACCTGACTGGTACAGAGATCGCTGAGCCTGAAGGAAGTATGCTGAATTCTCTGATGCTATTTCTTTTTTGGCTGGGAGTGAGATTCCTCTTTGCTGCTAAGCCTACTCAGCTTGGTGGGATGGCAGAACGGATCAATCTCATCATGAATCATTTATACACACCCTAGTTATTACATATCCCTACTCAGTCATTTGGTGAAAGTCAACGTCAAGGCTAAGGAAAGCCATTTGAACAATAAACCTGCTACATCACACCAATGGAGTAGCTGCCACGTCACAACTGCTGGCCTTTAGCAGCCTGACATGTTGCAAACTGCACTCCCAGGGACCTTTCCCAGCCTGTTGTCAGATCATGCATAAATGAGAAGATTCAACCACCATCCAAACCCTAGAGCAAAAGCTAAGTCAGTTACAGCCAACTTTGTCAGTCAGTAAAGATTTGGCTTAATGAAATAGAAAAGAGAACATGAGTAAAGCATGAAGCCATGAAATCTATGGAAAACACCATGGGGGGGGGGGATGGAAATAAACCACAGTAGACACTAAGGGTGGAGAAATAAATTATTATCTTTCCTACAGACCTATGGAAGGATCTAGAAGAAAGACATAGGAAACCCTTTGGTGCTTGTCTTGAAAGGCTAAAGACTTGGCCTGCTCAGGGTTTGTCTTGCTCTACTTTTTCTTCCGTCTCTGCTTCTTTTTTATAAAATCTTCCCATATCTTTCAGGCACTCCCTCTTCTATGATGCCCAGCTTATATTACATTTACTTGAATAAAACGCTATTTTCTTGACTAGACTGGAAGCATTTGGTGGGTAGACATTGTGCCTATCTATCTTGCTGTTCCAGTGCCCAGCACAACGGCTGACAGATTAAAGATGCTCAATAATAGTGAAATTGAATTTGAGATGTTTTAGGGTTTTGGAGAAATCCAATTTTTATTATAACCCAGAAATGATTCTCCAGCGATATAACACGATGTTTGTGGAGATAATTTACTGACATAACCAAAAGGCATGCATTTGGACTCTGTAAATGATGTTCTGATCTGCCTGTTTGTGTGCTAACTTGTGCAAGCCTTTTATTTGCTCTCATTTTGCTCCTTTGAAGATATAATTGCTTCTTGGTTCCATATTTCTATTGCTCATTATGCTGTTCCATACCATTTCATTCTGAAAATAAAACAAAATAGGATATTTAAAATTAATGATGTGGGGCACAGCTTTTTTTTTTCCCCCTTTCCTTCTACCTCGAGGCAGAAATAGCAAATGGCTTGAAAGCCAGTCATTCTTTTCCTCAGAAACATCTGGGTTTCATTAGGGTAAGAAAAATCAGCGATTAAAAGGGGAGAGGTCCCAGACCTCCCTCATTTGTAAAGGATCATTGGGATGTTTACTCACACTCACTGCTCACCCCCAAACCTGCAGGCTTGTGGTGGCTAGTACTGTTTCAAAGCGAGTCGAAGTCATCCTCATTGGTTTTAGAATTTGGAGATGCCTAGCACAGGGATCTCATCGCTTAAAGTTTGAATTTCAGAGTCAGAAAATAAGCAGCTCTTTGACTGGTAAGATGCACTATATCCAGAGTTCTTTGGATTTTGCAAACTGTTCCTGTCCTTCAAGAAGGTGCAGGCCTTAAAAAAAAAAAAGATACTGTCCTACTATGGTCTAGTAGTCACATTTCCTAACTTCTAAGAGTAGTTAGAGGTTCCCTCAGCCCCTCCCAGCAACAATAATTAGGTTGAAATAGAATCAGCAAAGATAAACAGTGGAATCACTAGAGTAGGAAGTGAAACTTTCAGTAAGGTGTTTTCAAAACTATCATATATAATTGTTGTTGTTAAGTGCCGTCGAGTTGCAGGCAACTCATAGTGACCCTATGGAGAGTCCTCGACACTTGGGTGCCTTTGATCCTCTCTCCAGAATCATATATAATAGCAATATTTATTTTTGTATTTTGGGTTTATATACCAGACCCCTGCCGTATTTAATCGGATATGTTTTTGTTGAGAGAATGATATCAATTATTTTGTTGTTGTTCTAAGCTTCGTTATCTCTTTTTTTCAATGTGACTGATTGAGTAAAATCCGACTTCCTAATCAGGAGATCCCTTCACCCTCAGAAAACTCTATGAAGACCAGGAAAAATGGTAGAACAGGTTCCCCAAACTAACATGCATAGGTGTTATGTCGTTGTTATGTACCATCAAGTTAGAATTGACTCATAGCAAACCCTCCTGTGGGTTTTCAGAGCAAATAGTTCATCTTTCTCCAAAGAGCACCTAGTGGATTTGAACTGTGTGCTTTTGAGTTGGCAGTGTAATTCCTAATCCAGTAAACTATCCTTGAGCTGTTTCTGTTATGTACCATCAAGTCAAAACTGACTCATAGGGAGTTCTGGTGGTCTCGTGGCAAGAAGCTACACTGCAATCCCAGAGGTATGCAGTTTGAATCCACCAGATGCTCTGCTGGAGAAGGAGGGGCAATCTCCTCCTGTACCAGTCAGATCCAATTTGATGGTACACACAAAAAACCAATAAAATTAAATTTTAAAACATTTTTTTAAAAAAACAAACTGACTCATAGCTGACCCTCCTGTAGGTTTTAGAGGCAGTAAACTGCACAGAAGGAAACCTCCCATCTTTCTCCTACAAAGCAGATGGTGAATTTGAACTGTGTGCCTTCGGGTTAACAGTGTACCTCCTTACCACTAAGCCACCAGAGCTCCAGAATGAGTGCATCTTAATCAGAAATCTGAAATTACTGAACATGCAAGTGTAATTGACTTGAATAACAAAGGAAATTTATTCGTTATATATACCTGAAAAGCTCAGCGATATTACCCTTCAGGTACAGCTTGATCTAGCAATCAGGTAGTGATGCCAAATGTCAGAGTTTTTCACTTCTCTGCCTTCTATTCCATGTATTTCTCCTGGTGGCCACAAGATGGCCGCAAGTAGCTTTGAGGGCTAAGTATTTCCTTGTTACATTCATAGGGCTGCACAATTTGGTGGGTGAAGGGAAGTGTGGGTACAGGAAATGGAAAAGATCCAACAGGGATGTGGAAAGACAGGGTCATGATGGGTATAGTGCAATGGCGATTAATTTTATAAAACATAATCAATGAGAATGATTATATGAAACACAACATGAATGAGGGACAGTATAAAACCACGTATACAAACTTAGTAAGCAAAACAATTTAAAATAATTTTTTAAAAATGATATTGTTTCTCAGATACTTCCTAAGGTAGAAAGAAATCTTCCTGAGACTTTCTGAGACTCTCCCCAAAATATACCTCCCCCTTTGATTGACCCTGGATAGGCCACATTTCTATGCTTTTTCACATTGCTATGCATCTGTGATCTGGACAATGAATAAGGATGACAGAAGAAGAATTGATGCTTATGAGCTATGGTGTTGAAGAGGAGCACCAAACATCCCATAAGGTGCAGCCAGAGCGTTCTTTGGAGTAAAAAATGAGGAGGCTTCACCTCACATATTTCGAACGTGTTGCTGTTGTTGTTATGTGCCATCGAGTCGTTTGCGACTCATAGCAACCCTATGTACAACAGCCCTAAACCATGCTCTATCCTGTGCCAGTCTCGTTGCCTCTGACACATCCATCCCAGTTATCCCAGTCACTGAATCAATCCACCTCATAGAGGGTCTTCCCCTCCTGCGCTGTCCGTCTACTCTACCCAGCATGATGTCCCTCTCTAAAGACCTGTCTCTCCTTACAACATGTCCAAAGTATGTCAGACGAAGCCCCAGAATCCTTGCCTCCAAGGAGCAGCCTGGTTTAACCCTCTCTAGGATGAATCTGTTTGTTTTCTTGGCAGTCCATGGTACATTCAATACTCTTCTCCAGCACCACAGCTCAAAGGCGTCAATTCTCTTTCTATCCTCCCTAGTCATTGTCCAACTCTCTGATGCATAACAAGTGATTGCAAAAACCATGGCCTGTATCAGGCGGACCTTAGTCTCCAGAGAGAGGGGTTATTCCTTGGAGAGCGACCTTATGGTTGGAAGGGTAGAGTGTTGGTGAAGGAGAGGAAAACCCTCGACCAGGTGGATTGACACAGTGACTGCTACAATGGGCCTTAGCGTGTCAGGAAGTGTGAAAATGGTGCAGGACAGGAAGAGGTTCAGATCTGTTGTTCATAGGGTCGATATGAGTCGTACTTGACTTGAAGGAAAGTAACAACAACAACAGGTCATATTTCATACCTGGACAAGTTAGGGTGATGGAGAATGAGAGGTGTTCTGATTGCCTTAGTCAGTGCTCTTCTTGAAGACCAAATAGCAGATCCTCTCTCCTTCCATGAGAAAACATATGTTCTTGTCAAGCTTTCTCACTTTGCTTTGTCTTTCAGTGTGTTCTATTTATACCTTCAGTGAGTGTGTAAAGATCTCTCCTAGATTAAAAGATATCTTCTTAACCCTGCCTTTCACTTTACTTCCTGCTCACTCTTCACTTCCTTTACTACCCATCTACTTTTCTCTTAGCCCCAGAATGATTTTCATGCCCACTGCTAGAAAAACCTATTCTCATTTCACCAGTAATGCCATGGTTATCATACTTAAAGTCAAAGATCTAATCTTTGTTCTCATCTTCCTCAGTGTCCTTGACATTTATTTCACTGTTTTTGATGGAGAAGACTTATTGAAAATTTCAGTAATTTTTAAAAGTACATTCACCATTTTGCCATAGGTCAACTACATATATAACTTTTTAATCTCTTCTCGTCTTTAGCCAAGTGTAAGGAAAAATTATTCGTATAGCAGCATGATGATAGTGGCTGCTAACTGAAAAGTTGGTGGCTTTGAACCCGGGGAGACTCTTGGTACCAGAAAGAGTGTGGTGGTGGTGGTGGTTGTATGCTGTCAAGTCATAATCGACCCATAACTGACCCCTTAGAAGGTTTTCAGAGGCAATTTAATGACAAGGGAGGAAACTGTCTATCTTTCTCCCACGGAGCAGTGATGGATTTGAAACACCTACCTTGGGGATTGCAATGCAGCTTCTTTCCACGAGGCCACAAGAGTTCCCTACCAGGAAGATTGTTATTACTGTTAAGTACTATCAAGTCAGAACCAACTCACAGCTGACTCTCCAGTGGGTTTTCAGAGGCTGAAAATAACATGGGCAGATATTGCCCATCCTTCTCCCATGGAGCAACTGGTAGATTCAAACCGTGGGTTTGTAGCTTTGTTTGGGTTGGTAGGGAAATTCCTTAACTTTGAGCCACCAGAAAATTACAGCCTGTACAATCCTTTGAAGTAGTTTGGTTCTGTCCTCTAGAGTTGGCTATGGGATGACCCAGTAGCATCCAACAATATGCCTTGAACCCTACTTACAGTGGGTTTTACACTGAATTGGAAAAATCATACAAACATTTAATATTATTTATTGTTCTTTCATTTAATATTATTTATTGATGCATGCCAGGGCAGAACTGAAGTGAACCTACATACATATCTAGTACATCTCTACATTTCAGAGATAAGAAAACAGCAATTTGTTGGACATGGCAGATGGAAGGCAATGGCCAGGACAGCCAATAATCCTATCCCAGCCAGCCCCCCACTTTGGCTGTAGGACTCAGAGGAGCATTTCTCCAAGTACAGAAAAGCCACTCAGGGAGCTTGTTAAATGTAATATTTCACACCTCACTAAATCAGACTCTCAAGTTTTGGGAATTGTGCATTTTCAAGTCTAACAAGTACCTGGGTGGTTCTTAAGCATATTGAAATCTGAATACCATAGTTTGTAGAATTTACTCCTAGGAAGACATACAAGCAAATGTATAACACGAGCCCAGGGGTTCTGAGTAGGGCTGGATCACTATAGGAGTAGGTAAGTAGGCAGCACCTTGTCCAAGCAGGAGACATCTTCAGGTCTGTCTTAGCACAACCAAACCCAAAGAAATGGACATACTTATTTGTTTAACTTTTTATAAGCAATTTATATAGTTTCTGGATTAAACATATTTTAAATATTAAACTTTAACTATGTAGCCATATATATGTGGCGTTGTTGTTGTTGTTGTTGTTGTTGTTGTTATGTGCCGTCGAGTGGCCTGCAACTCATAGCGACCCTATGTACCACAGTCCTAAACCCTGCTCTATCCTGTGCCAGTTTGATTGTCTCTGACACACTTACCCCCATTATCCCAGTCATTGAACCAATCCACCTCTTAGAGGATCTTCTTCTCCTTCACCGTCTCTCCACCGTCTCAAGTATGACTTCCTTCTCCAAGGACTGGTCCCTCCTTACAGCATGTCCAGAGTATGTCAGATGAAGCTTCAGAATCCTTGCCTCCAAGGAGCAGCCTGGTCTCACCCTCTCCAGGACAAACCTGTTTGTTATCCTAGCAGTCCATGGTATATTCAATACTCTTCTCCAGCACCACAGTTCAAAGGCATCAATTCTCCTTCTATCATCACTAGCCATTGTCCAGCTCTCTGATGCATAGCAAGTGATTGCAAAGACTATGACCTGTATCAGGCGCACCTTAGTCTCCAGACTGACATCATTGTTCTTCAGTACTTTGGAGAGGTCTCTAACAGCAGACTTTCCCAATGTAATATGTCTTTTAATTTCCTGGCTTCTGGTGCCAAGAGTGTTGATTGTGGAGCCAAGCAAACTAAAGCTGTTTACAATCTCAATCTCTTCACCATCCATCATGATGCTGCCAATAAGCCCAGTGAACATTTTTTTTTTCTTATCCTGTTGCACCTTTCTTTTGTCTTTTGCATTATGGGGGAGAAGAGGGAAGGAAGAAACAACATAAAGGGAGAATGAAAAGAACTGTTAATACTGTACAGAAACAACTGGGTAGTCGGTCAGTCCAATCACACAATAAATGTGGTAAAGCGCAAGAGTTGCATGCCTACCACAGTGATGTCATCTCATGGTTTCTCTGAGCCATGACCTTTATCGGACTCTCTTCATGAGTGTTGTATGAGTCAGGATGTGGGGAGAGAGGGATTGTAGAAAGAGGTAGGACTAAAAGTTTCAGAAAATTTTTACTATTGTGATTTTAACGAAGGTTTACAGATAGTTTCAGTTTTCATTCATTCATTGTCACACAGTTTCCTCCCTCTCATTCCTTCCTCCTCTCCTAGTCCACTTTGCAATACACCTCTTGTCACAGATTATTGTCATACCTAGAATTTCTAATCATGCCTTCCCCTCAGACAGTTCTTCCTCTCATCTGATCTAATGCAGTGCTCATTATCTATCCACTTTTTTCCTATTTTCCCCCAACCTCCATGACAGTCCTATTTTATAATAGCAGTAATATGCAATATTTGTCCTTTTGTGACTGAGATATTGCACTCAGTATAAAGTCTTCCAGGCTTACCCATGTTCTGTTGTATAGTGTTTTATGAGTTCATTGTTTTTCAATGTTGCTTAATATTCTAGCGTGTGAATGTACCATAGATTTTCTATCCATTCATCTGTTGATGGGTCACTTAGGCTGCTTCCATCTTCTTGTTATTGTGAATAACACAACAAAAAACACAGGTGTGTGTATACATCTGTTTGAGTTTCAGCTCTGGTTTCTTTAGGGTACAGTCCCAGTAGTGAAATTGCTGAGTCAAATGGTGTTTCTATTTTCGAATTTTTGAGAAAGCGCCAGACAACCTTCCATGTTTCAGAAACTTTTAAGCTTTCCTATAGGGTGTACGCCAGGGATGCATCCTGTCTCCATACCTTTCCAACATGTATGCAGAGCAGATTATCCGAGAGGCTGGGCTCTATGGGGAGAATTGTGACATCAGGATTGGTGGAAGGTCTATTAACAATCTCCGTTATGCAGATGACACAACCCTGCTTGCTGAAACTGAGGAGGACCTCATGCACCTGCTCC
>NW_006399843.1:6249249-6256379 GCF_000299155.1 Elephantulus edwardii
ATGAGATGGATTGATTCGGTGACTGGGGTAATCGGGATGGGTGTGTCAGAGGCGGTGTGGTTGGTGCAGGATAGAGCAGGGTTTAGGGCTGTTGTGCATAGGGTCACTATGAGTCGGAAACGACTCGACGGCACATAACAACAACAACATAAATTAGGTCAATATGTTATGGAGTGCTGGTTATGATATATTACTGTTGTTGTTTCTTGTTAAGTGTCATCCAATCGCCCACTACTCACAGTGAACTTACATACAATAGTTATGAATCTTGCCCTATCCTGAGCCAGCCTCACTGACTCTGACACGCCTAACGCCATTGCCCCAGTTACCGTGTCAATCCATCTCATGTGGGGTCTTCCTCTCCTGCACTGTCCTTTCACTCATACAAGCACGATGTCCTTCTCCAAGGACTGGTCCCTCCTGGCTACGTGTCCAAAGTATATGAGATGGAGCCTCAAAATCCTTGCCTCCAAGGAGAAACTTTGTTTCACCCTCTACAAGACAGACCTGTTTGTTCTTCTGGCGGTCCATGGTATGTTCAATACTCTTCTCCAGCACCACAACTCAAAGGCATCCATTTTTCTTCTCTCATCCTTGGTCATTGTCCAGCTCTCTGATGCATAGCAAGTAATTTCAAGGACTATGGATTTGAAAAATCAGTTTAGTGAATATCTCTCTTTTTTTAATGGAAAGATAATTAATGAAACAGAATAGAGTAAAAAAGACTAACGTGTTTCACCAATAGTAAGGGTGGTGGTGTGTGAGAGCATGTCTTTGCAATGCAGTAAAACGTAAAATTTCTTCCTTTTGGTTTCAGTCAAAATGTTTGAACATTGCTGAGCAAAGATAACAGAAGCTGAATTAGTACCACAGCTAATGGAATTGCAGGTACCCTGACTCCAAATCCAAGAAACCCTGGTGGTGGAGTGCATGATATATTGGGCTGCTAAGGTCAAGGTGAGCAGCTCAAATCCACCAGCCACTCTGCAGGAAAAAGACAGGCAGTGGGGTCCTCCCTTAATGGGGAATCAGGATGAAGGATGCTTTGGGTTTCAGTTTGCTGACTGAATCTAGTCCTCCTTCCCTCACATTTCCATGCAACATGCACTTCCCTTCCTGCGTACAGTTTTATGAGTTTTCATTTCTAATGAGTAAATATTAGAAAAATATAGTCTTATTGATGTGGGTATTTCCCTACTTTTAAGTGTTCTGTAATTTTGTTCCTCAGCTTTCATAAATAATTCTGCCACAAATATTTTTATAATTACAGTTTTGTTCTTTTTATGAATTACTTATATGGGATACATTTTTCTGGTACGATCATTTTTACAACTCTTGATTAAAAAAAGAGCCCAGCCAATTTACATTTTCACCAGCAACCATTTCCCAACTGTCTCACTAGTGCTGGATTTTATCATTTATCCTTATACTTGTTTATCTGATATGTGTTAAATGGTCCCGTATAATTGTTTTCATTTAAATTTCTTTAATTACTTCTGAGGTTTAGTTTTTCAAGTGTTAGCTTAATATTGCTTTTGCTAGTGTGTGAATGTCTCTGCGCATCCTGGCTATGCTTCCACTGGGAACCTGGCTTGGATGAACTAAATATATTTTAGACATTAAACTTTAACTATGCAGCCATGTTTATAACAATTTTTCTTCTTATTCTGTTGCTTCTTTCTTTTGTCTGTCTTTGCAGAATTTCTTTATTCCCAAGCTTTACTTGTTTTTTACATTGAAATTGTTCTAGTTAACTCATGCAAAGAAATAATTTATAGTTTTAAAAAGCCTTAGATTTTACTTTCATAATATGATATTAGGGAGCTCTGGTGGCCTAGTGACAAGAAGCTGCACTGCAATCCTGAAGGCACGCAGTTCGAGGCCACCAGCTGCTCTGCGGGAGAAGGATGGCCAATCTCCTCCCATGTGATTAACTGTTTCTGAAAACCCGCTAGAGGGTCGATTCCGACTTGAAGGTACTAAACAACAACAACAACAACAATGTGATATTTTAATTCTTTGATATGCAAACACCAGAAGAGAAATCTTTCACTTGTCTAAGAATGTCAGTCATAAACAAGAGTTATCATATGCCTCTTAGCTAATCTTCTAAATCAGTAGTTCTGAATAAGGATGACAGAAGACGAATCAATACCTTTGAGTTATGGTGTTGGAGAAGAGTACTGAATACTCCACAGACTGCCAAAGAACAAATATGTTTAGACAAAGTGCAACAAGGGTGCTTCTTAAAAGTAAGGATAGTGACACTTCATCTCACATACTTTGGGCTTGCTCTCAGGAGTGGCAAATCTTTTGAAAAAGAAATTATGCTAGGAAAATGGAGGGTCAAAGAAAGGGAGAAAGACCTCCAGCAATATGGATAGATCAGTGCTTGCAGAGTAGACTTAAGCATAGAAGGTTGTGAGGTTGGTGCAGGATAGAAGGCGGCTCATATCAGTTGTTCACCGGGTCTCTATGAGTCATTATCTCTACTGCAAACTCAGTGGCACTTACCAACAACAGCAGCATTACCAAGGAACTTGCTAGAAATGTAAATTCTCAGGCCATGTTCCACATCTATAGACTCACAAACCTTGAGATGGGACTTAATCATCTGTTTTAATAAGCCCACCAAGTGAATCTCAAGATAAAGTTTGAGGACTGTAGTTCTTTAAATGTCTTAACACATTTCCACTTGGGTAAAAATTCAGCTACTACAATTACACTTACTTCCAACTTTTAATTAATTGGTGGTAGAAATCATCTGTTTATACTAAGCAGCCCCCCTGGAGACCCACAGAGCATCATTGATTCAGTTTATCAAAATGACTAATAACAATAACCCCTCCACCTCTACCTCTTATTAGTGGATCCAATTACACGCTCATGCCTACCATTTGCAGTCTTGCTTATAACCACCCCTTCACCAAACACCTCCACTACTAATTTTATACTCTTTAAGATTTACATGAAGATATTCTTCCAGATAACCCTCTTGGGTTATTAGCTTTGAGATGCTATGTGAATTTTTATCTTTGCTTACAGAGAATTTCTCAGCTATGCTTTCTGATTATTTCTTATTCTCTTGGGTCTATCCCCAGCGTTTTCATTGATTATCTTTTTCCTTCTCCCAAGGTGAGTTTTGAAGCACCCTTCAATAATAAATAGATTGGAAAAAGGCAACATTCTTAAATTATTAAATTCAAATATCATAGGAAAATTTCAGGGAAATGTAGAAAATATTAGTGTTTCTAAGAATGCCACTAATTACATGGAAGGTCTTCTTAAGCTCACTGTGTTGATGGTGACACACTAGGAGGTCCACAGTATGACACTCAACTTTAGACATCCCTATAGCAGTTTTGTCAGTTTATCCAGAGTTGATTAACCTCTCAAGAAACCCATCAAAGTGTCTTCAAACATGCTAATACTGTGGAGGGAATATGTGAGGAAAACCCTCAAAATAATAAAAATCAGACTTACGGGGCTTATGGAAACTAATGGAACTCCTAAAACTATGACCTCTAACCTCCCTTTGATCCTGGAACAAAATTCATGTCTGTGGCTCAATTTTCAGCCAAATGATGTTGTGCTATAAGTTAACCATGACTCATAGCAAACCCACAAACAACAGCTCAAAACCTTGCTCTATTGTGTGCCATCCTCATGGTCCCTGACATGCTCAAGTCCATTGTTGCAGTCACTGTGTCTGTCCATCTCATTGAGGGTCTTCTTCCCTTTTGCTGCCTCTCTACTTTCCCCCATATGATGTCTTTTACCGAGGACTTGCACCCATAACAATATGTTAAAAGTATGTGAGATGAAGTACGTAGTTGCACTTCCTCCAACAAAGGCTTATTCTTTGAGCGGTCTGTGGGATATTTAATACTCTTCTCTAACACTGCAATTCAAAGGCATCAACTTCTTTGTTCTTCCTGATTCATTGTCCAACTTTCACATGTTTAGGAAGCAACTGAAAATACCATAGGTTAGACTAGACACATAGGTCAAAAGAGCCATAATTGTAGAAGGATATATCCCAAAAGGCAGGAAGGGGTAAGATAGGATTAATGTAAATAAGGAAATAGGAAGAGTGTGATTACATTGTAGGTATTGCAATTAATGTTATAAAACAAAATGTGATTGAATAGCTGAATGGGAGGACAATTTGCTTTTAAACTTTCACTCAAATAATAATTATTAAAAGGGGGGAGCCATGCTAATGCTATTTAGAACAATCTTCTAGAATCATTCCCTGTCCCGTCTTTCACATCTATTGATCCCAAAGCCATGAAGGCTCGCTCTAATCTGTTAACCTGTCCCTGCTATGCCTGGCCTACATAAATGCTACTCTCCATATATCAACTGACTTTTACTATCTGAAATGGATGCCATCAGAAAAGAGCTAGCCATATGTCCACCTGCACCAGGAGCAGTCCAGCATCAGCTCCATAACCAGATGGCATGGTGAAGTCTTTACTCTCAAGAATGATCCTGGGAAAGAGCAATTACCTCAAGAATGTTCCACAGTGGACCACATGGAGTATCCATGGCTGCTGTAAAGCGGCTTTGGTAAGCAGAAGGTGTTTGAGGACATTTGACCAGATCTGTCTCTGCAGATTGGACACACACACACACACACACACACACACACACTCTCATATTCTGTTTCTTTGGCAACTAATAAGGTTAAGTTGTGAGCATCCCAGTGTTTCTCAGTTATTGAAATTTTAAAGTATAGGCTTTAAATCATTAAAATATCAGAGAGAAAATTCTTAAAAACACAGTAAACAAGTGATACTAAGAATACCATTAGCTATACAGATGGCTCTCCAAAGCTCAGGGTACTGATGTTTGTTATCCACATTGCAGTCCTCATTTTTGGACATCCAAGTAGTGGTTTTAATGCTTTCATCCCCTTAATCACCTTTTCTCCCTTGCAAGTATTCTAATTCCTCCAACACTTTGGCTCAGACTCATCTCACTCTAGCCTTTTCCCTTCTGTGCTTTTGTTGTAATGTACCCTCTAGTTAGAACAGACCCATGGCCTCCAGCAGGTGTTCACAGACAATAAATCACACAGGCGATTGTTCATCTGCTCCCAAAGAACCACTGGTGGGTTCAAACCACATGCCTTTGGGTTAGCAACACAACTCCTTACCACTAAGCCACCAGAGCTCCCCATCACCTCAAACAGGGCCTCACTTTCCTCTGATCCCACAAAAGAAGCCTCCAGTGTGACAGTCTTCCTTGGATATTTCTGCTATCTACCACATACATCAATTCTGGGGAATACTGGGGGCCTAGTGGTAAGAAGTTGCATTGAAACCCCAAAGGCAAGCAATTCAAAGCCACCAGTTGCTCTGCTCTGTGGGAGAAGGACAGGAAATCTCCTCCTGTGAGTTTTATGGCCTCTGAAAACCCACTGTGAGTCAGTTCCAACTTGATGGCATACAACAACAATAATAACAATTCTTGAACCATTATCTATTGCAGAACAACATAGAAACATTAAAAATCCTGCACCTGAAAAAGGAGGGTATAGTGACACAGTAGAGGTCTCTGACTGTGTGGGCAGTAACTAGGAACTGACAGAAATGAAGATAGAGCCAGGGCACTCCCGGTCTCAGCATCTCATGGATTTTGTGGAGACTTCAGGGTAATACAAACCCCAAATACATTTTAAGGTGGGTAGAAGAAATTTCCTACCCTCCTCATTCAACTCTAAATCATAAATATTTATAGCCAGGGTCCTGTGGTTAAAGGCATAATGGGTTCCTTCTTGTTGAGAGATGGCAACCTCCTCCATCTGGACTGAGTGTCCCGAGTAGAACCTAGTTATTTTGTTATTCAGAAGCTCAGACAGGGTAGGAACCAACTGACTACAGCCATTAAATGTGGGCTGCTGGCCCAACTTCTGTCTGGGGAAATTCTGTCTCAGAAAATTGCAAACCACAATTCTGAGGCAGATACAAGGGCTTCTGAGGGATAAGCAAATTGAGAACCTTAAACATGTCAATTTCCTTCTTAACTACCACTGCAGGCAGGTCTTTTCAACACCTCCCCCAGATTAGAGATTGAGGTATTCAAGTGATGGTCCTTATACACTCAAGGATGCCAGGTCATTCATTTAGGAATTCAGCGGGATTGGCTTGATGTGAAAGACCCAGTGCTCCATATGCACAATCACTAATCCTGCGTCAGTGGAAGCTTGTGTGCTGCTATGATGGTTCACAGAGAGCTCTATGGCTTAGTGGTAAGGAGTCGTGCTGCCAACCCAAAAATACAGTTTGAATCCACTCGCTGTTTTGCCAAAGAAAAGATGAGCAATCTCTTATGCAAAGAACTGCCTCTGAAAATCCACAGGAGGGACAGCTAGCAGCTGTTTCTGACTCAATGGCACACAACAACAACAGGATGATGATATACTGGTTTCAGTGGAGCTTCTGGACTAATATGACCAGAAAGATCTGATGTTTTACTCTGGGAAAAAATTCTTGTATAAAACACAATGTTAATGAAGGAATGTGTGAAATACAACGTATATGAATGGGGGGGAGGTAATTACCAGTTTTGTATGCAAATCGACATAAAATTTAATTTTTTTAATTAAAAATTAATCTAGAAAAAAAATCAGCCAATAAAAACCCTACACATCGCAGTGGCCCAGTCTTCTTGTGCTTGGGCTCTCTATGAATGAGGAGTGAGTTGGTGGTTCAACGGCAGCTAACAACAACAGCAAGATGCATTTCAAGTGACTAGAAGTGACTGCTTTGTAAGGAAGCCACTCTATAATATAGAATACCTGCACAGTATTGACTCCAAGTCTACTAACCAGATAAATAGAGCTAAGGCTTTGGAAGACTTCATTCAGGATGTGCACAAAACCCCGCTGTATACAAAGAAAGAAAGATGACAGAGAGACATCTCACCAGATTTAGATCCTTTTCCTCCCTTCTAGAACACTGTAACTTCACTCCCACATGTTCTTACTCTTCAGTTGTCTTTATTATACTATTAAATCACATTAGCCCAATTAGAATAATTCTAATAAAAATGAAATAATAACTGATGTAGAGTCATGATGCTCTCATATTAACAGTTTCATTCCACGTTCATCTATTTTTTTT
>NW_006399843.1:6257454-6274163 GCF_000299155.1 Elephantulus edwardii
GCCAGCATTTGTTGCTTGCTGTTCTGTTAAATTTTGCTATTTTGACTGGGGTGAAATGATATCTCATAGTTGTTTCACTTTCATCTATTCATTCCCTTAACAAGTATTTAGTGAGCTGCTCCTACTAGCCAAGCAATGTTCTAAGCAAAGGACGTAGTTGTATGTGTCCTCTTGTATATGTACAGGACACTGCACCTTTATCTTTATAGGATATACACTAGGGAGTTCTGGTGGCTTGGCATAAAGAATTGTTCTACCAACACAGAGGTATGCAATTCAAATCCACCAGCTCTTATACAGGAGAAAGATGGACAATCAGCTCCCGTGTGATTTACTGCCTCTGAAAATTTGCTGGAAGGTCAGTTACAGGTCGTTTTCAACTCAATGGTAGACAACAACAATGGGGTATACATTTTTCACTTTAATTAGAAATTACTGTGAATATACTGGAGGTTGTCAGTATATTCAGAGAATGATATTACACCCTATGGTGATTCAGGGCACTCATATCTGTGTACAAGGAAATATGTCTGACACAATTAATACTCTTAACACCTGCAGTCAGGAAATCAAAAGACAAATTCCATTGGGAAAATCTGCCATCATGGACCTCTCCAGAGTGCTGAAGAGCAACAATGTCAGTCTAGATACAAAGGTGTGCTTAATCCAGGCCGTGGCCTTCTCAATTGCTTGTTATGCTTCAGAGAGTTGGGCAATGACTAAGAACGACAGAAAAATAGATGTCTTTGAGTTGTCATGCTGGCAAAGAGTCTTGACCATACCATGGACTGCCAAGAAAACAAATAGCTCTCTCTTGGAGAGGGTGAAATCAAGTCTCTCCTTGGAGGCTAGGATTTTGAAGCTCTGCCTTACTTACTTTGGGCATGTGGCCAAGAGAGACCAGTCCTTGGAGAAGGACATCATGCTCAAAAGGTGGAGGGACAGCGTAGAAGAGGAAGATCCAGGATGAGATGGATTGGTACAGTAACTAGGGCAATGGGGTTGGTGTGTCAGAATTATTGAGCCTGGCTCAGGACGTGGAAGGGTTCAGAGCTGCTATACATAGGGTCACCATATATCACAGGCAACTCAATGACACATAACAACAATAACATACCATGACAAATTTGGAAGCAGGAGTGGCATCCACTTCCTAAACAATATGTCTGTGGAAACTCTATGAATTTTGATAAATATCTATAGTTGTAGAGGGGCTTCAGGACTTTTGTTCATAAGGTTGCTATGACTTGTGCTCCGTTAGAAGGCAATCAACAACAAAAATGACCACTAATAAATGACATTATAGTAGCATTTTCTAGTTAAACAAACATTTAGCTTTGGCAGCAAATAGAAATCGATAAACACTTTACCAGCAACATACAGACAAATGTGGCAGTTTCCATGACCAGGCTAGTTTGGTTGTTCCCCCTCAGGGAAAGCATGCATAATTAAATGCCAAAAAATACACTGAGTTTCCAAATGCAAGTTGACAGTGTTCAGAGATTTGTCCCTGAAAAAAAATGTTCATTTTTCAAATAAATGTACAGCTAACACTGCCTCCGTATCTTAGGAGTATGATGGGGAAGTAATTATACTCTGATATAGAAGATTTGGCTTATTTTCTTTCACTCCAAAGAACTCACTCTTCAGCATTCTGGTTGTGATGCTGGAGAAGAGTATTGGGCATATCATGGACCATAAATAAGACTGTCTTGCAGAGGATAAAACCAAATTTCTCCTTGGTGGCAAGGATTTTGAAGCTTTATCTCTCACACTGTGGGCATGTGGCCAAGAGCAACCAGTTCTTGGAGAAAGACATCATACTTAGAAGGATGGAGGAACAGTGCAGGAGAAGACCCTGAAGAAGATGGATTGACACGGTAACTGGGGCAATGGGGCTAGGCGTGTCAGACTCAGTGAGACTGACTCAGGACAGGGCAGGCTTCAGAGTTATTGTACATAGAGTCACTATCAGTTGTGGGAAACTTGATGGCACATAGCAACAGCAAAGACACCATCTCTCGTGGCCTAGTGGTAAGAAGCTGCAATGCAATACCAAAGGCACTCAGTTTGAATCCACTAGATGCTGCATGAGAGAAAGATGAGTAATGTCCTTCTATGTAATTTACTGCTTCTGAAAACCCACTAAAGGGTCAACTATGAGTCAGCTCCAACTGGACAGCAAACAACGAAGAATCCATCAGCACTGAACACTGTTGTACTTGAGAACTATTCTTATGGGTTAATAATATCCACATAAAGTTATGCCAGACATTATTGTTTACTTGTCCAAGAGGGAAATTGCAGCTCTCTTTAGAGTTCAGGCAGGAAGATGCTTTTGCTCCTAAACCCAGACAATGATCGCATCCTCCTTTCCAGTGATTGGTTTATTAATGATGTTTAATCCATCCAGTCGACTACCACTCATAGTGATCCTATAAACAATACATCTAGACCTTGTCCTGTCTAGGACCATCGGCAAGGTCTCTACCATGCTCAAGCCCAGTATTACAACCATGGTGTCAAACCATCACCTTGAAGATTGTTCTCTTTTTCCCTGATCCCCTTCCTTTCTCAGAGTCATGTCTTATCCCGAGGTCTTCTCTTTCTTGAGAACATGCCTAAAATATGTGAAACAAAGTTTGATCATCTTTACCTTTAAGGAGTACCCTTGTTGCACTCCTCTAAGACAGACTGCTTTGTTCTTTGTTTTTGTTTTTTTTTTTTTTACTGCTTTGTTCTTTGGCAGTCCGTGGTATATTTAATTCTCTGTCAACACCACAATTCAAGACATTAATTCTTCTTTGGTGTTTCTTAGCCATCGACCAACCTTCAGAAACATATGAAACAATTGAAAATGCAGTGGCTTGGACTAAGCACATTATAGTCTTTAAACTGACATCGTTGCTCTTTAACTCTTTGAAGAAGTTCTTCACAACAGATTTTCCCAGTGCAACATGTCTTTTGATTTATTGACTGCTGCCACCACGGACGTTAATTGTGGCTTCAAGAAAAATTAAATTATTGACAACTTCTATCGTTTCTTCATCTGTCATAATGTTGCTTATTGGCCTAGTGCTGAGGAGGCTTGTTTTCTTGATCTTGAGACATAATGCATATTGTAGGCTGTAGTCTGATCTTCAGGAGGTGCTTCAAGTTTTCACTTTCTGCAAGCAAGGTTGTGCCATTTGGAAACTGCAGGTTGTGGATGAATCTTCTTCCAATTCTGATGCCACTTACTTCTTCAGACAGTCCAGTGTCTCCAACGATTGGCTCAGCAAATAGACTGAATAGAGAGAATGCATACAATGCTGATACATTATTTTACTGATTTTAAACCATGCAGTTTCCCCTTGTTCTGTTCAGACAACTGCTTTTGGATCTTTTTATAAGTTTTATATGAGTGTAATGAAGTATTCTGAGAGTTCCATTCTTCTCATTGTTATCTGTAATTTGTTACAATCTACACAATCAAATATATTTGCATAGTCCATAAAATACACATCAACACTTTCTGATGTTTTCCACTTTCGCCAAGATCTATCTGATGTCAATAATGACACTTCTCATTTCACCACTTCGAGTTCAACTTTAATTTCTGGCAATTCCCTGTCGCTGTTGAGCTGGTTTTAAGTACTCTCCAGTAATAGTTTGCTTACATGTAATTTTTCTGATATTGTTTGATAATTTCCACATTCTGTTAGATCACCTTCTTTTGGAAGGGAAACAAACATGGACTTATTCCAGTAAATTGGGCAGGTCACTGTTTTCTAATTTTCTTGCAAAGAGTAATTAGCAACAACTTAATCAATATTTTGTCAATTTCTGGAGCCTCCTTTTTTTAGCCAATGTCCTCAGTGCAGCTTGAATGTCTTCCTTAGGTACCACTGGTTCTTGATTTTATGTTAATTCCTGGAATGGTCATTTCAGAAATCAATTGTTTTGGGTACAGTGACTCTCTGCATTTCTTCCAGCTACTTTTGATGCTTCTTGCATCATTCAAAATTTTGCCCATAGAATTGTTCAGTATTGCAACTTGAAGCTTGAATCTATTCTTCAGTTCTTTCCATTTGAGAAATGTTGAGTTTTACCTTTTGGTTTTCTAACTCTAGCTCTTTGCACATTCAGGGTTCAGTGTTTTGTTTTGTTTTTTCTCCATCTTCTTGAGCAGCCTTTGAAATCTTGTGTTCATCTCTCTTCACTATTTCTTCCCTTTGTTTTGGCCCCTGATTCCCAATGAGAGATGAGGTGGAATCTGCAAGAAGGGTTCCCTTGCTTTTGCAAAAAGAAAAGGACCATACAGATCTCACTGGTTGTCCTTCTGCTTTTACAATAATGGTCTTATACATCATTTGTTCTTATTTGCCTAAGTTAGTTCACTCAGCTTAATGCTCTCTAGCCTCTTCCATGTTATACAGTATTTTTCAAAATTGTTGCTTCTGAGTGCTACATAGTATTCCATCATGTGAATGGATAGTTTTTCAACCCAGTCATTTGTTGATGGGCATTTGGGTTATTTCCATCAAAGAGAAAGTAGGAGGGACAGTGGGGTTGAAGTTGGAGAGAGGGGGAATTATAAGGTTAAAGAGTTTGGTGGGTGGAGGGAGGGAGCAGAGAAAAATGTACATGAATGAAGCATAATAAAAAATTTTTAAACTCAGAAAGGGGGTGCTGACTTATGACAACAATCTGCAGCATTACAAAGTGGGAGAGCAGGAGGAAGGAAGATGTGCAACAATGAATGAATGAAAATCCAACCATTCTGTAAACTTTCTTTAAAATCACACACACACACATACACACACACACACACAAATAAAAGGACAAAGTGAAAATGACATTTCTCCATCTTTGAATATTATAGGTGATGGGATACCTGAAGTTGTCATTTTGCAAACCTAAAGAAAGACCTAAGGACAGAAAACAAAAACACAAGAGTATGGCAGAGGGTGAAAATGGAAATAACTGGAATCCTTGTTCTTTGGGAATCTCTCTGAACTTGTCAGAGATAATAAAATCATCATCATTTAAGTCCATGATCTCCAAAATTAAAGAAAGGAGAAAAAATAGAAGATCGACTTCTAGTTCTGTTTTAATAAAAAAAATTAAACATTTCACATTATTAAATAAGGACTTGCTTTTGCTGTGTTTTGCTTAAATGATTTAAGGTATACAGTCAGAAAGTGTAGAGGGTCACCAGTTCATTCTGCTTTTCATTGAATCTTTTCTTGCAATCAAAGCATCCTCACATAGTGCCTAACTTGGAAATGGCTTCCACATACACTTTTCTTTCACATACACTTTTCAAATTCATAATCTTGACTGACATCAAAAAGGAGTCAAAGTCATTGCTGTCCAGCCTACTGTCTCTCATCTGGCAAACCCTCCATCAGTTTTCAGAGGCAGTTAATTGCATGGGAGGACATTGCCTATCCTTCCCCCATGGAGCAGCTGGTGGACTCGAACTGCATACCTTTGGGATTGCGGCACAGCTTCTTCCCACTAGACCACCAGGTTCCAAATTTAGATCACTGGAATTATTGTCTAAATACTGAGACTCTAACCTAGTCCTTGTACTCTGAAATACTAAAACACAGCTCTCCCTTGACCATTTTCTCTTTTACAAATATATATCTAAATCTGAAAAAAAATTATTTTGTGTCATATTTTTTTTAAAAATCTTAAAATGAAAATGTTTTGTATCTATTTTTAATTGAAAAATAATACATATTTGGAAAAAATAAAATAATTTTAACGTATAGACGACTGTAAGAATAGAATAAGATGATATACACTTTTACCACACAAAGATAACCACCATTAGTAAGTGAGTCATTCTCTTCTAGGAATTCCAGTAGAATTCCTAGGTTGTGGTCTGTAGGGAGTTGCCCCACTAACCCCAAGGTGGTGGCTCTTTGCTGACTCGAAACCATCAGCTGTTTTGAGGGATAAAGATGGACAATCTCTTCCTACACAATTTACAACCTCAGAAAACCAACTGTGGGTCAGTTCCCATTTGACTGCATTGAGTTCAGTGAATTAAGCTGAGTGGTCTTGTAGCATTTGTTCCTGCTTTTAGCTAGTGGTTCGAGGATTGCCCTTTCTGACTATGCTTAATCAACTATCTTTCATTGGATTGACTGATATGGTTATGTGTATGTCTTTATTTTAGGGGGAGGGTTATATTCTGGTGGCCTAGTGCTAAGAAGCTGTGCTGCAGTGCCAAAAGCACAAGTTTTGAATCCACTAGCTGCTTCATGGGAGGATGGACTGTCTCCTCCTTTGCCATTTACAGCCTTTGAATACTTTCTTGAGGGTCAGCTGGGCATTGGTTCTGACTCTGTGGTAAACAACAACCTATGACATTGTACATCCTTCATGAATATGACTTTCAGTAGTTGTATTATATTCTATAATATAGCTCCATAATAATTTAATAATTCCCTGCTATTAGAAAATTTGCTATCATATATTTTCAAAACACAGCCTTTCCTGTGTGTGTATGAGAGTGTGTTTATACAGGTGTATACCTTTATTCACACCTTTGATTTGAAAATTATCCTTCTTAAATGTGGACAAGAAAGCTTTTTGTCCTAAGAGGCAGTCTTGTAAAAGATTTTGTGTCAGGTTTGTCAAAGCATGTGCGCTTTTAACAAATTAGTGCCATATTCTTCCCACTCTGTTCACATCTAAAAAACAATGTGAGACACTTATCTTGTCTCTTTTCCATCAATTTGGTTGGTTTTATCCTTGTGGTAGCTCTTAGTCAAATATAAACATCTTTCCTTTTTTGTAACTTAAGACAGAGATGTAGGCTAGTGGCCTTCAAATGGGAGGCCCTACAATGAAGACCAAACCAAAGAACTGTCAAAAACAAAACACCCGGACTTGCCGTTACTAGGACCTGCCAGCCTCAACCTACCAATGGTCTGAATGCTCCTCTGCATGCAGATTACTGAGAAAACCCAAGAGCTAAATCACCTTATTTTGGAAATTTACAAATCTAAATGAAAAATTATGCCAATAAAAATGAACCCAGGTCTTTTTCTACTTCTTCTTTCCCTCTTTCTTCTCTATCTCTTGTTCTCTGATATGTGTGTGTTGTCCATTTCCATTGAGTTAATTCCAAATCATGATGATCCCAGCTGTGTAGAATAGAACTGCTCTATAACGTTTTTCTAGGGAGCACTGGTGGCCTAGTGAGTAAGGAGTTACACTGCCAAAGTGATGGTAAATGGTTCAAATCCACTTGCTACTCTGCAGAAGGAAGACAAGCCATCTTCTCCCAGACAATTTAGACAATTTACAGCCTCTGATAACCTGCTGTAGGGCAGCTATAAATTGTTTCTAATTCAAAGGCAATGTGGCTTATTTATATGGGGCTCTCAAGCCTATGGCCTTCCAGAAGCATATTACAAGACCTGTCTTCCAGGCTTTCTTTAAGTAGGTTCAAACCACCAATCTTTTGGCTAGTAGTCAAATGTTTAACCATTTGTGCCACCAAGGAGCCTCTGTAAATGTGTGTGTATACTATGTGTGTGTATGTTTGTTGTTATTGTTGTTGTTGATTTCTGTTGAGTTGAGCATGACTCATAGCAACCCTATGAACAAAACCCCTGAAGCCTTTTTATAATTATTGTCATTTCTCAAAGTTCATAGTTTCCAGAGGTGTATTACTTAGGAAGTGGATGCCACTCCTGCTTCCAAATCTGTCTTAAACTGGGAGCTCCACCAAACACTGCCCACCATGGACAACCATTATGGCATTTTACAGCCCAGTGGCACAAAGTTCAGCATCACCAACTCATTAGCACAAAGCTCAGCATCACTGAGGTAACCTGTACAACAAATTGACTTAGAAGAATGTTCCTCCAAAATAAAATAACAACCGACTTTCAAATACAAAGGCCCTCCACAAGGTCTTGTTGACTCTAAACAAGAGGCTTAAATAAAAAAAAAACCCACAACCCAATATATTCATATATAAACATATATGTAATATATATAAACATTTATGTAATGTATTTAGATACTTATATTTATACAAATAATGTATACACTAACATAGTGCATTTATGAAAATACCTTGAGTGAGAGCGTGTAAGTGGCAAACAAATAGAAGAATGAAAGTATTAATATATTCCTCAACATATTAAAATGAATTCAAATGTCCTTTTCAGGATCTGTCTAAACACAGTCATTGATAGATGAATGGGTCCATCCTTTGCCATCACACGGAGCATATATGGTTATAAAGATGAAATAAGAATAGCAAATGTTGCTAATTTATGAAGCTGGGTGATGACTAGCTAACTCATTGCTGTTGAGCAATAACCTATGCTCAGCTGACCCCCCACTGGGTACTGAGGCTGTAAATCACACAAAAGGAGATTTCCCATCTTTCTCTTGAAGAGCTGCTAGCAAAGTTGCTGGTGGAAGAACTGTTGCACTTGAACCACCAGAGAATTATGGCTTTTGGTACAACTCCCTATCAATGACACCATTTGAGCTCCCATACATACTCCCATATGAATATGCCTCAAACTCAACTCATTGCTATTCACTTGGAATAAACTCATAGCTGACCCTCCAGTGGGTTTTCAGAGGCTGTAAAACACATGGAAGGAGATTTTTCATCTTTCTGGGCAGCTGGTAGATTTGAACTGCATACCTTCAGGTTGGCAGTGCCGCTCCTTACCACTAGGCCACCAGAGCTCCTTCGATGTATATATAATAAGGGTTGTTATAGTCCTTTGTTTACTAAGAAGTCCTGGTGGCATAACACATTCCATATTGGGCTACTCACTGAAAGAAAGGTTTAGGGTTCGAATCACCAGCTGTGGCTGTCTCATTCTGCTAAGATTTAAAACTTTGGAAACCTAGTAAAAGGTCATCATGATTTGGCATTGATTCCATAGCAATGCGTTTGACTTTTGGAACTCTGGTTACCTCATTGGTAAAGAACTATACTGCCCACTCAAAGATGGGTGATTTGAATCCACCAGCAACTCCACAATAAAAAGATAGACAAGCTCCTCCCATGCGAATCAGCCTCTGAAAATTCACAGGAGGGTCAGCTATGAGTTAGTTCTGACTCCACGGCACACAACAGTATATACTTTACATTTTCACATTTAAAAAAGAAAAATTACGCTATTAAAATGGGGTTTGTTTTTTTTTTTTCAGAGGTTCCTGTCACTGTCTAGATAATCTGTCTAATTCCAAAATCCAGTCTTAGGAATCCTACTCATCTCTGGATGAAGTTCACTTCTTCAATATCAGCTTTCTCAGTGTCAACGGTAACTGTTTGCTCTTCATCTGCTTCATTTTTAATCTCCTTTTTAAATGGATCCAAATATTAGTTGGGAGTGAAAAATGTAATTTCTTTGGGGGGTTTCAGCTCCCCCCAAATCTTGTCGCTTCTGCCTCATGATTTGCGTCTGAATTGTTTATTGATTAAAATCCTTTAGGAAAGAGCCTCATGCCCTTCCGGCTTTGGGCATATGCCCCCTGCTCCCCACTTCCCACTCCTTGGAAGAAAGATCTGGGGGATTTCCTTCTGGGTCACAGCCTGGAAACCCTACGGAGCAGCTACTCTGAAACATGCGGAGTCTGCATGGGTCACCCTCGAGAGCAGCTGCTTGTTTTGGTTAGAATGCCGCTGCATTTAATTCACATCCACGCAAACCAAGAGTACAAAATTACCTTGAACTTCACAGTCTGCTGCTTGTATTATGGAAATGGTCATTCCCCAACCCCTGGCCCCCAATCCTGGCTGTTCCACCATTTTAGCATTCTCTACTGAGGACGTTGTGAGTATGCAGAGATACGCGCCCTGCTGCACCACTTGAGAAATAGTATCTTGACATTTATTTTTCTAATCACTCACCATTCCTAGATTATAATAGGCACATCATATATGTCTGCTGAATGGAATTCGTTTGTATAAATAGCCCCTGGAAAAATCTTAACTTGTGCAACCCTGGCAGCAGCGCCTGCATTCCTAGAGTCGTCCACTTGGGCGCGCTTTGCTGTAAAGGACAGAGGAGATCACAACCTCACTTTAGCACCATGGCCTCAAGAACAAAAGTGTCTCCTCTGAGTCAGCCTGCCCACATCTTGCCCACAGCCCTTGCTCCTGGAGGTAGTCCCCCTGGCCTAAGGCTTACCATACTGACGAAAAGCTTATCAAAATCTCTCACCTTGATTTTTTTTTTTGTTGAGTTCTAACTTGAAGTGCTTGCTGCAGAAGATCAAAGACTATATAGCCTTCAATATGGATTGCCTCTCAACATCAAGAAGACAAAAATCCTCACCACTGGACAGATAAGCAATATCATGATTCATGATAGATGATGATGGAGAAAAGGTTGAAATTGTCGGTGACTTTATCTTACTTCTATCCACAATCAACACCCTCGGTACAAACAATCAGGACATCAGGAGGCGTATTGTGCTGGGAAAGTCTGCCGTCAGAGAACTCTCCAAATTATTGAGGAGCAATGATGATGTTAGTTTGAAACATAAGGTGCACCTGATTCAGGCCATGGTCTCTTGAATCACTAGAGCTGGACAATGAATAAAGCTGACAGAAAAAGAATTGATGTCTTTGTGATTTGGTGCTGGAGAAGAGTACTGAATAAGAATAAACAGATGTGTCTTGAATAAAGTGCAGCCAGAGTGCTCCTGGGAGGCAAGGATGGCAAAGCTTTATCTCACATACTTTGAGCATGTTCCTTGGAGAGGGACATCTCCTTGGAAAGGCAGAGGGTCAGTGAGAAAAGAGAAAAACCCTCAATGAGATAGATTGAGACAGTGACTACAGCAATGAGCTTGAGTGTGGCAGATGGTGAGGATGGCATAGGCTAAAACAGGACTCTGCTCTGTTGTTCATAGGGTGACTATGAGTTGTACTAGACTCAATAGCACCTACCAACAACAATATCAACCTGTTTTTGAACTAGTGGCATATCCAGGAGCTTAGCCAAGTGGCTTAGCTCTAGTTGAGATGTTAACCAGATCAAACAGTGACTGTTTCTCAACATAGTTGCTTGTCCAACAGAAGATGATGAATTGAGCTGACGAGACCTGAGGTCTGAGTGGACCTGAGGCTTCATTGATAGTTCCAGACCATCCTGTACACAAAGCACAAGCACAAAAGATGCACACCTGCCCTGTCTTAGCTTGTTAGTTTATGTTATATAGCTACAGCTATGGTTACGCCCATCAATCCCTGGTTTTCTGGATCAGAGCTGTCTCCTGCACCCTACTACAGATGCAACATGTCATTGTTAGAACAAACTTCAGAGTCCATGTAAAAATGCACTGAGAGGCAGTTTCACAGGAAGAAGAAAAACAAAAGTTATTTTTCCCCATTGAGTGCAGATGTCAGGCAGCACCCAAGCATTCAAGAGATGCGATGGAAATTGCATATACAGAAAAGTATGCTGTTAGTGTATTAGCTAGGCTGACCTATTCTTTTAGGCTGTTCCGAGAAATAACTGTCATTTGCAGTGATTTCCGTCAACTGCTCTCTCTAGCATTTTGTGTAATTAGGGACAGCCATTCTCCTGGGGGAGGCCAAAGATGCAGAGGATCAGGCTCTGCTTCAGCCCTCAGAGCGTTAATGGTCTTCGTCACTGGCAGCAGCGTCCATGTAGACCGGGAGGGTAGCCAGGCAGAGCGACGGGCACAGCTAACATATGCAATCAGCTCCGTGGTGCAGGAAAGGTGAGTGGCAGAGCTATTTGCTACAAGTCCTACCTGTCCATCACCTGGGCCAAAATGCCCCCGTGGATATCCAGCCTCCTCTTTATTTATTTATTTATTTTACCTGAAATGAGAGCTCCGAAAAATTCAAAAGCTTCTGTATTTTGGCATGTCAGAGGGGAGAGAGTGATAAAATCAATTTTTCCTGCCCCACAGGGTGAAGGGAATTTAAATGCGTAATTGTTTTCAGCAGTTGCTTTGTTCTAGCACCACTCTGTTCTCTGCTGCTCTCAAAATGACTTCATTTAGCCAAACTGTTCCCCCTCCTGCCTCCTGCTTTCAACACCACCGGCCTTTTCAAAGCAGAAGCCGCATGGCTTCGCTTCATTAGCATTTTTGTTTGTGTACCAGCATCATTGATGATATCAGTTATAGCTCTGGGAGAAGGATTTGTTCATACATTAACCATCATTAGGAACAAACAGCAAACAGCTTCTCTCGGGAGCAAAGCCCATTTCCTACTCTGACACTTCGAGCCTTGGAAATGGAGTTCTTTCCAGCTACTGCTGATGTCTGATTTAAACTCAAACTTTTTCTTATATTAAACCCACTGTCTTCAAGTCGATGCTGACCCATAGTGACCCTCCATGAGGTTTTGGAAGCTGTAAATTTGTACGGAGCACACAGCCCATCCTTCTCCCACAGACCAGCTGGTGGATTTGAACTGCTGAAATTTAGCTGAATGGCCCCAGATCCCCTTTCTTCTATATAAAAACAAAGAGGCAACAAACAAAACTAACCCCACTCATTGCCCTCAAATCAGAAATCCCTCACAGCTGACACTCCACCCAGTTTTCAGAGTCTGTAAACAGCATGGGAGAAATTGCTGGTGGTCCCAAACCATCTACATTTGGATTAACAGCACACCTTGTTATCCACCAGATCACCAGAACTCCAGTGTCTTCTGTTTGCACTGGAATGTTCTCCAGAGTTCAGACAAATAATCCCCTATCGCAATATATGAAGAACTCTGTGTGTGTGTGTGTGTGGGGGGGGTATTTTATTTTTTTATCATTGTTTTATTAATTTTAATGAAATTTACAGAGACTTTGGATTTCCACTCATTTATTGTTGCACTTTTCTCCCTGCTCACCCCTCCCCACCCCAGTACACTCTTCTCTTTGAAAAGTAAAAGTGCCCCCATTGTTTTATAATCCCTCCCCTCAGGTTCACTCCACTATGCAGCCTTCATTCTGGACGCCTGCCATGACAATAATACATAATCACATACCCCTTTTAAACACTTTTCTCCCTCATCTGTTTCAATGCATATACATTGTTAAACCCATCTTTCTCAGTCTCCACCCCCCAACCCTGATGTCAGGCCTGTTTTACAACAGTGGCACTATGCAGTATTTGTCCCTTTGTGACTAAGCTATTTCACTCAGCATAATGTCCTCCAGGGTCACCCATTCTAAGTAATATTGCATGAGTTCCTTGTTTTTCAATGCAGCATAGTATTCCATTGTGTGACTATACTACAGCTTCTCTATCCATTCGTTTGTTGATGGGCACTTAGGTTGTTTCTAACTCCTTGCTATGGTGAACAAAGCTGCGATAAACATGAGTGTGCATATACCTGCTTGGATGTCAGTTATGGTCTCTTTAGGGTATATTCCCAGTAGTGGAATTGCTGGGTCAAATGGTATGTTTATTAGCAACTTTTTGAGAAAGTGCCACACCACCTTCCACAGTGGTTGCACCATATTACACTTCCACCAACAGTGAATAAGGATTCCAGTTTCTCTACAACCTCACCAGCATTTGTTGCTTGCTGTTCTGTTAAATTTTGCTATTCTTACTGGGGTGAGATGATATCTCATAATTATTTTAAAGAACTGTGTTTAAAAACAATAGGATTCACAAACAGTAACCTTGTTATTGACAATAGTTTTGTTGTTGTTGTTTTGCTTTGTTTTTTTTTGTTTGTTTTTGGTTTTTTTTATATATGAAAACAAAGCAAAATCTTGTATCATGTTGTCTTTAAGTCCCCGGCCTGTCTTCTCTTGAGCTCTGAGACTAGCTGAGGTCTTAACTGTCCACCACTCAATTTAAATAGCTGAATTAAAACAAATACATTTACTCATTAAAAGAGAACTCTACTGTAGCTGTGTTCTCCAATAACTAATGGGTTTTGACAATAAAAGCCAAATATTCTACTGCTAACGTTTGAAGGATATGATTATGAACAACCCCAATAATACTTTCTCAAGTGAATATCCTGTAGTTTTATTTATGGGTGTGCTGAAAGACCAGTTTCTGAGGAGTTATAGACCAGCAGAACAGTATGACTGAATCAAGTCTATTTCAGCTACTTGCTTTTCCCCAGTTACTTAAATGCCACACTGGCAAGCAACCAATTGATTATGAAATAGTTAATCTTTTCTTCCAACTCCTCATATTTGCTTTTCATTTGATGGATTTCTTAGGTCAAAGCCATCAAGAAAATAAAATGCTTCTACAGTAGTATATTCCATAAGACACACAGAGAAATGGCCCAAAACATCACTTCTTATCTTTCCAGTCTTGGTCACCTGTAAATAGTAGCAGAGACACTTTTTCAGTGATCAGAAACTATCCAATTACTAAGTGCCCAGAAGAATTAGCTCTGTTCTCCTGGTATAGCCTCAGGCAAGTGTATCTTGAACACGGAGGATAGGAATGAATCTTCCTCCTGCCAACCAATACCATCTGCTTGAACTTCTTCTTTTTTTTTTTTTTTTTAATGCTTGGACCAGGTAGAAAATCACTCTTTTGTGGCTGACAGCCTGCAGGCGATATGCAAGAAAAGGTCCTTGGGGAACGTGGCCAGCCCCAGGGAAAAGCTCAGACAGTGCAGAATCCTCTGTAATTTACCAGTTGCCAAAGCTGCTCTTCTCCCTCGTAGTGGTGAAGCTGCTGTTTAGGGACAACAATGTTGTTTGTGTTCTCTGCCACAATGTCACAGTCTTAACTTGTGGCAGGTATGATACATAAATGTGCAGATTTGTCCTTAAAAAGCTAGATTTTCTGATGTCTATACTTTAAGTAAGGCAGCAGCAGGAAACTGGTCTAGACCAGGAGTTGGTAAATTTTCTCTCTTTAAAGGAGTTGACAGTAAGCATTTTTTAGGCTATAAGACATACACTTTCTTTTTTTTATTCACAGTGGTTTATTCATTGCAAATACTTTTTAAAATTAGTTTTAGTGAAAGTTTACAGAGACTTAGTGTTTCCAGTCATTTATCATTGCACTTTTCTCTCTGCCCACTCCCTTGCCCCCAATTCACTCTTCTCCTTGAAAATAAAAACTCTTTCATTGTTATGCAATCCCTCCCCCCAAGTCCATTCCACCATGCAGCCTTCACTCTGGACTTCTGTAATGACAAGAATATCCATTCATATATCCCTTTTAAACAGTTCTTATCTGTTTCAATGCAACATATGTCATTCCTCCCCTCCTTTTCTGTCTTCCCTCAACCCTGATGTCAGTCCCGTTTCACAACAATGGCCCTATGCAATATTTGTCCTTTTGTGACTGAGATATTTCACTCAGCAACTACTCATTTCTAACATTGTGGGGTATATTGATAACATATAAGACACCAAAAAAGTAAAAAAAAAACAAACCACCATGTCATTTTTTTTAAAAAATGCTATATTGATAACATGTAATACAAATGAGCATCGTTGTGTGCCACTGAAATTTTATTTACAAAAAGAGGTAACAGGCTGGATTTGGCTCATGTCTCTTGCTGTAGAGCAGTGATGTCTTTTTTTTTTTAATTGCACATGCTACTGGCTAAATTCTTAGAGCTTGAGAAATACTAAGCAAGTTCTCCCTTTTCTTATTCTCCAATTCCAGCTTTCAGTGCATTTCATTATAATACTTTGCTTTGTCTTCTTGAGCTTCCCTTGGAAATAGTCTGTTCATATCTTTTACTTCATCATGTCTTTCTTCCCTTTGTTTTGGCTTCTTGATGCTCTGTTGCAATTTTCAATCTCTTCTGACAACTATTTTGGCTTTTTCTTTCTCCTCTGTCTTTGTAATGACTTTTAGCTTTCTTCATGGTTGATGTCCTTGATGTCATCCTACAGCTAATCTGTTCTTCAACCATTGATGTTCAACGCTTCAACCCTATTATTCTTAAGATGATTTTTAAATTGAGGTGGTATAGACAGAGGATTGAATTTTGGTTCTTGTGAACTTGTTTTAATGTTCTTCTGACTCAGTTTGAACTTGCACAGGAGTAATTGATAATCTGTTCCATAGTCTGCCCTGGCCTGGTTTTGACTATTGATAGTGAGCCTTTTTAATGATTATTTCTACAGATGGAGTCCACCTGATTCCTATGCAGTCCATCAGGTGAGGTCCATGTTGAAAGTCACCTCTCATGTTTTTCAAGAAAGGTTCTTGCAATGAATAAAGGATTGAACATACAAAATTGGATCCTTCTATTTCTGGCCTCATTTCTATTACCAAGTCTATACTTTCCTACCATTCCTTCTTCATTGATCCAACATTTGCATTCCAATCACCAGTTATCCTTAACACATCTTGATTGTGTGTTCAGTCAATTTCATACTGCAAAATTTGGTTGAAATCTTGAAGAGAGGAAGGCTTTAAGTGCTTGCTGCAAAAAATCAAAGATACTGGTTTTATCGCAATGTCAAGAAAAGACAAATTCTCCATGCGGTGAGCTAGGGTTGAGGGCTACAATCTGATGGCTTATTCTGGACTGGATTTTGTGGAAGCAGATTTTCAATGTTTCCAAACTGAACTGAGGATTCTTCAGCTGTTCCCTCAGAGTACTTGTTAGATAAGGACGGGTAAATCAGAGATATTAGTGTATGAGTCATGAACTCGCTGGCTTACATACTTTCATGAATATAGTTATTAGTAAGATGACTGTAAGGAGAAAAACCCCACAAATACATGAACAAAATACAAGGTAAATGAAA
>NW_006399843.1:6274433-6282015 GCF_000299155.1 Elephantulus edwardii
AAAAAAAAACCAAAAATTTTATCACATCATGATAAGTGGAGGGAAAAAATTTAAATTATCAATGACTTCATCTTACTTGGATTCACAGTCAACACCCTTGGTACCAGCTGTCAGAAGATCAAAAGATGTATTGCACTGGGAAAGTCCATAGTCTGGGATATCTCCAAACTATTGAGGTGCAATGATATCAGTTTGAGGACTAAGGAGCACCTGATTCAGGCCATGGTCTTTTCAATCACTTGCTATACATCTGAGAGCTGAACAATAATAAATAATGATTATAGAAGAAGAACTGATGTCTTTGAGCTGTGGAGTTGGAGAAGAGTACTGAATAATATCTCATGGGTTGCCAAAAGAACAGATATGTCTTGGAGAAAGTGCAGCCAGAGTTCTCCTTAGAGGCAAAGATGACAAAGCTTCATCTCACATACTTTGAACAAGTTGCTAGGAGAGGCTATTCTTTGGAAAGAAGCTGGTGGATTTGAACCACATGTCTGCAGGATTGCAGTACAGCGTCTTGTCTTTATGGAAAGGAACATCATGCTTGGAAAAATAGAGGGTCAAGAAAAGAAAGAAAGACCCTTAACCAAATTGATTGACACCATGACTACTGCAGTGGGTTCTAGTATGGCAGAGATTGTGAGGATGACACAGAACAGGACAGATTTCAGATCTGTTCTTCATAGCGTTGTTATGAGTTGCCTCGACTCAACGGCACCTAGTAATAGCAGCATCTGGTTAAAACAAGACATGCAGGAAGTCAAAACCCTTCTAAATACCCTTAATATGTGTTTGAACTCCACTGCAATCCCAAAGGCACACAGTTTGAATTCACCAGCTACTCTACAGAAGAAGGGTGGGTAGTCTCCTCCAGTGTGATTTACTGCCTCTTGAGGGTCAGCGATAGGTCAGTTCCAACTTGACAGCACACAATAGCAATATGTGTTTACTTATTTATAAATGATAAACATGGGTGAATGTGCTAAAATATCGTGTACATTTAAAAACACACAAAAATGGAATTTTGAATATGATTTTAATTATGATAAATTTACACTATCATCACCTAAGATCCAAAGGTAAAATAAGTACTGAGGACTAGACTCACAGTTAGTTAGCGACTACCTCCACCTAAAAAAGAAGAAGGAAAACCCGAGTAAGCTACCAGTTGATCAATCACTTTTATTGGGGAAAGTTTACCAGGCCTTTCTTCTGAGGTACCTCCTCGTGGTCTTGAATTTTCTCTTTCTGTTATCAGTCAAACTCATTTATAGTTTGCACTACTCAGAGACTCCCTGGAAGACACTTCCTTGAGAAATCAATAATTCTCATATCCTCATTCTAGTTAGGTTCTGTGCAATCCCTACTCAGTCTACTACCAAAAATCTTGATGCTACATCTAATGCCATACCATCAGGGCTACTCCTGCTGCCATGGCTGTTAACATGCCTGTTGGGGTGAGTTCTCGCTCATTATCAAATCCTCAGCAGAAATTCATAGCCTGCCTGGGAAAAGAGGCTGGGAGAATTATAGAGGAATTATACAATGAGCTCCAGTGGCCACGTGGGTAAAGAACTGAACTGGTAACCCAAAGGTCGGTAGGAGCCTCGAATCCACCAGCTGCTCCTCAGGAGACAGATGGGCGATCTCCTTCTGTGCAATGTACAGCCTCTGAAAATCCTCTAGAGAGGTTCAGCTGTGAGTCAGTTCTGTTTTCAAGGTATATAACAACAAGCTGTTTCCAGCCTTGTTTTCCTGTGCCTTCATTGGCTTTGAGCACAACAGGCTATGCGCCATTCCTCAAATATGTGGATCCACTTTTCAATAGCATAGCTTTGGTCATCCCATTCCTTCAATCTAGAATGCCAGGACTATTTTCACTGCTTGAAACTCTCCACATAACCAGACTGATCTACTACCTCTCTTACTGACCTCTCCAAGTCAGAATTTTTAAAAAAAAGACAAAAAAGAAACAAGTTGACTCCTAGCAGCTATACCCTATATGTGCCAGAGTAGAATTGTGTTTCATGAGGTTTTTCCAATTGTTGTTGTTGTTATGTGCCATCGAGTCACTTGCGACTTATAGCGACCTTATGTAAAACAGCTCTAAACTCTGCTCTGTCCTGTGCCAATCTCATTGTCTTCGACACACTCATCCCAATTTTCCCAATCACTGAATCAATCCACCTCTCAGAGGGCCTTCTCCTCCTGTGTCTGCCCTCCACCCTCCCAAGCATGATGTCCCTCTCCAAGGATCGGTCTCTCCTTACAACATGTCCAAAGTATGTCAGACGAAGCCTCAGAATCCTTGCCTCCAAGGAGTGGCCCGGATTAACCCTCTCCAGGATGAATCTGTTTGCTTTCTTAGCAGTCCAGTGTACCCTCAACACTCTTCTCCAACACCAAAGCTCAAAAGCATCAATTCTCCTTCTATCCTCCCTGGTCACTGTCCAGCTCTCTGGTGCATAACAAGTGATTGCAAAGACCATGGCCTATGCCAGACGCACCTTAGTCTCCAGAGACACAACGTTGCTCTTCAGTACTTTGGAGAGGTCCCTAACAGCTTGTTTTTCCCAATAGGTGAGTTTTTTGGAAATAGATCATCAGTCCTTTCTTTCTAGGTACCTCTGGGTGAACTCAAACCCCAAGTCTTTTGGTTAGCAGTCAGGAGTGTTAACTATTATCACCACCTCCGGACTTTCAAAGCAGAATTACTTACGCCTTTTTCTGGGCTGCAGATTTCAAATCTAAGCTACTCTACCTTACTTTGATCTGTGGTGCTGCAGAAGAGTCTTGAACATACTGTAGACCGTCAAAAGACCAAACAGGTCTAACCTAGAGAGGATGAAACCAAGTTGCTCCTTGAAGGCAAAGATTTTGAAACTCTATTTTATATACTTTGGACATGTTGCCAGGAGGGACCAGTCCTTGGAAAAAGGATATTTATTATGCTTGGAAGGCTGGAGGAAAGTGCAGAAGAGGAAGACTCCAGCTAAGGTGGATTGACTCAGTTGACTAGGGTAATGGAGGTAGGTGTGTCAGAGACTAGCTCAGGACAGGGCAGGCTTCGGAGCTGTTTTACACAGGATTGCTTTGAGTCGCAAGCAACTTGAGGCCACAACATAACAACAACTTTGCTTTATAGCTACTTTATGTTTTTAATTTTTCCTTGCTAGCCTCTTAATTTAAGGACTGTGCCATTCAATGTTGCCATTTCTTTTCTTCCCATTTCTAAAACAGCCTCAACAAATGCTTGTTTGTTTGAAATGCTAGTAACAACGAATCATTAAATAGTAATGTTGGAAAGTCACTGTAGGCATTAATACTCAACAGTTTCAGTAATAGTTTAAAAAAATTTATTGAATTTAAAAACACTGCATCAGCCCCTGTAGCCTAATGTGTAAGGCATTGGACTGCTAAAAACATTGCTTCAATTGGTTGGTGTTTTGTTTTGTTTTTTTTTTAACTGAAAACTGTCTTAATCTATTTACCTTTTTGACATAAAATCAAAAGCTTCATTTGTGATAGTTATTTCTCCTATTCAATGGGAGGCTTCAGTATAATGGAAACACAGTGATTGGATGGAAACATGAAAATCTGTCCATTCACTTCCAGAAAGTAACCCCATAGGACCTTGATCTGAGATCAAGTCTGCTCTCTTAGTGTAGGGCTCTGTTATATATCAGGTATCCATGAGTAAAAGCTGACCTGTTAACACTTAGCAATGCATATCAGATAGTTTGGACAGAATCCAGGACTTATTCCATTTTATGACAGAAGGTCAGAATAAATTGAAAAGAATGCATGTTGTTGTTGTTGTTATGTGACATCGAGTCACTTGCGACTCAAAGCCCCCCTATGTACAACAGCTCTGAACTCTGCTCTGTCCTAAGCCAACCTTATTTTCTCTGACACACTTACCTCCATTACCCCAGCACTCAGTCAATCCATCTCATGATGGGTCTTCCTCTCTTGTGCTGTCCCTTCACCTTCCCAAGCGTGATGTTCCTCTCCAAGGACTAGGTCCCTCCTTGCATTAAGCCCAAAGTGTGTCAAATGGAGCTTCAGAACCCTTGCCTCCAAAGAGCAGCTTGGTTTCACCCTCTCTAGGATGAACCTGTTCTCCTAGGTGTCCATGGTGTATTTTTTTCATTTATTTTTTTTTTTTATTTTAATGCAAGTTTACAGAGACTTTGGATTTCCAGTCATTCATTGTTGCACACTTTCCTCCCTGTTCATCCATCCTTCCTGTCCAATTCACTTTTCTCTTTGAAAAGTAAAAATAAAAAAAAATTCTTTCATTGTTATGCAATCCCCTCCCTCACCCACCCAGTCCACTCCACTATGCAGCTTTCATTCTGGACTCTTGTCATGACATTAATACCTAATCATATATTCCTCATAAGTGGTTCTCTCCCTCATTTGTTTCAATGCAGTATCCACTATTTATCGCCTCTTAGTTTCTCCCCTCCCCAACTACGATGTCAGTCCTGCTTTACAACAGTGGCACTATGCCGTATTTGTCCTTTTGTGACAGATATTTCATTCAGCATAATGTCCTCCAGGGTCACCCATTTTGTATAATAATTCATGAGTTCCTTGTTTTTCAATGTAGCATAGTATTCCATTGTGTGAATATACCACAGCTTCTCTATCCATTTTGTTCATGGGGTTGGGGTTATTTCCAACTCTTTCCTATTGTGAACAAAGCCACAATAAACATGGATGAGCATATATCTGCTTGGATAACAGCTCTGGTTTCTTTAGGGTATATTCCCAGTAGTGGAACTGCTGGATCAAGTAGTATTTCTATTACCAAATTTTTGAGAAAGCGCCATACAACCTTCCATAGTGGTTGCACCATTTTGCACTCCACCAGCAGTGAATAAGGGTTCCAATTTCTCCACAACCTCACCAGCATTTATTGTTTGCTGTTCTGTTAAGTTTTGCTATTTTTACTGGGGTGAGATGATATCTCATAGTTGTTTTGATTTGCATCTCTCGTAGAGCTGAGGATTTTGAACATTTCTTCATGTGTGTGTTCACCATGTGAATGTCTTCTTTGGTGAGATGTATGTCCATATTCTGTGCCCATTTTTCAATTAGGTTGTTTACCTTTATCTTGTGATACTTGAGTATTTTATAAATTCTAGATATAAGTCCCTTATCAGACATGTCATTACCAAAATTTTCCCCCCAGTCTGTGGCTTCCCCTTTTACCCTGTTTGAGAAGTTTTTGGATGTGCATAGGAATTTTATTCTTTGAAGTTTACATTCATCTATTTTAACCTCTCCTGGTTGTAGGTTTTTGACAAGGATAAGAAAACAGTTAAGTGGGAAAACTATAGCCTTTTTAACAAATGGTGTTGGCAAAATTGGAAAAATATCTGTAGAAAAGTCAAGCAAGATCTACACCTCACTCCATACACAAAAAACAACTCAAAATGGATCAAGGACCTAGAACTAACACCAAGGACTATAAACTTCATTAGAGAAAAGCTTGGAAGAACTCTAAAAGTCTTAATCCACAACATAAACAGTCTTCCAAGCATCTTGAAAAATCTACAACCAGGAGAGGATAAAATAGATGAATGTCCATGGTATATTCAATACTTTTTCCCAGCACCACACCTCAAAGGCATAAATTATCTTTCTATCATCCCTGAAGAAAGTCAAGCACTGTAGTCTTCAATATAGATTAAAGTTCAACATCAAGAAGACAACGGTTCTCACCACTGGGCATTTTGGCAGCCCCGTGATAGATGGAGAAGAGATTGAGGTTGTTAACAATTTCAGTTTGCTCAGCTCCATAATCAACACTCTTAACACCAGCAACTGGGAAACCAAAAGACAAACTGCATTGGGAAAGTCTGCTGTTAGGGACCTCTCCAGAGTACTGAAAACAACAATGTCAGTCTAGAGACTAAGGTACACCTAATCCAGGCTATAGTCTTTGTAATTGCTTGTTATGCATCAGAATCCTGGACAATGACTAAGGATGACCAAAGAAGAATCAATGCCTTCAAATTGTGGTGCTGGAGAAGAGTCTTAAATGCACCATGGACTCCCAAGAACACAAATAGTTCTCTCTTGGAGAGGGTGAAACCAAGTTTCTCTTTGAAAGCTAGGATTTTGGGGAGCTCTGGTGGTCTAGTGGTAAGGAGCTGCAACTACAATCCCAGAGGCACACGGTTCGAAGCCACCAGATGCTCTGCCGGGGAAGGAGGGACAATCTCCTCCTGTACCAGTCAGATCTGATTTGACGGTACACTCACACAAAAATAATAAAATAAAAAAGAAAGCTAGGATTTTGAAGATTCATCTCACATACTTTTGGCACGTGGCCCAAAGAGACTGGTCCTTGGAGAAGGACATCATGCTTGGCAGGGTAGCAGGACAGCACAGAAGAGGAAGACCCCCGATGAAATGGATTGATAAAGTAACTAGTGCAATGGGGGTTGGTGTATCAGAATTAGTGAGACTGGCTCAGACAGGGCAGGGTTCAGAGCTGCTGCACATAGGGTCACTATGGGTCACAGGTGACTCAGTGGCTCATAAAATCATCCCTAGTCATTGTCCAGCTCTCTTATGCATAGCAAGTGATTGTGAAGACTACAGCCTGGATCAGGCACACCTTAGTCTCCAGACCGACATCATTGATCTTCAGTACTTTAGAGAGGTCCCCGACAACAGGCTTTCCCAATTCAATTTGTCTTTTTATTTCCTGAATACTGATACCAAGAGTGTTGATTATGGAGCCAAGCAAATTGAAGTTGTTAACAATCTCAGTCTCTTTACTATCTATCATGATTCTGCCAAACAGCCCAGTGTTGAAAATCTGTCTTCTTGATGTTGAACTTCAATCTATTTTGACAGCTGCAGTCCTTGACCTTCTTCAGCAAGAGCCTCAGGTCTTCATCAGTTTCAGCAAGTAAGGTTCTGTCATCTGTATAACACAACACAGGTTGTTAAGTAGTCTTCCTCCAATCCTGATTCCACATTTCTCCTCATAGAGCCCAGCCTTTTGGATGATATATTCTACATATAGATTGAAAGCAAGCAAAAGTGTAATTCAACTAGTAAAATATGTCTATCTTGAGCATGATACTCCTCTAAAAACTGTATGGGATCAATTTCATTGACAACTAAAAAAAAAGCCAAAACAAACCTTCATTACTCCTGTGTCTGAACTGATTCATTGCATTTGTGAGTCTGCAAATTACACTGGAGGAGACTGCCCATCTTTCTCCCATGGAATCCTGTTTCCTTGTGAGCTGCCTAGTTGTAACTGACCCATAGCTGACCCCCCAGCAGGTTTTCAGAGGTAGTTTAATCCAAAAGGCAGAGATTGCCCATCCTTCTCCTGGGGAGGAGCTGGTCGATTCAAATGGCATGCTTTCGGGATTGCAGTGCAATTTCTTACTCCTAGGCCACCAGAGCTCCCTGTTAGGGCCCTCTAGTAAATTCAAATTGCAGAGAGGAGTGGTCTTTGAGTTAGCAACACACCTCCCTATAGTCTACACCATGAGAACGCCCTAAATTGAGAACAGCAACTCAAAAGATGCGATAACTTTGTTCCTGT
>NW_006399843.1:6289390-6295805 GCF_000299155.1 Elephantulus edwardii
AGCTCAAAGGCATCAACTCTCCTTCTATCCTCCTTAGTCATTGTCCAACTTTATGATCCATAACAAGTGATAGCAAAGACCATGGCCTGTATCAGATACACCTTAGTCTCCAGAGAGACACCATTGCTCTTCAGTACTTTGGAGAGGTCCCTAAACAGCAGACTTTCCCATCACAATACACCTTTTAATTTTCTGGCTACTGGTGCCAAGAGTGTTGACTGTGGAGCCAAGCAAACTAAAGTTGTGAAGAATCTCAATTTCTTCACCATCTGTCCTGATGCTGCCAATTAGTTCAGTGGTAGGTAACTTTAGGAGTTTATGTTAAAGAGAGAATAACTCAGAAAAAGGAGTGTGAAAGGTAATTAGACAACATGACAATTAAAAGCAATGTCTCAAAATGGAACAAAAATAAAGTACTACATTGGTGTTATCACTTGCTTTGTATATTCTCAACAACTACAAATAAAAATGAATTTTTACAAGCACATAAAGTAAATGAAGTGAAAAATGGAAGTTCAAGGAGAAAATAAAGTTATAAACATATAAAGAAAACCATGCATGCAAGTCAGACTTTTAGGATTCTGGCATCTTAAACTTAACCTTCATCTCTTCGGGAGTCTCCAAGAACTCACATAGGATTAAACCTCACATGAAACAGAGGGAACCCCAAGAGAAAAACAGAAAGAAGCAGACGAGCCCCACAGGAAATCAAGGCAAAGTGGACATACTGGTAAATTGACAGAATAACTTCTTGCTTAAATAAGAAACTATTTAGAAGTCAGTCATGCACAAATGATTAAGCAAAATGGTTATGAATGTGAGTGCCTTAATAAGAAGCAGGCTGAAGAAAATTATTGGAAAATAATGAAAATGAAAACAGACTATTGCAATAGCAGAGGAAAGTGATGAAAAATGAAGCCATCACTCTTCCTCCCTTGGGCTTCACTTTTTCCAGATGGAAATATATATCTCTGCTTCTGCCTGTAATTTGAAATATCCAGAACACTGACTTTATTGACAGGAACTGTACTACCATCTAATCAGAGAAATCCGAAAGGGAACAAGTCCTTATAGACATCAGAGGGACCCTGTAGACTCAACTGTTCACATCTCTCCATGAAAGGAGAGAAGAGCCATATTTCCATTAAGGAGCAACACAGTTGGTTAAAGAATGAACAAAAGGCAGCCTTTCTTCATTAGTGTCATTGCGGGAAGCTGATGCTGTGAAAGCTGGAGGCCGTCAAATGGGATAGCGCAGCAATAAAACAGAATGAAAAAACGCAATGCTACACTCCCTTGTCAACCTCGTGTGCTTGTCTCTTTCTTGTTAATATACTAGGCACTACCCTAGGAAGTTAATGTGTGTTCATGGTTTCGTTTCATGCTTGGTAATTGTGCTATGGGCATTTAGTCATTTGACAGAATTTACTTTAAATGAAGGAAACTGGCAGGTTGGAAGAGAAAAAAAAAACAATGTTGCCAAATCACCAATTAAGGAAACTGCCAGGGGGAAACTGGTACTGAGGCTGGTATCAGTAAGAATCATATAATAATGCGCACTTCAAAATCCATTTCTTAGACACACTTAACAAAGGAGATTAAAGGGGTGGATTATGGAGTAGCTAATACACATGGCTGCCAAATTTAGACCATGATGATAAAGACAGAAGGAACTCTTGGTTTTACAAGGTTCTGCAATAAAACAATCAAAGCAATAAACGTACGTGGTTGTGGTGCCTGTGACAGAAAGGCTGATCCTCTTTCCATAACTGGATGTTTCATAATGAATTCTGGTCAAAACTTCTTACTGTAAAAAGATTTCACCTTGGCAGGCACTATTTGTTGTTTGGTTCCAGAGAGGCGACGACAATGCAAAGTAGCACTATGAACAACAGATCTGACTCTTACTCCACCTATATCATCCTTACAATCGCCCACAAGCTTGATCTCATTGTTACAGTCACTGCGTCAGTCCATCTAGTTGAGGGTCATCTTTTTCTCTGACTTTTCTCTGACCTTTCCAAGGACTGATCCCTCCTGAAATGCTCAAAGTACTGAGAGGAAGATTTATTATCATTGCCTCTAATGAGCACTCTTCATACACTTCCTAGAGATGTGAAAATGTATGAGACACCTGAATCTTACAACCTAACAAACACAATAACCATGCATACAAGCTAATTGTAACAAACCCCTCACCTATGCTAAGCCTACAGATGCTGAAGGAAACAAATCCCTTACCTATGCCCTTAACATCTAGGAAGGCAAGTCAATAACAGGGGGTATAGAATTCAAGAATGAAGCAAAATATCCTACTATTTTTTCTGAATCTGATAATAAGACCCTCCTCAGAGATTCCCAGAAGTGGTTAATGGCTAGCATTTGGGGGGGAAAAGAAAAATTAATTTATAAGCAATAGAACCCAAGAACTAGTTGTTAAATTTTTTTATGAACCTTAAGAAATCCCAAACTGGAGTCCACAGGCTTGTAAAGCTCAGAGACATTTGAGTGACAGCACACAAAATTATTGTCAAGTGGATAATAGCTTCGTGTGAAAGTCCTGGGCTTGAGGAGATTGCCAGCATGGTGGTGGTCATGCCACCAAAGCAGAAGGTGTGATAAAACAATTACTTCAATCCAGGCCGCATTAGTTCTGACTCTCAATGGGCTGGAGTTCTGGTGGCCTCGTGGTATGAAGCTACACTACCAACCTAAAAGCATGTGATTTTAATCCACCAAATTCTTAGTGGGAGAAAGATGAGCAATCTCCCCCTATGCAGTTTACTGCCTCTGAAAACCTGCTGGAGGCTCAGCTATGGGTTAGTTCCAACTCCATAATACAGAACAATAGCTAAATGGGCTGAGAAAACTGGGAAAATGGATGCTTTTCTTCACATGAGCATAAGAATCTTGGAATTGTGGAAACCAGGAATAATCAGAATGGCCATGGAAAAACATTCAGGATAGAGAGAGATAACTAGAGAATGTTCAGGATTTCTGTTCTATGGAACCATCACACAGAGCGACTAGGGTGGACCGGACTGTCTGTCGTGTGCCTGCCCTTTGCTGCCAAGAACAGTGATTGATAGAACAGGCAGTTGCCATCTCTCCACATCTGAGCTGCTTACAGACATTATTAAGCAATTAAACAAGATCTGTCTCAAGAAGCTCCCACTTCCCTTCATCACAGTCTTTCTCAAAACCTCTCAGTATCCAGGGGCGAAGCAAGGGTAATAGGGCACAAGCCTCTAGGTCAATCTCTAAACTGCACCCCTCCTGCCATTCAAGCACCTAGGGGTAATCTCTAATTTGTGCCCCATTCCAGGGCAGTCTCTAGATTCTCACTCTACCCACCGATTGCTAGATTAATAGATGTTGATGGCAGCCATGTGCCTTACTCCTTGTCCAGCTGCCTGAGTCAGATGCTTTCACATCTGTGGCATCTCTGAATGTCTTTCCATGCCTCATCTGTCCCCTCTGGGACAAATGCCTCCCGCCCTCCCCACTATACCTCTGCAACATCCTGAGAAAGTGCAAAGCAGGTGTATCTTCCCTAACCTGACAGCAAGCAGATGTTTGGGGAAGGAATTCCGCAGTCCTTGAGGGCAGACAGGAACACAACGGACCAGAGAACAGAGCTGAGGCAGATGCCCAGGGCATCTGTGTCTGGCCGGCACTACTAAGTGCTCTACCTAAAAATAGTGCCCTTCATGCCCCTGCGGTACCAAGGGGCTTGGCTTTGTCACTGTGGAAATGAGAGACATTCCTTTGTCTTTCCTAGAATTATTATTTTCTTTTTCTTTTCTTTTTTTTTTTTAAGCAAGAAAAAACCTTATACTTACCTGGCAGGAAAGGTTTAATGATGTAAAAACCTGGGGGTGGGGGGCATCTTTATTACCTCAATAGATGGGTCATGATGGAGAACCAAACCCCTGGGGGGAGGGGCGTTCAGCACAGCAGGCTGTAAATGACAGATCTGGGATTAGAAGGTGCTGGAGAGCTCACATTACACCCAGTTCTGTCCCCAGGGCTGAAGAGACACAGGTCTCAAACTTTAGTTGGGTCCAATTGCTCAAAGTCCTTCCATTTCTTGCAATTTGATCTCCCCAGAAATAGAATTTTTGCTTCTGGTAATTTTTAGCTGGTCTCATTTTTCCTGTTTCGTTGTCTCCTCATCAGGATTTTCACTGGGCAGAGAGAATGACCGAAATGAGACGCAGCTAAAGAAAGAATGTGCACCGCTCAGGGCGCCAGCTGAGGCCCCACTGACCCCTGCTTGCTGCCACTGCCACTCTCCCCGAATGCTGTATGCAAACTGCACCTTTGACCGTGTCAAGTCCATTGTTGAGGATGCTGTGTATTTTTAATGCTGTTCACCCGAGGGTACTCATCTCCTGTTGTTGTTATGTGCTGTGGAGTTAGAATTTACTGACCTATGGCTGACCATCCAGCAGGCTTACAGAGACTGTAAATCACAGAGGAGGAGACTGCCCATCTTGTTTTGTTAAACAGCAGGTAGATTCAAACCTCTTGCCTTTGGGGCTGGTAGCATGGCTCCTTACCAGCAGGCCATCAGAGCTCCTTTTCCAGCGCTATATCACACACAATTTCAAGAAGTTGATCGTTTAATCTGTCTTCCTAGTCTATCTTTGTCTGGAAGCTCCACTGAAAACTGGCTAACATGAGTGGTCCTGCTGGTATTTAAAATACTGATGCAATTGCTTCCAGCATCATGGCTACACACACAAGGTATCACAATATGACAAACTGGCAGGTAGTGGCAATTAGACATATTGTCGTTGTTTGGTGCCATCTAGTCAGTTATAACTCATAGCAACCCTCTAGATAGAAGAATGAAACACTGTTCAATCCTATACTTTATTCACATGTATTTGGGAACTATGGTAGCCTAGTGGTAAGAAGCTGTAATCTCTAAGGCACATGGTTCAAATCCACCGTGGCTGCTGTGCATGAGAAAAATGGGCAATCTCCAGTGTGATTAAACAGCCTCTGAAAACCCATTGGAGGGTCAGCTGTGAGCTTGTGCCAACTCAATGGCACACAACAATAACAATAATGCCAAGCAGCTTCCTTCTGCAGAGACGGGAGTCCAGAAGGAAGAACTCCACTCCAGGCAGCTGTTCCTTGGTGGGATTGAGAGTCCCTGCTTTGAGCCTGTTGTCCTCTATCTCCAGTGAGATACAGGGTATGAAAAGCCATACTTTAGGAAATCAAGGACCAGGTAGTCAAGGATGAGTATTTTATTAGGAACAAAATGTTGTGTTGTGTTATTTCCTTTTAAAGTCTGGAAAGGCCCATCTAGCACCAAAGAGGAAGAAATTGAGAATTTTTACCTGAAATTTCTGAAATTGATGAAACATGCAATTTACTGCTGGTGGGAGTGTAAAATGGTGCAACCACTTTGGAAGGCTTTCTAGCACTTTCTCAAAAAGTTGGAAATAGAAATACCGTTTGACACAGAAATGCCACTACTGGGAATATACCCTAAAGAAACCAGAGCTGCCACCCAAAGAACTGTATGCATACTTGTGTTTATTGCTGCATTATTCACAGTAGCAAAGAGATGGGAGCAACACAAGTGCCCATCAACAAATGAATGGATAGAAAAACTACGGTATATTCACACAATGGGATACTACACAGCATTGACAATCAAGGGCCTTGTAAAGCATTACACAACATGGGTGACTCAGGGGACATTATGCTGAGTGAACTATCTCAGTCACAGAAGTCAAACACTGCATAGCATCACCGTTATAAAACAGGTCTGACATGTGGGGTTGGGTGAAATAGGAAAAGATGGGATAGCTAATGCACACTGCATTGAAACAGTTGAAGGAAAGAAATGTTTAAAAGGAATATATTATTAGGCATTATTTTATGACAACAGTCCAGAATAAGAAGCAAATTGCAAAGTGTCCTGGGGTAGGGAGGAAATTGTGTGACAATAAATCAATATTTTTTATGAAAAAAAAAATAAAGTCTGGAAAGGCCAAGGATCATGTGTAACACCCCTCTGGTCCCCAGTTGTTTAGTATATAGGAAGTTCTCAACATACATCTTCTAAGTAAAGAAAAAAATCTACATTTGCTTCTCCATCATTTGAAGAGAAAGCTTTGAATTTGAGAATTTGAAGAGAAGGAAAAATAATGTAGCATGGCAGTTAAATCTCTGGCAGTTCAAACTACAAGTTATTAAAGGTTAGAAGTCTGAGTCCTTCTGGAGGCATCTTGGGAGAACAGCCTTCTAAAAACACGGTGGTTCATTCTATAATGTCCACATTAGATAATTATAATTATGTACTGAGACTCAATGTCAAGAAGACAAAGATTCTCACCACTGGACCAATTGGCAGCATCAGGATGGATGGCGAAGAGATTGAGATTGTTCACAG
>NW_006399843.1:6296468-6303922 GCF_000299155.1 Elephantulus edwardii
ACACACACACACACACTCACATACACACACACACCACCAGCCTAACAAGCTAATTCTTTTCTCCTAGAAAGGCTCTCATCCTGATGACACCAAAGCAAAACAATAGATGTCAACTAGAAGCTATCCATCAAAAAGCACTGAGTTCTCTTCTAGATACTTAGATACTCACAACAATTTCTTGAAGTAGTTCTTTTTATTACTATTTTATCGAGAAAACACATGAGTCTCAAAATCATTAAGAAAGTTGTTCAGGTTCACACATATGATAAATTCAAAAGGAAACTAGTGAAGGGTAATTAGGTTGGAGAGCAATGTAATCCGATTTGCATTCTTAAAAGATCACTGATGTCTTTGTGGAGAATGAGTTGAAGTGGCACAAGAGTGGGAGGAGAGAAAACCCATTCAGAAGCTGTTACAGCACTGTACATGGAGCTCTGGTGGCCTAGTGGCAAGAAGCTGTGCTGCAATCCCAAAGGCACGCAGTTCGAGGCCACTGGCTGCTCTGCGGGAGAAGGATGGACAACCTCCTTTCGTGTGATTAACTGCCTCTGAAAACCCGTTAGAGGGTCAGCTATGGGTCAGTTCTGACTCTGTGGAACACAACAAGATGTGAAAGAGATAGGAGCTTAGACTGGTAACATTAAGGAGAATCAAGGTGTAGATGAGGTGAGCGTGACCGATAGTGACTGAAAGTGAAGGGGAGAGTAGATGGCAAAAACACTATGTAAGCAACTGGATATGCAGGAGTGGTAGCCAACCTCCAAGTGGCCCCATCGATGCTTGAATCCTCGTACTCATGCTTGAATCCTAGTACTTAAACTCTTGATTAATACTCTTCCACGTGGAATCATGACTAACCTGTGTGACCCATAAAATATGAAGGAAGTGACAGTGTTAATGTCTTCAAGAGCTAGATCAGGAAAAACATTCCTGCTTCCTCCTTATTCTTGTACCATGTGATCTGGAGGAAGCCAGCCACCATGCTCTGAAGATATTCAGGCAGCCCTATTGAGATACCCACAGGGACTGGGACTGAGGTCTCCTACTAACAGGCATCACCAACTTCCCAGCATGTGAGGGAGTCATCTTGGGAAGGAATCTTCCATTCCCATTTGTGTCCTCACATACTGTAGCCTTAGCTAAACATCCTGGCTGCATGCTCATGAGAGACTGTGAGTCAGAACCACACAGCTACACTACCTTCAAATTCCTCTAACATATAGAAACAGAGATAATAAATAGTTGTTATTGTTCTAGGCCACTGTACTTAGGACTTTTTTAGCTTCACAGCAATAGATAGCTCATTCAACAGTAATGCTCTGTTTGGGAAGAAGGGAGGAAGAGTGGGAGATTTCCAGTGGGGAGTCCTTAGCATATGAATGGTATGTAAAATCAAGAAAGAGAGTGAACAAACAAAAGGTAGCATAGGAAGCTTCTAAGGGGAAAAAAATATCCAAGTTAAATTTTTACTTAAAAATGGGTGTTAACTCTGAACAGGAGTTGGGTCATGATGAACAGGAAGACTATTCTGGGTCCTTTAAGAAGTCAGACTGTAAAGAAATTATTTGTGGAAATGTGGTCTCAATTTCATTAGAGGTTATATGCATGTCTATGTGACTCCTGACAATATTATAAAGTTCTCAATACATACATGTTGTCGCTGTTAAGTCACCTGTGACCCACAGCGACACTATGTACAGCAGCTTTGAAGCCTACCCTGTCCTGAGCCAGTCTCAATAGTTCTGACACACCACCACCATTGCCCTAGTCACTGTATGATCTCATCTGGGGACTTCTCCTGTGCTGGCCCTCCACCCTTCCGAGCATGATATTCCTCCTGGCCACATGCTCAAAGTATGTGAGACAGAGCTTCAAAACCCTAGCCTCCAAGGAGAGACTTAGTTTCACCCTCTCCAAGACAGACCTATTTGTTTCCTTGGAAGTCCATGGTATGTTCGAGACTCTTCTCCAGGCCACAATTCAAAGGCATGAAAGCCTGTAATATTAGGTTAAAGGACAAATGGAATTTGTACATAAATATATTCATGCTTAATAAACGATATGTGCCACAAAATAGTTCATTTTGCAAATGGAAAATTAGAATTAGCAATAACAAAGAAATTGGTAATTTGTATTCTACACCTATCAGACTCCCTTTCACAAGCCAAGTGGTTTGAAAAATAGGTATTTCCACCCAGGTGACTCTCATTTCTCTCTGTGTCCTGGTTGCTACATTGAATCTGCATTATAAATAAAGCTTTGATATTTATATATTGAATGATATATAAAAAGTGGCAGAGAGAATAACTGGAACAATCTCAGATATGAGTTAGATTATTATAAGAATCAAGTAAGAAGTGCAGAAAACTCACATAAAGGTGTTGACAGGTACTTTGCTATTAGATTAGTTTAAATGGTGAGGGTCTATATACACAGTCCTGGTGTTCAATAGAAAAGAGAAATATGTTTTCTTCTCTGTCCATGAACTTGCGGGAAAGGATTAACTCAGCTACCTGACTTTTGATATTTAATGGCTGTGTTGATGGAGGAATATTAGGGGTGGCTGGCCTTGGTTGAAAAATGGGAGAGTCTTTAAACCAGGACTATGTTTTCAAAAAATTCAAGATGCATTTAGCAGAGCAAAGCAAAAAATAAATTCAGGCTTCTAGCTTGGCAGCTGGTCTGGATACAGTATTTTGCTCTGTTTACTCTGTCAGTAAGCCAGTTCCATTTGATTAAATTCTGAAATTAGAATGCATGCACTCTGGAAGATACCAAGCAGTTTCATGCTTCTACCCGTATGGAAAATGTGATTAAGGAAATGAACTCAACGGCTGTAGCATCAGAAGAGATCAATGCAACAGCTGTATTCAACTAGGCTCAATGGGCTAGACCTTTACTTTATTAAAATGGATGGCTTTAGCATAGAAACTGTGCCCGCATCACAGAACTGCCGGATTGCTCTGCACTCAGGCTGAGGGAAGAGCCAAGTGAAACTGCCATCAAATATTGTGGCAGCAGTGCAAATGCAGATCCACTCTCACACCACAAAGTTAAAACATAGCCAAAAGGAGAGATAATTGGAGAATTTATATGCACAGTCTTCTCACAGCAACATACTGGATTCTTTCCAACATTGCTGTTATGTCCTAATTTGGCAATGCTTTCTAGAATTCGCCCACAAAAAAAAAAGAGCCAACCACTTCACATTCTCTTTGAGTATGGCAACATCTTTTGCTTTCCATCAAGTCAAGTGAGATGTGAATACTCATTTGCATGTGAAATGCTAAGTCAAGATGTTGTTGTTAGATCCCACCAAATTGGTTCTGACTCATAGCAACCCTCTATGTACAAGGGAGTGAACCCTGCCTTTCCTGCACCCTCTTCAAGGTCATGGCTGTGAGCACGCATTGCTTCTCCCTTTGTGTCAGGCCACCTCAACGAGGATCTTCCTTCTCTCATGCACCTTCTACTTCACCTAGCATGATGTCCTTTTCCAGGGACTGTTCCCTCCTGAAAGCATGTGCAAAGGATGTGTGGCAAAGCCTTGCCATCCTTACTTTTAAGGAACACACTTAAAAGGTCTGCCTGTACTTCTTGCAAGGTGGATTTGTTCATTCTTTTAACATTCCATATTATTGTCAACCTTGTTCACCAAAATCTTCTCTGCTTTTTCTCATATAATCCAGTTTTCACCTCCCTGGGGTGTCTGAAAATATCATGGCTCAGGGGTAGGCACAGTTTAGCTTTCAAAGTGACCGTTTTGCATTTTAACACTGGTTGGTTGGTTGGCTTTTTCCTCACTAGTTTATTTACAAACTTCTAATACAAATTTGAACAAATTCTTTCAATTTCCCTCACCTCCCCTTTCACCAAATTGTACAACCCAATGATTAATCTCCCCTTCCCCCTGCACATCCACATTTCTCTGCTTCCAGCCTCTTCCACCCCTCCTGAATCTGTATACTCATTTTACAATAACTGTCATTTACGATATTGATTCTTGTGGGACTGAGTTAGTTTACTCAGTATAATGCTCTTCGGTCTCTCTGAAGTTATATAATAACTTACAAAGTTATTGCTTATGTGGCTACATAGTAGTTCATTGTGTGAATATACCAAAATTTCTCAATCCATTCATTTGTGGTTGGACATTTGCGCTGTTTCCATGAGGTCTTTACAGAAGATTTTCCCGATGCAGAGAGCTCTTGTGGCCTAGTGGTAAGAAGATGTGCTACAATTACAAAAGCACAGAGTTCAAACCTGCTCTGCAGGAGGATGGGCATTTTCCCCGAGCAATTAAACTGCCTCTCAAAATCCACTGGAGGGTCAGCTATGTATTGGTTCCAACTCAACAGTTCAAAAGGACAACAACAACAACACATACCATTGGATCTCTTGACTGCAACTTCTAAGGGCACTGGTTGTAGATCCAAGCAAAATAAGGTCTTTGACAAATTTAATGCGTTCTCTCTTTCTCAAAATGTTGCTTGTTGATCCAGTTGTGAGGAGTTTTGCTTTTTTAAAGTTGAAGTGTAAGCCATTGTGATGGTTATAGTCTTTGATCTTCATTGTTACGTCTTCTCTGATTTCAGAAAACAAGGTCCTATCACCTGTATGTCTTGCATATCACAGGGTGTTAATGAACCTTCATTCCTTATGCCTTGTTCTTCTTCATATGGTCCAGTTTCTCACATTACTTGCTCAGCCTACAGAGTGAAAAAGCATAGTATAACCCTGAAACACACCTTTTCTAATTTTAAACCTTGCAATGTCTTCTTGTTCTGTTTGAATGATTGCCTCTTAGTCTAAGTACGGGGTCTGCATAAACAGATTTAAGAGTTCTGGAATTACCATTTTTCACAATTTATCCGTAATTTGTCAAGGTCCACACAGTTTCATTCCTTTGCAGAGATGGCTAAGGAAGAGAGGGCTTAACGAGGTATGCAGAAGTGCAAGCTCTGTAAATATAGTTAAATATTTTCCTACTGTGCTCTGCTTCCAGCAAAGATCCATCTGATGTCAGCAATGATGACCCTTATTTCATGGCTTCTTCTGAATTTGGTTTGAATTTCTGTCAGTTCTCTGTTGATATTCTGCACCAACCATTTTTAAAATAATCGTCAGCAAGATTTTACTTCTGTGTGAGTTTAATGATACTATTTGATAAATTTTTGCATTCTTTCAGATCACTTTTGTTTGGGATGGGCACAAATACAGACCTCTTCCTGTTAGTTTCCCAGGTAGCTATCTTCCAAATGTCATGACATAGACAAGTGAGTACTTCCAAAGGTGCATTCATTTCATGAAGCTTATACCTATTTGCTGAAACCATTCAACTGACATCCATCCCATCAATTCCCAAGCCTTGTATTTTCCCAAAACCTTTAGTGTAGCTTGGACTTCTTCCTTCACTACTCTTAGTTCTTGAACACATGCTTCTTCCTGAAATGACTGAAAGTAAACCAATCCTTTCTCATCGGTACAGTGACTCTGTGTTCCTTCCATCTTCTTTCAATACATCTGTGTCATTCAATTCTTTGTCCATAACATCCTTCAGTAGTGCAACTCAAGGCTTGTTCTTCAGTTCTTAAAAATTCTGAGCATGGTTTCTTTTTCTTCTTTTGGTTTTCTAACTTCAGGTCTTTACATATTTCATTAGAACACTTAGCCTTCTCAAGCTGTCCTTTGAAATCTTGTGTTCTGGAGACGAAGGTGTGCCTGATACAGGCCATGGTCTTTGTAATCTCTTGTTATGCATCAGAGAATTGGACAATGACTAGGGAGGATAGAAGGAGAATTGATGCCTTTGAGCTGTGGTGCTGGAGAAGAGTATTGAATGTGCCATGGACTGCCAAGAAAACAAACAGATTCATCCTAGAGAGGGTTAAGCCAGGCTACTCCTTGGAGGCAAGGATTCTGGGGCTTCGTCTGACATACTTTGGACATGTTGCAAGGAGAGACAGGTCTTTGGAGAGGGACATCTCTGTTCTTCTGTTCACCTTAGTTACTATACGTTTAAGAGCAAATTTCAGAATCTCTTCCAATATCTATTCGGGTCTTTTCTTCCTTTCCTGTCTTTGAAATTAGTTTTGCTTTTTCCTTATAGTGTGTCCTTGAGGTCATCCTACAACTTGTACTTCCTAAATCATCAGTGTCGTCAGAGCTCAATCACTCACTCGCTCATTGTCAAGTTGGAACAAACTCACAGCTCACCTTCTAGAGGTTTTTCAGAGGCTGTAAAATGAAGAACAGATTTCCCATTTTCCTCCCGAGGGGTGACTGAGGATTCGAACCCCTAGTGAAGTGTCATCTTTGGATCAGCAGCACAACTCCCTATGGACAAGGCCACCAGAGATCCCCATTAGTTGTGAACACATCAACTCTTTTTCTGAGATACTGAAATCCAGGTGGTTGTACCTTGGCTCTCATGGATTTGTTTTGACTTTCTTCCATTTCAGTTTAATTTTGCACATGAACAATTTGTTCCATTGTCAGCTTTTAACCTTGCTCTGACTGACGATTTTGTATTTCTCCCTTGTTTCTTTCCACAGATGTAACAGATTTGATTCCTATATATTTCATCTGACAAGGTCTAGGTGTATAAATATCATTTATGTTGCTGAAAAAATATATTTGCAACAAATAAGTCATTGACTGTATAAAATTCTATCATGTGATCTAGGTTGTCGTAACTAATACCCAGTATTTGGTTACTGGTGACATTATACTTAACAAGATAAACTTACCCAGTGACTATATGAAGGGGCTGGAGTATGTCATAGACGGAGGATGACACAGGGTAGGGCCAAGGTTCAGACCCGTTGTTCACCGGGTCACTACATGTCATATTTGAATGGATGGCACCTAACAACATGATTTATACATCACAAATATTGTCTAATATTTTTGCTTAAGAAAAATCCCCAAACCCTTAAAACTATTAGACAAAGAAAACCACATTGTGGAGTTCTAGCACAATAAATAGGATCATATAAACACTTCGTATAAAAACTGCTAATCAAAACATTGACGGTTCAAACCTACTCATTGGTGCAAGGGGGAAAAAGCCCTGGTGATCCACCACCATCCCCCTTGAAGGTGATAGCCAAGCAAACTATGAGCCAGTTGAACTCCAGATACTTGCCTGTCCCCTAAAGTCATTTGAGCTAGTAACCAGCTAAGTCAGAATTGCCCAGAGGACACCTAGCAACACCAATCACAAAGTCGCTGGTGGTGCAAGTGGTTATTTGATCCTCTGCTGACTGAAAGTTCAATGCCTGAGTCCAACTAGCAGTACCATAAAAGAAATGGCTGGCAATTTATTCCCCAAAACTCAACTCTTGTAAACCCTGTGGAACACAATTCAACACACATGGCGTTGCCACCAGCAATTGCACAATTTTGTAATCATGATTTGTTGTTATTGTTGTTGTTGTTATGTGCCGTCGAGT
>NW_006399843.1:6305037-6306645 GCF_000299155.1 Elephantulus edwardii
GGTCTTTTCTTCCTCTTCTGTCTTTGTAATGACCGTCTGCACTCTTCCTGGGTGATACATTTAACATCCTCCCACAGCTCATCTGGTCTTCGCTCATTAGTGTCCAAGGCCTCAAACCTGTTCCTGAGATGATTCTGAAATTCAGGTGGGATGAAATTAAAGTCATGATAGTTATCAGAATTCCCTGTAAACCAAGGTCCTTGGGCCAAATGCAACCTACTTCCTGGCTTTATTCAGCCCTCCAAAGAAGAGTTTTACTTTTTTTTAGTGGTTGGAAAAGTTTTCTCACTGTGAATGGCTTTAAAACTAGTTTTTATTATAGACTCAATCATATTTTCCCATACGTTAAACCTACAACTACAAGACAAAAACACCACTTTCAGTGAAGCAGACAATGTTAAAGTCATTTTTACCAACACTAACCTTTTTGCTCTGATGGCCTGGTAACAAGAAGCTGCACTGCAATTCAGATAACACACAGTTCAAGGCCAACTGCTTCGCGGAAGAAGGATGAGCAATCTCCTCCTGTATGATTAACTACTTTGGAAAACCATCCAGAGGGGCAGCTATGGGTCAGTTCTGACTCTACACTACACAACAAGAACCTCCTTTTTGCATCACAAACAATGTAGCTGCTTTATATACACTTCCAGAGCTGTCAAAATTACAACTAAAAAAAAAAACAAACAACAAAACCAAAACTCCATATCCACACAAACATGAAATGGGTATATTTTCTGAGTGCAAACTACTGTCTAATTATATGTCTTTTGTACTATCTTGGAACAGGTACAAGAAAAATTTTATATTTGAATGTCCAAATGAGAAGACAATTGAAGAATTTCCATTCCAGCTTCAGCTAGGAATGATTAATTTGTAATGTAATCACATAATAAAGGGCTATTAAATATCAAGAGAATTTTAAAAGACATGGTGATCCCCATCAATGAAGATGATACCCAGGCAAATAATGTGCCAGTTCTGCTCTAGTTACCTTCCTGTTCCCACAAGTCATTTGCGCTTACAACGTGCTGAGTCAGAATTGCCTGGAGGAAACCTAACAAAAGCAGTCACCAAGGGAGTCCAGAAATTGCCAGGAAATTTGGAGGATAGCTGCCTGGCCAGCTGACTGGAAGAGGTTCATATTGTTCCCATCCGCAGGAAAGGTGATCCAAAAGAATGTGGAAATTATCTAAAAATACCATTAAAATCACATGCAAGCAAAACATTACTGGAGATCATTTTAAAAATGACTAGAACAGTAGATAGACAGAGAATTGCTGGAAGTTCAAGCAGTATTTAGAAGAGGTTGTGGATCCAAGGATATCATTGCTGAGTTAAAATGGATCCCGGCTGAAAACAAATAATATCAGAAAAAAATGTCTATGCATATATTATTGACTATGCAAAAGCATTTCACTATGTGGATAGTAACAAATTATGGCTAACATTGAGAAGAATGGGAATCCTGAAACACTTTTTTTTTGTTTAATTTATTGTTAATTTCAATGAAATTTACAGAGACTTTGGGTTTCCATTCATTCATTGTTGCACTTTTCTCCCCTCCCAACCCTCCCCCTAGTACACTACCCTCTTGGAAAAGTAAAA
>NW_006399843.1:6307532-6310501 GCF_000299155.1 Elephantulus edwardii
AGCCCAGAGGTGCACAGTTCAAATCCACCAGATGCTCTGCGGCAAGAGGAGGGACAATCTCCTCTTGTGCCAGTCTGATCTGACAGTACATGCACAATAAATAATAAAATTTTTTTAAAAAGCCCTGCTTCCCAAATGATCTGTTTTGCATATGGATTGAAAAGGTATGGAGACAGAATATATATCCAACGTACTCTTTTCTTGATTTTGAACCACGCAGTTTTCCCCTGCTCTATTTTGAGGACTACTTCCTGGACCAAGTATAGGTTTCACATAAGCATAATCAAGTGTTCTGGGATTCCTATTTTCCTCAAGGTTAGCCACAATTCGTTGTGATCCACACAGTCCATGCCTTTGCAAAGTCAATGCAACACAGACATTCCTCTGATACTCTTTGCTTTCAATAAACTCTCTAGTGCCACGAATTCTTCTAAACTCCGCATGTATTTCTGGTAGTTCTCTTTCAATGTACTTTCCCAATCATTTCTGGATAATTTTCAGTAGGATTTTGCTAGCGTGTGATATTAGTGATATTGTTCAATAATTTCCAGACTCAGTCAACTTTTTTTTGGAATGGAAATAAATATGGATCTCTTGCAAGTCAGTTGGCCAAGTAGTTATCCTCCAGATTTCTTGGCACAACTTGTTGAGCATATCCACGCAGAATCTGTTTGTTGAAATATGTCAATTGGTATTCCATCAATTCCTGGGGCTTTATTTTTATGCCAAATCCTTCAGAGCAGCCTGAAGTTCCTCCTTCATCACTATTGCCCCTTGATTATATCTTGATTATATGTTGTTTTTTGAAATTCTTCTGTGTCAGCCACTTCTTCTTAGTACAATGACTCTGTAAACTCCTTCCATCTTCTTTTAATGCTTCCTAAATCATTCACTATTCTGCCTATAGCATCCTTAAGTGTTGCATTTTGTGGCTTGAATTTGTTCTTTACTTCCTTCAATTTAAGAAATGCTGAGCAAGTTTAGCCCTTTTGATTTTCCAACTCGACCTCCTTGCATATTTCATTATAATACTTTGCTTTTCTTTGTCTTCCAGAGCTGCCCTTTGAAATCTGTTTAAGTCCTTAACTTCTTGATTTCTTCCCTTTGCTTAGGCTTCTCAGCATTCTAGTGCAATATTCAGAGTCTCCTCTGACATCCATTTTCGTTTTCCTTCTTCTTCCATCTTTGTAATGATCTTTTGCATTTTTTTTGTTTTTTAATTGATATTTTAAAGAACGTTTACAAAAACTTGTATTTCCAAAACTTGGATTGTTGCAAATTTTCTTCCCTGTCCCCCTAGTTAGCTTTCTCTTTAAAAAGATTCTTTCATCATTGCAACCTTTATTATTATTGTTCATTTTAATTAAAATTTACAGAGACCTTGGATTTCCATTCATTCATTGTTGCACTTTTCTCCCTGCCCACTCCCCCCCCCCAGTTAGCCCTTCTCTTTGAAAAGTAAAAGAAAAATTCTTTCATTGTTATGCAACCTTTTGCATTCTTCATGAACAATATTCTTGGTATCTTCCCACAGTTCATCTGGTCTTTGTTAATTACTGTTCAAAGCCTCAAACTTGTTCCTGCGTTAGTTTGTAAATTCAGGGGGCATAGACTCAAGATCAAATTTTTATTCCTGTGGACATAATTTACCCTTCTTTAGCTTTAATTTGACCTTGCGTATGAGTAGTTGATGGTCTTTTCCACAATCAGCACCTGGTCTAATTTTCACTACTGATATTTGAGCACAGTTAGAAAAATGTATGTACAGTAGATATCTTACTATATACTAAAAAAAAAAGCAACAAACCACACACAAAAAAAACCCCGACTCAACAATTACAGCCAAAACCCCACCTTAAACTCATTGCCATTGAGTTCAACTGACTAATAGCTGATTCTCTAGCAGGTTTTTCAGTAAATTGCATGGAAGACAGTAACCTATCTTTCTCCTGAGGAGTAGTTGAAGAATTCAAACTGCCAAAGTTGAAATAGCAGAGCAACTCCTTACAGACTACACCACCAGGCCTGTACATTGTCGTCTTTCTCAGAACAGCTGTTGGAATCAAGCTGTTGGACTAGTGCCACTTTGAGTTAGCAGTGCAGCTTTCTACTAACTATACCAGCAAAGCTTCCTATATTTCTTTTATACCGATGGGGCGGGGGTGGGGAGAAAAGAAAAATATTGTGTGCCTTAAACATTTTGTGCATAAACACTTATCTATTCTTAAGAACAGATTGGTTTCAAACGGAAGTAAACTTCTGAACATTATACTATTCTTATATACCCAAGTGGGCATATATAGAACTCTGGCAGCTTAGTGGCAGGGAGCTGCACTGCCAACTCAAAGACTCAGTTCAAATCCACCAGTTGCTCTGTGGAAAAAGGATGGGCAATCCCCTTCCGTGCAATTTATTGCATCTGAAAGCCCAATGGAAGGGTCAACTATGAGTTCGTTCTGACTCAACGGCACTCAAGAACAATAATCTGCCCAGGTAAAGGGGAAATTCACCAAGAAAATTACAATTTCTGCCCTTATCTCTAGGAACATTTCCTTTCTGGAGTTTTATAGGTCAATAAGAAAGTCATGAAGTTCACTTATTCATTTTATGAGTAGTCATTAAATATCTGCAGATCAGTTAGGGACTTCTCAAAATTATTGAGGACTAATGATGTCAGTCTGAGGACTAAGATCTGTCTGATTCAGGCTGTGGTCTTTCCAAACACTTCTTATGCATCTGAGAGCTAGACAATGAATAAGGATAAGAGAAGAAGAATCGGTGCCTTTGAGCTGTGGTGTTTGAGAGAGTAAAGAACATCCCAAGGACTGCCAAAAGAATAAATATGTCTTGGAGAAGGTGCAGCCAGAGTTCTCTTTGGAGGCAAAGATGATGAGGCTTTGCCTCACATAATTCAAGCATGTTACCAGGTTGGGCTATTTCTTGGAAAGGGACATTATTCTCAGAAAGGT
>NW_006399843.1:6310976-6312163 GCF_000299155.1 Elephantulus edwardii
TTCCATTGTGTGACTATACCACAGTTTCTCTATCCACTCGTTTGTTGATGGGCACTTAGGTTGTTTCCAACTCCTTGCTATTGTGAACGAAGCCACAATAAACATGGGTGTGCATATATCTGCTTGGATGTCAGTTATGGTCTCTTTGGGATATATTCCCAGTAGTGGAATTGCTGGGTCAAATGGTATCTCTATTTTCAACTTTTTGAGAAAGCCCCATACCACGCTCCCACATCTCTTTCTATGCATCCCAAGACAAAGCTTAATTGCTCTACTGGGTCTGAAATCTGTTGCAATATCTCATAGACCACACAGAATGATATTAGGGAAATCAAAAGGCTATAAATTCAGATTAGTAGCAGAATTACTCAAGACAGTTTCTGAAATGTGTTCACAGGCATCTCAACCTCACAGATTTAGGAAAATGTTAATCCCTAGTCCTGTCAATTATGGTCACCCTCCCCCACCCTCACCTCATAGTTCTCAAAAAAACTTAGGCAAAGGGTTTTAGCTCTGGTTCCATGGGGTAGCAGGTTCAAAGTCAGCTCAGTCGCAAGTTAGATGTCTGGTTCCCTTCTTTGGCCATAACTGCCTCAAGAACCTTCAGTCCAAAAGGCACAGACTGCATGCCTGCTTCTTTGTTGCTGATGGTGAGATTCTCAAAATCTGCTACTGAATCAACCCACTTTAGTTAATAGAATAGCTAATTGCCTTGTGGGTAGGCTAACATAACCAATTTATATATTCCCACCCACCCACATGGCAAGACAAAGGCAATTGCTAGGAAAGCCATTTTGAACAGTAAACCCTTAACACAGCAGAATGGGAACAAAGTTCTCTTTTCCTCAAAGCACAATAAATGACACTGTCTTACCCCCCAAACCACCTGTCCCCAGCTCCAGCACATACAGTTATTCAAACAAAGTCATGATCCTGATGAACAAAGAGAAATTACTTCCCTTCTATGCAAACTGATGTCAGAGTTTTGTTCCCTCACTACTTTTGTCTATTGCTTCAACTTAAACCTTCAGAACCATATTGTTATTGTTGTTGTTAAGTGCTGTCAGGTTGAGTACAACTAATAGCTAAGGGAAGCCGAATATCAAATTTAATAATAGTAGACCAAATGCTGTTTCAGGAAATGAGGGAAGCTTGATACAAACTGAAGGCCACCTTGTGGCAATGGG
>NW_006399843.1:6319289-6332916 GCF_000299155.1 Elephantulus edwardii
CGGGTTATTGCCTTTATAAGCTGTATGCACCCTTAGCTCGGGGCTCAACTCCTCTGCCTCTGCGTAGGTCAAGAGTTTTGGCCCAGCGCGCTGGATGGAATAAAACCTCATGCTGTTTGCATCAAGGACGGTCTCTCGTGAGTGATTGGTGCTGGCGTCCGATCTCATTGGGGTCCGGCTCTGCGGATCCAACAGTTTTCTCATATTTGCTTTCTTATATTTGTTTGATTACATACAAGCAAGAATGAATCCTGAAGAAGAAAAATTATACTCATCTTGATGATCACAAAATTATGATTTAAACAAAAGAGGGGGAAATATGGGAAGCCGTATATCAAATTTAATAATAGTAGACCAAATGCTGTTTCGGGAAATGAGGGAAGCTTGATACAAACTGAAGGCCACCTTGTGGCAATGGGGCGTTCCCTAGGAGTTAACATTGTTTTTAGTTTGTGTCAAATGAACCCCTCCCTCTTGACATTAACATAAAGAGGAACTTGGCCTTATTTGTAAAAGACTTCACCATTATCCTTTGTTTTGTACTTCCTTGTGATTTTACTTTTGTTATCTTATGATTCTAAATAAATACTCAGAGAAGCATGGCTTGAGGTCTTCAGTCGAGAACTGCTGACCCTCTGTTTTATGCTCTCTGCTTTATCTCATTCCTGGCTGTTTGTCTCTTTATTAATAATTATAAAACTATTCTATTCTTTGGGACCCTCGGTCTGCAACAAATAGCTACTTTACCCTGCCCTATCCTGTGCCATCCTCATCATCTCTGACACACTAGAGCCCATTGCTGAAAATACCACGTCAGTTCTTTTTATTGAGGGTCTTCCTTTGCTGACCCTTCATTTTTCCAAGTATGATGTCCCTTTCCAAGAAAAGAGCTTCGCCTAGGTACATGTCCCAAGTATGAGATATCAGGGAAGTTGAAAGGCGGTAATTCATGTTTGTAGCAGGACCAGGACCTCTAAAATGTCCCTGTTTGCATAATAAACTACATTGTCACTTTCTGTATTATCTAGGGAGTTCTGGTGGGTTAATGAATAAGGATTTGCACTGCCAAGCCAATGGATGGTGGTTCAAATCCACCAGCTGCTCCTGAGAGAAGAGTTTTAATAAGCTTCAGTACTTTAATGTTTTAGTAACTATTCTTGATCATTACTGGTCAATAATTTTCAATCATTTCTGATTAACTTTACCTTTGTAAAATGTTTCCAACTAAGCCATTAACAGTTTTTCAAAGAATCTTATGTTCCTAATTAAGCCATTAATTGTTTGAAAGTATCAGAATTCAAACCACATGAAGGAAGGTAAGGCAGTCCTAGGAAGAAAATTGCCCTGCCTTCTAGATTTGCCAATAAAATGTGTGGTTATTTGTATACATCTCTAGGTTTGACTTCAGAGACTGGCAGCCTGACCATTTGTTTCACTCCAAGGAAGACAGATGAATATTCTCCTTTGACAGCTTCAGTTTGCCTGCTTCAACAACAAACAATCTTGGTACCAGCAGCCAGGAAGTTAAAAGATGAATTGCATTGGAAAATTCGGCTGTCAGAGACCTCTCTAAAGTCCTGAAGAGCAATGATATTAGTCTGGAGACTAAGGTGTGCCGGATACAGGCCATGCATGATCTTTGCAATTACTTGCTTGAGTAATTCTGCATCAGAGAGCTAGACAATGACTAGGAATGATAGGAGAGTTTATGCTTTTGAGCTGTGGTGTTGGAGAAGTGTATTGAATACATAATGGACTGGTAGGAGAACAAACAAGTTCATCCTGGAGAGGGTGAAGCCAGGCTGTTCCTTGGAGGCAAGGATTCTGAAGCTCCGTCTGACATACTTTGGACATGTTGCAAGGCGGGACCAGTCCTTGGAGAGGGACAGCACAGGAGAGTAAAACCCTCGATGAGATGGATTGATTCAGTCAGTAGGGTAATGGGGATAGGTGTGTTGGAGATAATGAGGTTAACAAGGGATAGAGCAGGGTTTAGGGCTGCTGTACATATAGTCATTATGAGTTACAGGTGACTCAACGGCACACAACAGCAACAACATGTAAATTGCAGCCTCTGAAATCCTGCAGGAGGGTCAACGAAGAGTGGGTTCTGACTCGGTGGCAATGAGTTACATTGTTCTCTTCTCATTCTACCAGGTCTACATTTCCAATTATGACCAATTTTTTTTAACAATATAGAATTATGGAGTTTCATCTCATACATTTCCACAATATGAGGGTTTCTCTGACAAATCCTTGATGGAATTCAGCCTTTAATTGAACTTCCTTGGTAGCTAATTCACACTTTGCCCCCAGTATTAGGAATTTCTAAGTTTTAGGAAAATCTTCTTTACCCTTAACCTGATTTTATTATTTTTCCCTTGCCCAAAATTCAGAGTAGATAGGTTAGAGATGTCTTTCTCAAGCCCAGCTTTTTGGGTGAATCCTTAATGCTAGCCCCAAGAAATCCATTGCATATAATGAACTTTCCCCCTACATATCTAGAATAAACCCATTGCCAATCCAAGTCCAATCCATGACAATGTCTCCAACAGTTTCTAATCTTTATGGGAGGAAATTTCTCAGCTTTTTTTCTTAAAGCAGTTAGTGGACTCTAACCTGTTAATAGAGCAACATATAACAAGATACACCACCAGAGCTCTTTCACTCCTGGGCTAGTTGTCATTGCATACCATCATTCAAATAATTTTTCTGTGGTGTGATTCAGCTGAGAAGCTTTGAACAAGAGGCAGGAAAGTGGTACCATTCACTAGTTATGTGGACATAATACACTTACTTTCCTTCTTTGAGCCTCAGTTTTTTAGGAATGATAAATTAAAAGCATATAAACAAACAAACAAACACACCCAAAAAGACTAAGTTACTTTTTATTCCAATTTATGGAAATGTTACATATATTACTCTCCTAAAACCTAGGCAGCTAGAAGCCCAAATTCACAGTTCCAGCTCTCAAGGAAGCCCCTACCACCTCTCTGAGGGAGAGAGATGGGCAGTTTAGTTGTGATTTCCAGCTTCTTTCTTCAGTAGGGCAGGCCTTCCCCAGAGCCCTTCCCCAAGGTCCACGGAGCTTACTAACAGAGGCACATGAGTCCAAAAGGACACACTTCACTCCTGGTATTCACTCTCGGTGGCACTGAGGTCCCCCTGTCCCTCTTTCTGGGCTCTCTTTTCTCCCCTTTTATCTCTTGTGAGACAATAAACATTACAGTTTACGCCCTTGGGAAACTCGATGTAGGTCCTGAGTTGTGATGAGATAAATGTGATTGATTTTGCATTCCACCCTTACTGCTACAACTCTTTAGCTTATCAAATCATGAAGTCATTACATGGTTATCACCTCATGTGATTACACATATAGTTGTATTTTGGGGGACACACAATTCAATGCATGACAGAACTCTCTAGTATATCAACATCTCCCCTGAAGTATGACTCTAACAGTTCAATATTGTATGGTATATGTTATGTGGTATATGGTATACTTTGTGTTGTGCTTGAACATAATTTTTAAAGCATTTGGTTTGTGGAAGGCTATAGCAGAGCCCCAAAGCCCAGGCTTCATTTTTATTCTTGGTGTAAGTTCAGAGGATTTTGAGTTTTTAACTATTAAACCCACCATAAGGTGGTTCCTTGCAAGTCTGGAGAAGCCCAGAGAAGGACAGTCTCCCCCAGAAAAAAACAGAGTTGCAAGTAAATTACAATAGCTAGACAAGCCCAGGAAAGGTTTGTGCCAAGAAACTGGAAACGCCTCTCGTCCTTATGATTTACCAAGAATAATGTCACAGCCCAAGCCATAGCTAAAACTACCATGGTGGCTGAAGCTGCAGAACCAATCTTGTTTGCTTTCTAAACTTCAACCATGCACATATCCCTATCATATTCTTTTGTCAGTTTCTGCCTACAGCCTTGAGGGGATTGTACTGGCCGCTCATGAGGAACTGGTTATTATTTTCTGTGGATTCCCCAGCATAGCCATAACCAGGCCACAGCTGAGATCAGTGTACAAGACAGGCATGAGCACCTTCTGCAGAGAATTCTGCCCAGTGTCGCACCGAAGGGGATGCTGTGTCTGAACTTTGGTCTTAAAGATTAAGCTTACCCATTGTTATGTTGGCAACACTTAAGTATAAGGAAAATGTAGTCTCCAGAGACTGAACTTTTTTAGGAGGATTGGCTTAAACTAAATGAAAACCATAGGGAGACTAAGAAAAGGGCCTTTTCACAGTGCAAAGCTGTGAGAGGACCTCTGCTTTAAGCCTTCCCTCTGTCCGTGTCCCTGCTTTCTTTCTGCATCTGCAGCAATTTTCTCAGCTGGCATAAATGAAAGCCACAACTATGAGCTGGTGGAATTCCTTCAGCACCATGCTGTGGGCTTCCCTGATTCTGACACTGTCTTTGTCCTGTTTTGTCTTAATAAAAGCCTCCCTCTAGAGTATGATGTATTTTCTCATATTGTGAGAGGCACCAGACCTCAGACAAAGAGTTCATGCTGGGAAAGACACAGGATCATCAAAAGGAAGATCCTCAACAAGATGGACAGATGGACTGATCCAGTAACTGTAACAATGGGCTCGAGCATGTTTGAGATTATGATGATGGTGCAGTATAGGGCAAGATTCCAATCTGTTGTTCCCAGGATAGCTACGAGTCACAGCTGATAAGATGGCACCTAACGACAATAGAATGTTTTAATCTGGAGTGTCCCCTCCCCCAAGAAATCCTGTATCTGAACATAATTATCTGTTAAAAGCTTAAATATATCAATTCCAGTGGGAAAAAGCCCGTCTACCTCTTTCATAGTTGGCACTTAGAAGACTTAGCTCTTTTTTCCTAATAATAACAATCTTTCATCTGGGGTAAATGTATGCCTTTACATGGTTAAGAGAACAAAAGTATCAGCCAGATAAGCACAGGATTGTGGAAAGCCACCACTGCAACTGGTACTTTTTCTTTTCACATTAACTGTTGGATCAGACCAGTGTGGTGTGTAAATATACTAGATCCCCTCCTCTAGTGTCATGGATTTGTGACCCCCCCTAAAATACATTATATAATGTAGATCAGAAATATGAAAGAGTTGGAAGAGGATTAAGGGTTGGAGGAAGATTAAAGGTAGAATGCTATATTCTCAAATCCCCTCAAAGTCCTAATCAGATAATAGAGTTCTAGTTGGGCATGGCCTTTTAGTACTTTTTCTCTTACTAGAATGAAAGGGAAGAAAAGTTGACTGCAGGGGGAAGGGAGTAAATAAATCAATGCCTGAAATGGTTTGTGTTTTTGCACCCAGGGCCAATAAGCAATGAAACTCCTTGATACCAGGGACGTCCAGGCCTATGGATGTGAAGAAAACAGACCATCTTCCCTACCAGACAGAGAGGGCTGGTATCTCAAAGACACCTAGTCTCTTACCTTGTGAGACAATAAATTCTTACTAAAGCCATCCACCTGTGGTATCTGTGTTACAGCAGCATTAGGTAATACAAGCATCTAGTTTACTGTTTAATGGCAGTAATCTTACCCATTGTGATTACCAAAGAAGATACTCAAATATTGTTGAATTGTTGAGTGATTAAAGGCTAACAAAGTTCAAGGACTGTCACAGATTTATGACATAAGACTGTAGGAATAAGGTTTCCACTAGTGTGTTTTGGGGGATTGAGAAGCTGGGATCTCATGTAAATGACAAAAATATGTTAAAAAGTCATTCGTAAGAAAATGACCAAAATGTGGGAAAACTAAAATCACTCTAATCCTTCACAAAGAAAGGAATACACACTAATTTAGTAATTTGAAGAGTCACAAGATTTAGGTTTATTTTTGTTGCCTTGAGTGTGGCTGAGACTGGAGCTTGTGTAGACATTCCTTTAGAAAAGGGGAAAGGAGGACTGAAGACGCTGAGTGTTAATGAAATATGGAAGGACAATAGGTGGAATAGGAATGAAGCCGTTTTTGAGAAGGGAAGGTGGAGTCAGATTCTGAGGTAGGGGCAGTTAAGGAAGCTTGAGTTACAAGTCTCAGAGCACGAGAATCAGGTGGTAAAGGGGGAAAGGTAAGGTTTATGGAAATCAATATAGTTTGATTCATTATTGCAATGAACAAGGGTTGCTGCTTTGGGGGGAGGGTAATCCCATTAGCCCCAATTTATGACTATCTAAAAGATAGCATCTTCTACCACTTTCTATTATTCCTGCCGCATCTGGATTAACAGAAAGTTTCCTTTGAATAGGCTGTCAATGACCCTCAACATTACTGTCTACATGAATATGCATGTCATCTAATTCCTTTTAAAAATAAAGACTGCGGTTGCACCAAGAAAAGATTGGGGAAATGCCTTATTCGTAAGCTAATCAAAGGGGGCCGATGGGATCAAGCATCCGGGCTGCGATGACAGCTCCAAACGTTGTCAGATGCTGCTGCAACACACTTTTTACGAGATCGAGTTTAAACCCAGGCGTAGGGTAAGGGGAGAATCTGGCTGGGCGGACTCGGCTCCGGCCATTAGATTCCCTTCCCTTTATAAGGCGCGGAGGGCTCCGGCCTCCACTGATTACCCGACGGCTCTCGATGCGCACGCCAGCCCGTGGAGTCAGCCGGGAAGCGGGTCCAGGGTAAACAGCCTGAGGTCTGGTCATGAAAAAGTTGTCTCCAGACACCATCGCCAACGCAGAGGCCGATGACGATGAGCGCGGGTGGCCGTTGGGAGAGCGGTTGGCCATTCTGTAGCCTTGATCGCCGGCAGACAGAGGTCCATTGTTCAGAGACATCCTCAAACACTGTTCTCGGTATCTTTGTTACGTCCTGCGATCAACGTAGGCGCCTCGCAGGTACCTAGATCAGTCCAGACTGCTTCCGCCCCCGAGACAAACTGCTTCGGAAGCCATAACTAGGTGGCCGCTGATGGAAAAGCCGCCCCTAATGGGCCTTCCCCTCCCGAGCATGCGCATTCCGCCGCCGAACGTCAGCGTGTGCCGTGCGTGGGCGTACTGGACGTCTACGTCGAGTGACACATAGACGCACTGGGCGTGAGGTTTTAGAGAATGCGCAGTAGGTTCCTCGGGTAAGACTTAAGGCCTTAGTAGGAAGGGGGCGTCGCTAATATGGGGGCTGCGGCGGCCGAAGCGGATCGCACACTCTTTGTGGGAAACCTTGAGACTAAAGTGACAGAAGAGCTTCTTTTCGAGCTTTTCCACCAGGTAAGCGGCTGGAATCAGCCCCCTTTCCTTTTGTTTTCCTGCTGTTCTAAGTCTGGCCCGGCGGCCGACGCTGCATTCATCGAGCGAGAGTAGGGTCGGAGTCCGCTGTAGGTGGTCCTTACTGGGGTGAGGTCGCGCTTTGAAAGTAAGGCGCTCTCTGGGAATTGCGACCGTAGAAGAAATCTAGTTAGTTCAGGCCAAAAGCTGTGATTTAACGGCGTTTGGAGGAATCTCAAGCACTCGCCCTGGAAAGGATTCCGGGCTCTAGTATGGTGAGACCCCTTCTCCAAGCTGTGCTTTTTCCGTTCCACGCTTTTTCGCATCTTCCTTCCCCTTAAGATAGTTAACCTGTCTTCGACAGATCTTCCCAAATTTCAGTATGTTTCGGTTTCTTTGCCAGCTGCTGTTTACTTCCCAACTGTCAACAATTCAGTTCCGACTGCGTGACCCTGTAGGATAGAGCGGAACTCTCGGTGCGGGTTTTCCCAAAGCTGAAACGCATCTGCCTGCTAACTGAAAGGTCGGCAGTCCGAACCCACCGGGCGCTCTCGCGCGCCTCCCGGAAGAGGCGCGATGAGTCACTGTCCACTCGAAGGCGTGGTTTTTAATCTTTCTGGGAGTGGATTGCGGCATAGTTTTCCCAGTTGATCCCCCGATAGTTTTGAGCTGATGACCTTGCTCGGCAGCCGAATGCTTAAGTCAGCGCCACTCTTGGGTGCCATCGAGTCGGAAGGAAGTTGTCCATCCTTCTCCCATTTAACAGCTGGTGGATTCGAACCATGCGTCTTTGGGTTGGCAGTGAAGCTCCTTACCACCAGAGCTCCCTAAAAGCCCTCTTTGGAGCGCTTTTTTATAAAAAAAAAACAAACCCAACCAACCACCACCAAAACCTCTGTAAAATTACAGCTTTGTAAAAATATTTTAAATAGGCTCGGTAAAACTCTGGAAACAAACAGCGTTGCTATGTCTATTAAAATTCTGGAATCTTCTGTGCTAATTTTCATGTTACCTTTTCTCCCATTCAGTTTCCCCGTACCAAGTGATTAATTGATACAAACTTGAATTTTTAGCCCCAGAGAGTCAGTCCCCCTTTTGTTTGTTTCCACCACCGTGGGGAAATGTGGGATACCACGAAATTGGAATTTGATTGTCACATCCCAGAAACTTCTCAAACCAAGTAAAAGAATTTGAGCCCAGCAACAACAAAAAAGTCGCTGCAAACTGCTAATTCTGCAGACTGTAAATTCATTCAGTTAGTGTTTCCCCAGTTTCTTGTGGCAGCCCCATCCCCAAATAAGTTACCTTTTCAACCCTCATTGTGTTCTTTTTATTCTAATCAAATGTATAAGAGTGGGGATTTTTCTTTCTTTAAGCTCCTGATTACATTTATGTTGCTGTCAAATTTTGTTGGTTTCATTTGCAAAATTGAGATGTTTTTTTCTTATTGCTTTGTTTAATTTTAAACTTGTTGTTTGCTTGTAGGCTGGGCCAGTGGTAAAAGTGAAAATTCCAAAAGATAAGGATGGTAAAGCAAAGCAGTTTGCATTTGTGAATTTCAAACATGAGGTGTCTGTTCCTTATGCAATGAATCTGCTTAATGGAATCAAACTTTTTGGAAGGCCTATCAAAATTCAGTTTAGATCAGGTAATCATTTAGTGGGAATGCTTGGAGGGGGGCTTGTTTGCTGCTTTGTTTTTCTGTTTTGCACTTTGTTTCAAAAACTACTTTTGAAATTACAGTACTGTTAAGCTTTGTGTGATAGGAAACTTTGTAATTCCTTGAAAATGAGAAACAGTGACAGTATGGATTACAGTTTTTAAACCACATCTAAAATTTAACTTGGTTTAGTTAAAAGAAGTTTTGGTTTGGCCTGTTATTTTTGGTTTTTTAGACTTTGGAGCCACTGTGTGAACGGAATCTGGTTATTTTCTAAAAATAACTTCCTAATGGCTTTATAATTTACAAATTTTGATTCTTGGGATTGTGAGGATGAAATATAGAATTTATAACATCTTAAACTGTGATTTATTCCTAAAATGTGCACATCTCCTAAAATTGAAGTATTTGTCAAATAACTGTACGACAGGAATGAAATTAGAACAGATTATGCTGAGTGACATGTCAGCCACAAGAGCATAGTTATGGTATAAGACTCTCAGTATAAAAAGACAAAGGTTTATACAAGGAATAAGTCTTAGAGGATTAACAGGGCTAAGAATTGAGGGAGAAAGGAACAAAATAAATACATATCCTCAATGGGGGAACACCTTTCCTCAGAAACAACTACCTATTTCAAAATTATTTCATTCAAGTATTTAGCATGGTTCAAGGTTAGCTTTTTGATGTTATTCCTGCAAAAAAGAGAATTTACAGAAAACATTTATATAAAACAGTCTTATGATCCATATTGTTGTTGCGTTAATTGCCGTCAAGTGGAGGTTGACTCATAGGGACTCTGTGAACAAAAGACTTAATGCCTTTCTTGAGCTAAGTTCAAAGAGTTTCCAGAGGCGTGTGGTTTAGGAAGTGGATGCCACTCCTGCTTCCCAACCTGTTTTACAACTGTGAGCTCCACCAAACACTGTCCACATGGGAAACTCATTTTGGTATTTGATATCCCCATGGCACAACCCAGGTTACCTCATATAGCACATTGACAAAGAGTGATGGACAAAGTGGAAGAATGTTTCTCCAGATAAAACAGTACTAGTCTCTTTTAGCAGTGGTTAAATGTTTTTGAGTCAGATATGACTCAGAGTAGCTTTGCATAAAAGACCTGAACTCTGTTCTATGATTAACATCATTTTTGTACATTTAGAAGAGAGTTTGTAGAGTTTCCAGAGGCACCTAGTTTAGGAAGTGGATACCACTCTTGCTTCCCAACATGAATCAGTCTGGAAGCTCATTCACTCACTCTACATAATGACATAATGGGTAACTATTATGGTATTTGACATGACTATGGGATAATGTTCAGCATCATAGCAACTTCAGGTTGTTCAGTGCAGCAAATAGACAAATGATTATTGTGTCTTTTAAAGAATATTCTTCTAAAAATTAATAAATTTGGCCTGAGGCCCTCAGGCCCTCAAAATATTACCATTAGATGTTGAATTTTTACATAGTATTGGAGTACCTTGTTAACTTGTTTTGTGCATTTATAATTTCCATTATAAAGCTGAAAAGTAGCCCACTAAAATTTGAGTTTGTTTTCTATTTCAGCTTATGTCTGTCTTTTTTTAAATTAAATTTTTTATTCATTTTAATGAAAGTTTACAGAGACTTAGGGTTTCCAGTCATTCATTGTTGTACTTTTTTACCTGCCCATCCCCTCCCCCCAATTCACCCCTCTCCTTGATTGATGACAATAATAATCATATATCCCTTTTAAATAGTTCTCTCCCTCATCTGTTGCAATGCAGTATACAGCATTCCTCCCCTTCTTCTCTCAACCCCAATGTCAGATGTCAGTCCTGTTTTACAATAGTGGCCCTATGCAATATTTGTCACTTGGTGACTGAGATATTTCACTCAGCATAATGTCCTCTAGGGTCATCCATTTAGCATAATATTTCATGAGTTCCTTGTTTTTTCAGTGCTGCATTGTATTCCATTGTGTCTTAACTTTTTTTTTTTTTAAGTAAATTAGGTCAGGGAGATGATTTCAAATTTTTACCAAGATTTTTTCTCCCCACATTATGTCATTTTAGGAAGTAGCCATGCCTCACAGGAAATTTCATATCCACAGCACCACACTGGAAATTCAAGCCCTACTCTTACTCCAACGTCTCCTAGCAGGTAATATTGCTCACCTGTTGGTATCATTTCAGGAGTTTTCATAGGTAGTGCTTCATAATGCTTACTAAGTGAATAGCTTCTTTCTTTCTGTTCTACCTCTTTATTCTTCTGTAATACATGCCATATTAGATCCTACTTACTATGAAGCTTTGTCTCACATACTTTGGGCATGTTACCAGAAGGGACCAATTCTTGGAGAAGGATATCATACTTGGAAGGGTGGGGGGACAGCGAAAGAGAAGACAACCCTGGATGAGATGGATTTACTTAGTGACTGGGGGAATGAGAGTAGGCATGTTGGATACAATGAAGTTCACTCAAGATAGAGCAGAGTTCAGAGCTACCGATTTCAGAGCTGCTGTACATAGAGTTGCAGGCCACTCAACAGCACATAAAACAACATAAAGAAATTTTGGGCATATATACATAGAGTTTGCATTTATTTGTTGTATTTATGTGCTGAAGTGTTGGAACCAACTTAGCTAACTTAGGTTTTCAGAAACTGTAAGTGGATAGCACAAGAGGAGATTGCCCATCTTTCTTCCTTTGAGCAATGCCTTTGGGTTGGCAGTACAACTCCTTATTAGTAGGCCCCTAAGAGATAGAAGTAGCCCTTACGGCATAGTGTGATATGTTTTATGCTGTTAGCTAAGATTGACAGTCTCATCACCACCACCACCTCCAGCAGCTCCAAGAGAGAAAAATGGGCAGACTACTCTCATTAAGGTTTATAGCCTTGGAAACATGATGGAAGAACACTGAGAATTGGAATTGACTTGATTGCTATGGACAGCTATTGGTTTGGATTTCGTAATACTATACATATAACTCCCCCCAGATCAAACCTATTGCCATTGAGACCATTCTGACTTAAAATGACCTGTCAGATAGAGTAGAGCATCCTCAATAGGATGTCTGAGACTGTAAATCCTTACAGAAATAGGCTGCTACATCTTTCTTTCAAGGAGTAGCTGGTGACTTTGAAATGCTGACCTTTAGGCCAGCAACTGAATGTTAAACTACTGTGGTGCCATGACTTCTCTTAACCCATATGTCTATTCAGTTGATAGTGAACAATGAGGTTAGGGAGGCTAACCCCACATAGTCAGAAATATACATGGCTATTGTTACATTTCTGATAAACCGTCAGGGTACAGAGAATATTTTCTGTGTTGCATGTATCATATTCTGTACCTACCTAAGGTGTGCATTTTAAATATAGGAAAAGTATGTTGAGAAAGTGCAAGGTTTTTTTATCCTCTAGGTGAGAACATTGTAAATTTCCTTTCACTATTTACATTGATCTATAGGCCAGTTTCATTTATCTTGACCTGACAGTATCCATACATGCAGACCTCAGTCTAAGGGATACATGTTACACAGTTCTAGTCTTTCATATAATGTCGTGACTTTTTTCAAAATTATATTTAAAGTACAATTAATTCATTAAAACACTCTCTACATGAGTTTTTCTGTAGACTCTAAGGTACCTCTGTAGGAAATGAGAAAGTGCAAGTCCTAAAAGCACTTATAACCCTAGTTTCTTAAATCCCAAACCTGAATTTCTTCCCTGGCTTAGTAAGTAGAATCACTTCTAAGTTATTCACACCAAAAAGAGTTGGACTTTATCCCTTATTACTTGTCTTCCGCATCCATTATAGTCTAGGCCTTTGCACTAGCCCATGGGTTGCCAATACAATAGGAACTGTTTCAGACTCTGCAAGCTCTATTGTTTCTGCCACAACTTCTCAGGTCTCTTATCTAGAAAGGATTGTTTTCCAGTAAAGCTTAATTTATAAAAATGGAGTTGGATTTTGGCCTCTAGCCTTATTTGTTCACCCTCCCTTTCCCTCCATTGGAGACATAGTAACTGTCACTGCCATTGAGTTAGAAGCTCTCATAACATCTTAAGTTACAGTTTCATTTTTTGTCTATAGTTACCACCAACTCCTTTGTTTTTTTCCTTTGTTGTAGTGCTTGTATTCATTTCTTCCATTTTATTTTGTCTACTGGAGCCACATCTTGGCTAGTAGTTTGGTATTTCACAACTCTGCAGAGAAATAAAAGTAAATTGAGAATCCAATGTAAACATATGTTGGTGCTTTAAACCAAGCCACACCCATGCTGTCAAGTCAATTTCAACTAATTGTAACCCTTTAGGACCAGAAGGGCTTTAGGGTTAGAAACTCCATTTGGATGACACCACCAGAGCTCCCAGGGGGTTGGGGGGGGGGGTATAGAACCCCCCAAGTACTCTTAGCCTAGCTAAGAGCAGTATCTTCCTGTGTATGATGAGTATTCAGTAAATATTTGTTGGATGAATGATTATTTTCTTCTTTTTAGTTGGTATGAAAGAACTACGGATAATGTGTCTCCATCAACACAGACAGTTCAGAGATCTTTCTCTACTCCAGAAAATTTTCAGAGACAAGCAGTGGTAAGGCTGAATTTTTAGAATCTAGAAATAGAGCTTCATTTCACGTTTATTGCTCTGTTGTTCCACCACTGATTATGTGTGTTTAAAATAGTGGAAACTGGTGCAACCACTGTGGAAGGCGGTATGGGGCTTTCTCAAAAAGTTGTAAATAGAGATACCATTTGACCCAGCAATTCC
>NW_006399843.1:6333701-6335825 GCF_000299155.1 Elephantulus edwardii
TTTTTTAAAATTTTTTTTATAATGTGTATTATTTTTTTATGTTGAACATTTTCTCCCCCATCCCACCCCACAATGCAACCCTTGTTCCAACTTGTTGTCATCATATGTATTCCTTTCAGACCGTTCTTCCCTTCATCTCTTCTAATGCAGTGTTCATTATCTATCCACTCTTTACCCATTCTTTCCCCTATCCCCCATGTCTGTCCTATTTTATAACAGTGTGATATGTAGTATGTCTTTTTGTGACTGAGATATTTCACTTAGCATAATGTCCTCGAGGCTCTCCCATGTTGTGTAATACTTTTATTACTCATTTTTTTTCAGTATTGCATAATATTCCATTGTGTGAATGTACCATAGTTTTTCTGTCCATTTTTTGTTGATGGGTACTTGGGTTCTTCATCTCTTTGCCCTTGTGAATAACACAGCAGTAAGCATAGGTGTGCATACATCTGTTCAAATTGTGGTTCTGGTTTCTTTAGAGTGTATTGTCAGTAGTGGAATTGCTGGGTCAAACGATACTTCTATTTCCAGCTTTTTTGAGAAAGTACCAGACCACTTTTCCATAGTGACTGTACCATTTTACTTTCCCACGAGCAGTAAGAATATAATTTTCAGTCCATCTCAAGTTCTCAAGTTACTGGAAAATAAAATTGAGAGTACAACATTAAATGATAGCAACATTTTATACCAAAACATACCTATTATTATCATATACCTATTCCACCATATAACATATACCTATTCCAGTTCATAGTAACCACCTCTGAACTTGCCCTAGGGAGAAACCAAGGCTGTAAATCTTTATGGAAGTAGATTGATATGTCTTTCTCCTGCAGAGAGTAGCTAGTGAGTTCAAACCCTACCATCTATTTGATTAGCTCCTGTCAAGCTCTTTACTTACTGTACCACCAGAGCACCCACATTTTATACATGGCTCTTGTTTTGCCAAAGAGAGTTTTTTTAAAAATCATAATGGACTTAACACCTATATACAGGGCACAATTTTGAGACCCATTGATCTAATCCATTATTGACTTTTATTTTCTCAAGACCCCCAGTGAAATGGATTGACAATGACTAATAATGGCCATGAGTATATCAGAGATAGTGAGGACAGTTCAGGAAAGAGCCGGTTCAGATCTGTTGTGCAAAGGGTAGCTATGACTCATGACATCTAACAACAGCAGTCCGTCTTGCACATTATTTCTAAATTAATACTATCATCCCGCTTTTTTTATCTTCTCTGCAAATTGCCTTCCCGCAGGGAAGAGTCTGAATCCTCTAGCGTAGTTACTAAATTGCCTTACATTCCATTTGATATTTCTTACACGATCTATAACCTTTCTCAGGTAGGATTATTCTTTGTTTTAGAAATCTGTCTTTTCCTGTTATTTCTGTTTGTTTTCTATTTTCTTGGTATGCTCACCTTCTAAAATATTCTATCCACATTCATGAAGCCTTTCCCAGGGGCAACAGAGTTCCTAAGCCAAGTACTGATTCATGAAGTGCTCAGTAGTAGGTATTTCCTATGACTTACTCAGATTTATACTCTTAAGCATAAGGCATGTGTTTATATACTAACACATGTTGAAAAAAGTATGGTATTATACGATTTTTAGGGGGAAAAGTTATATTTAACATAGTCTCCGTCTAGGCATGCATTATTTTGCTCTTTACTACTAATATCCTATCTGTGACCAAATAACGTAGCAGCCTTGAAAACTGGAAATATCTGTGCCTAATTTTTTCTTTTCCTTCTTTCAGATGAACAGTGTTATGAGACATAAGCAGTATGGTGGGAGATATCCTTCTCCACAGCTGGATCAGACTGGATTTTCGCCATCAGTTCAGTCACATAATCACTCTTTTAACCAGTCTTCGAGCTCCCAGTGGCGTCAAGATACACCATCATCACAGCGTAAAGTCAGACAGAATTCTCATCCTTATGTAACAGATAGAAGTTATAGCCGTGAACAGTGTTATACTGATCATGGTTCTGACCATCATTACCGAGGAAACAGAGAAGATTACTTTTACGAAGATCGGAACCACAATGACTGGAGCCATGAGTATGATAACAGAAGAGACAGTAGTAGAGATGGAAAATGGCGCTCATCTTGG
>NW_006399843.1:6336770-6338122 GCF_000299155.1 Elephantulus edwardii
ACATTTCCTGATTTAAAAATTCTGTTTAACAAAATGTTTATGTGTAAGATGAGACTGTTTATGAAATACAAACTTGTTTATAAAAGTTTATTCATTGAAAACTGGTTCTTTTTTAAATACTGACCATGGCATTTGCAATATGTTGCTTTTTAATATATTTAAAATTAAACACTTAAAGAGGACTATGTCTGTTTTTTAAAACACATAATATCAGAGACATATAAAAGGGAATATATTTTTATTTAGTGACTGACTTGATGTTACAAATGTTAATTTTTAACTTGGAAAGTGCACCCTAAGATTCTAGCCTGAATTTGACTCTGTATACAACAGAACAAAGTGTTGTCTGGTCCTGACCGTCATCACAATAGTAGGTGCTCTTTGTCCTTCTTACTAGGGTTTTCTCCTTTTCCTCTTACCTTTTACTAACATCAATGTCATTTTCCAGGGATTAGTCCCTTCTGATAATATGTTCGGAGTGATACTGTCTCACCGTCATTTGCTTCTAGGAAATATCTAGACTGGACCTCTTTTGGCAATCCCAGTATTCTTTACTAGTACCATAATGTAAATGCATCCGTTCTTAGGTCTTTGACCAGCTTTTAGATGATGATGATGATAATGATGATGACGTTATATGCCATCAAATAGCTTGCTACTCATAGTGACCCTTTGTGTGATAGCTCTGAACTCTATCCTGAGGCAGTCTCACTTTCTCTTGACAAACATACCCGCATTATTGCAGTTATGTGTCAGTCCATCTCATCGAGGGTCTTCCTTTCCTACACTGGCCTTGCAAGCATGTGTTGTCCAAGGGCTAGTCCCTCCTGGCCCAGAGTATGTGAGATGGAGTTTCAAAGTCCTTACCTCCGAGGAGCAACATGTATATGAGGCAATTGTAAATTCCAAGATTTTTGTCAAGTGTACCTTAATCCTTAAGGTAACTGTCTTAGTTAACCACTCATTGCCATTGAGTCAGAACAGATGCATAGCTGAGCCTTTCTGGGTTTGTAGGAAGCTGTAAATCACACCAAAGGCGATTGCTCATCTTTTCTTCCTTAGTTATTGATGTGTTTGAACTACCAGAGAGGCATCACCTTTGGGTTAGCACCACAATTCCTTAAGGACTAAACCATCAGAGCTCCTTTGTCTTACTTACCTAGTGTCACATTTGTGGAAAAAGTTTATGAAGAAAATATCAGCACTCAAGGCCAGGGCTGACTAGAACATCTATTACTCATGTGCAAGTTCAAAATGAAGCTGAAGAAAATGAAAACAAGTTAACAAGAAACAAAATATGTAGCAATAAGACAAGAGAAGGGAATAAAAGGTATCCAAATAGGCAACGAGGA
>NW_006399843.1:6340307-6352922 GCF_000299155.1 Elephantulus edwardii
AGATTAATCAGAACTGACTTTGACAAGCACTGTGGCAATTGGACAATTAAAACAGACATTCGGATGGCGGGGAAGAAGAACAAACTGAGGAGGAGGGTGGAGAGAATGGTGCGGCAATGAAGGAGTGAAAGCCCAGAATCCCTGTGAATGTTCATTGAAACTAATAAAATTTAATAATAATAAGAAAAAAGAAACAAAATATGACCTTGGATTTATCTCAACTAAATTTAAAAATAATCTCAAGCATTGATTTGATGCATTCACTAATATCTGAAGGAACTGAAGAACGCGTTCAAATCTCAAGTTGCAATACTTAAGGATGCTTTGGGCAGAATATTAAATGATCCAGGAAACATTAAAAGAAGATAGAAAAAGTATAGAGTCATTGTACCAAAAGGAATTGGTGGACACACAAGAATTTCATGAAACATCATATGAGCAAGAGCCTGTGGTGATTAAGGAGGAAGTTCAAGCTGCTCTGAAAGAATTGACAAAAAACAAGGCCCCAGGAATTGATGGCATACTGATTGACATATAACAATGAACAAAGGGTGCCCTGGATGTGCTCACCATTTTGTGACAAGAAATCTAGAGGACAACCACCTGGCCTACTGTCTGGAAGAGATCTATATTTGTTCCCGTTAAAAAAAAAACGGCGATCCGACAAGAGTGTGGAAATTATCAAACAGTATCATTGATATCACATGCAAGCAGGATTGTGCTGAAGATTATCCAAACTTACTAACAGCACATCAACAAAGAAATGCCTGAAGTGCAGGCTGGATTTAGACTAGACCGTGGCACTAGGGATATTATAGCTAATGTCAGATGGATCTTGGCTGAAAGAGAGTACCAGAGGAATGTCTTATCATTGTTTCATTGACTATGCAAAGGTATTTGGATCATAACAAACTGTGGCTGACTCTGAGAAGAATGGGAATCCCGGAACACTTGACTGTGCTTATGAGAAATTTATATTTGAACCAGGAGGCAGCTGTCAGAACAGAGCAAGAAAACACTGCAAGGTTCAAAATTGGGAAGGGTGTGGGTCAAGGATGTGTCCTAGCTCCGTATCTTTTTTCTATCTGTATGTGGAACAGATTATCTATGAAGCTGGGATCTATGAGAAGTGTGGCATCAGTATTGGAGGTAGACACATCAAGAATCTTCATTATGCAGAGAACACAACCTTGCTTGCTGAAACTGAGGAGGACCTGAAGCGCTTACTGTGGAGAGTCAGGGACTGCAGCCTTCAATATGGATTGAAGCTCAACATCAAGAAAACAAGATTCTCACCATTGGGCCAATTGGAAGCATCATGAAAGATGGTGAGGAGATTGAGACTGTTAGCATCTTAAGTTTGCTTGGCTCTATGATCAACACTCTTGGTACCAGCAGCCAGGAAATAAAAAGATTAATTGCATTGGGAAAGTCAGCTGTCAGAAAACTCTCCAAGATACTGAGGAGCAACAATATTAGTCTGGAGACTAAGGTGTACCTGATACAGGCCATGGGCTTTGCAGATACTTGCTATGCATCAGAAAGCTGAACAATGACTAGGGGTGATAGGAGAGTTGATGCCTTTGAGCTTTGATGCTGGAGAAAAGTATTGAATATACCATGGACTGCTAGGAGGACAAACAAGTTTATCCTGGAGAGGATGAAGCCAGGCTGCTCCTTGAAGGCAAGGATTCTGAAGCTTTGTCTGATATACTTTGGACATGTTGCAAGGCAAGACCAGTCCTTGGAAAGAGATGTCATGTTTGGGAGGGTGGAGGGACAGCACAGGAGAAGAAGACCCTTGATGGGTGTGTCAGAGACAATAAGATTGGCAAGGGAGGATAGAACAGGGTTTAGGGCTATTGTACATAGGGTCACTATGAGTTGCAAGCGATTCAACGGCACATAATGACAATAACTGAAGACCAGATGAGTTGTGAGATGACATCAAGGAGAAAATTCATAAAGAAAGCAAAAGGTCATTACAGATAAAAGAGAAAAAAGACCAAAATAGATATCAGAAGAGACGTGCACTAGAAAGCCAAGAGGCCTAAACGAAATACTAAAGTGAAAATGCTGAACAGATTTAAAAGGACAGCTCAAAAAAGACAAAAATTAAATGTGTGAAGATCTAAAAGGGAACTTCCTCAAGCTGAAAGAACTGAAGAACTAATTTAAGCCTTAGCTCTATAATGCATTTTAAAATGAAGGATGTGAGTCCTGTTTTTGTTCTTTCCTAAGATAAATTAACTATTTAGGGTTGCTTCTATATAAAGATGAAGACTGATTTTTCCAGTTGTATAAAGAAGGTATTGATTTTCTGTCATCTTTAGACATTGTCCAGTCTCAAATACCTGATATGCAATTGAAAAGACTATGGCCTGGGTCAGGAACTCTTTAGTCTATGTTGACACTGTTGCTCTTTAGCAGTCTGAAGAAGCAGACTTTCCTAAAACCACCCATCTTTTTATTTTCTGACTGCTGGTGCCATGAGTGTTGATTGTGGATCCAACAAGATAAAACTGTTAACAATACCAATCTCCATCTATTATGATGCCGCCAGTTGGCTTGGTGGTGAAGTTCTTTATTTTATTAATATTGAGCTTCAATCCATATTGAAGACTACAGTCCTTGACCTTCTGTAGAAAACGCTTCAGGTTCTCCTCAGTTCCAGAGAGCAAGGTTGTGTTATCAGCATAATGCAAGTTGTTGATGAGTGTTCCTCCCATCATGATGCCTGCCACATTCCTCCTCATAAAGCCCACCCTCTCGAATGATCTGTTCTGCACACAGATTGAAAAGATATGGAGACAGGACACATTCCTGACACTCCTTCCTTGATTCTGAACCATGCAGTATCCCCTTGCTCTGTTCTTAAGACAACTTTTTGGGCTAGGCATAGGTTTCTTGAACACAGACTAGTGTTCTGGGATTTTTGCTAGATTATCAGTCAACCTCTGTTGGTCATGTGATCAACCACTGTTCTCAAATCATCTCTAGCCTTTTTTTCAGTGTTTGACATTAATAGAATGTCTTTAATATAATGTATGATTACACTGGATATGTGGGCCAAGTCCAGGTCTCTTCTAACCAGGCTATGGCTATGGCTGATGAATTAAAATAACCGTGTGGTAAGACTGTAAATGTAAATGAAAGACCTTCTCATGTGAAAACTGTGGTTGACTCTTTTCTGATATTATAATGGAGAAAAAAGCCTTTGCAAGATTGAGTACAATTTTCATTTTGTTTACTGTATTTTGTATTTTCTGCACTGTTAACACAGTCTGGGACTGTTGAAGCCACAAAGTGGCACTACTTTATTTAGGACCCATGTGGCAGCTAAGATGGAATGAAGAAACCAGTTGATCTGGAACACAGGAAGAAGTATGATCTCTTGAATTTGCAGCTGATGACCATTTGTACCTAGCCACTGTTGCCTGGAGAAGAGTTGACCTGAACTCAAGCAAATGAAGCTAAGATGTTTCGTGCTGTTAGCTAGTGTTGATTACTGCAATCTGATGGCTTTTTCTTGACTGGACTTTGTTTATGAATGCAGATGTTAAACGTTCTATCTTGAAAGATTCTTTGGAGAAAGAAACATGCCGTTTCTTTGGAGTACCGGTTTGATAGGGATGGACAAATCGGAAATTGGTTATCTAAAATTGGGCAGATTAAGATATGAGGCATGCAGTTGCTAGCTTGCACACTTTCATGAATATAGTTGTTATGATTGTTAGGAGAAAATTGATTATTCAAGTGTGAAGGTTAATGGGTAGAAAACCAGGAGGGTGGGATGTGGTGTCGAAGGTTTATTGCTCAAAATGTCTTCCCTAGCCATTGATTTACTTTATTTTGTACTGAAGTATTTATTGTATAGGAAGGGATATAAGTGCTACACTGCTAGAGGTTTATATAAGCCCATGTGAGCTAACTGCTAACTCTCTTTTTGGGATGCTCCCTTTCCAGCTGCATTGAAATGGATAGTCTACAATCCTCACCAGTCTCTGAAAAACTGACCTGCATACCTACAGTTGTGTGAGTCATTGCCCTGATGGATCTGAGTCTTTGGGAGACCTAGTGAAACCTCAAATGCTAGTCTCCTCCCTTATAATTTACTGTCTTTAAAAACTTGTTGAAGGGTCAGCAGTGGGTTGGTTCTGACTCAAAGGTACGTAACAACAAGAGTGCTGTTATGATGGAGGAACCCTGGTGGTACAATGGATTTTATATTGGGCTGCTAACCCAGAAATGAGTTACTAGAATTTACCACTTGCTGTTTGGGAGAAAGATGAACAATCTCTTCCCAGGAAGATTTACCATTTCAGAGGGTCTCTATAGTTGGAATTGACTTGATGACAGTGAGTTTTCTCATCATGATAGAAATACCACAAATATGTGACTTTAAAGAGAAGAATTTATTTCCTTACAATTCAGGAAGTTAGGAGTCTGAATTCAGGACACTGGCTTCTAGGAAAAGGCTCTCTGTTGGCTCTAATAGAGGATTGTAGTCTTTTTAAAATCTTGTAGACCTGATGTTAGGACAGTTTCCTCCCTCATTTCTTCTAATGCAGTGTTCATTATATATCTTCTTTCCCCATTCTCTCCCCAGCCCCCTCCCCCATGTCTGCTCTATTTTATAACAGTGGTGATATATAGCATTTGTCCTTTTACGACTGAGATTTTCACTCGGAAATGATTAAGAACTATGCTCAAATGAGTTTGAAGACCGAAGAAATAGAAAATACCTTGAATAGAAGGGAAGTGGATAGACATTTAGACAATCACTGCCTAACTTTTAAACTAATGCAGACAGATGTAAAAAATGGAGCAGAACCATCATAAAAGAAGGAATTTAACAGAACATAAATACTCTCAACCTGAAAAGCCCTGGTCCAGATAGCTTTAATGGTCAGGGTGCTCAAACTTAGGATAAAAGTTAAAAACAATAATAAATAGATGCCTGTGTAAAGTTTAATGATCAGGAAGTTGTTGTCAGGTTATTACTCCAGGAACTAGGATTTATGATCAAGTCACCACCCTGGCATAATCAGAATTTAGAAATTACTTAAAGCACAAAACATGTCTGCACGGAAGCCTAATGATACTACAGCACTGCATGTCTGACAATCTTAGCAGACTTCTGAGCCCTGCTTACACATTCTTTTTTCCTTATCCACCCCCTAGGCTTATCAGCCTCTTGGACCCTGCCCTCCCACATCCTTCCTGCACATTTCCTTTCCCTTTATTCACTCCCTTTTATTATCTATTTTATTCAAAGACTTATCTTTTTAAAAGACTGTCTTATTCAAGTCATCTCTTTTAGACTATCTGTTCTACATCTGAAAGTTGAAAAATGAGTAAGGATGACAGAAGAAGAATCCATGCCTTTGAGTTATGTTGGAAAAGAGTACTGGATATCCCATGGACTGCCAAAAGAACAAACAAATCTGCATAATGCTTTTTTAAAAATTGGTTTCATTTATTCATATACATTTTGTTTTATAACATTATGATTGATAATGCCATTTATTACAACATTTTATCAAATCTTCACTGTACCTTGCCTGTCCCTTCACCCTACACAACTATCCAGTAATCTCTGCTCCCCTCACCTACCCTGTCAGCCCCTCCTGCTTCTATCTCTGTGTGTAAACCTTTCCTTAGCATTTTCCCATCATCAGTCATGCATATCCTTATCCACCTTGTTAAGTACGAGGCATATAATGTCTGATTGTCCATTCATTTCACGTTATCCTTCCCTTTACCTATTCCAGTAAAGTGCTTATTATCTATCCATTCACTACCTGTAACTATACTAGTTGAAATCATAATATAAAAAGTATGTTGTGGTTATTTTATTTTCTAAATGAAAGAGATTTAGACTGTGTTACTGACTCAATAGCATATAAGGAATTTAAGATTCTAAAACTGCATTCAGGTCTTTAAGGCTTTTAAATCCTTATTTTAATCACTCTGTATCTCTGCTCGTGTGTGTGTGTGTGTGTGTGTGTGTGTGTTTATGTGTGTGTGTGTGATGAAGTATTTTGCTGTGGTGGGAACTATTTAGATGTGGAGGGAAAGTGGAAATAATTGAGGAACATTTTATTATGTGTAATTGCTTAGTTCATATCCTTTCTCTCTTAAAATGGCATTAAAACTCACTTGAGGTCAGTGCTCAATTAGGAGATAAGAAATGGAAGATGCTTTTCTGTTTAGAACATTTAGTAATCAGTGTTCTCTAAAGTGAAGTGCATTTTGTTTTTGCTTTTACAGGAAGCAAACTTGACTCGACTCATTCATAGCTGACTCTCTAGTGGGTTTTCAGAGACTGAAACTTGCATGGGAGGAGATTGCTCATATTTCTTCTGTGAAATAGCTGATGAATTCAAACTGCCTACTTTTGAGTTGACAGCACAACTAGGCCACCAGAGCTCTCTCCTCATAAGAAGTAGATGATATGACAAATTTTAAGTATGCAGTGTTGTTTTTGTTGTTAGGTGGTGTAAGTATGACTCATGGTCCCATAAATAAACCCTAGGAACAACATATCTGAACCCTGCCCATCCTCATCATTTATGATTCACTCAAGCCCATTTCTACAGTCACTGTATCAATCCCTTGGGTTGAGGGGCCGCTTCTCTCTCTTTCACTGATCCTTCACTTTTTCCAAGGTCTTCCTTTTCCAAAGAATAGCCTCTCCTAACAACATGCCCAAAGTATGTGAGATGAAGCTTAGTCATTCTTACCTCCAAGGAGCACTGTGGCTGCACCTTCTCTAAGACATACCTGTTTATTTCTTTTGGTAGTCCATAGGATATTCAGTAATTTTCTCCAACAACACAGCTCAAAGGCATCAATTCTCCTTCTATCATCCTTATTCATTATCTAGCTCTCAGATGCTTAGCAAATTATTGAAAAGACCATGACCTTAGTCTTCAAACTGATATCATTGCTCTTCAGTAATTTGGAGAAGTCCCTGACTGCAGATTTTCCCAGGGCAATATGTCTCCTGATCTGATTGCTGGTTTTTGATTGTGGATCCAAGTTAGATGAAATTGTTGACAATTTTTTTCTCCATCTACCATGATGTCAAGTTGGCTTTCCAGTGAGAATCGATCCATAGCTAATCTTCTAGCAGGTTTTTAGAGACAGTGCATCACAGGGAAGGAGATTGCCCATCCTTCTTCTGTGGTGCAGCTGGTGGATTTGAACCACATGCTTTTGGGACTGCAGAGCAGCTTCTTAACTCCTAAACCACCAGAGTGCGCTCTAGTATATAGCAGCCCTGAGGAATGTGTAGAGATATTTAAAGCAATGCTTAAATTTAGCAACACCACTTTGATAGTTTTTGTAAAATGTAATATGTGCAATTACATGAAACAGAGATGAGGTAATTAAAAAATTGTTTCACAAGATGACTAGAATTCAAAGGCAAGTGCTGATTGCTGAAAACAATCAGACTTCTTGAACATGATTCTAATGTATTAGTTTACATTTAGTTTATTTTTTGTTAATGACAACTTTAAAAAAGAGAAAGGTTTATTTGATTTCTCTAGTTTGGACATGTTGCAAGGAGAGACCAGTCCTTGGAGAAGGACATCATGCTTGGGAGGGTGGAGGGACAGCACAGGAGGAGAAGGCCCTCTATGAGGTGAATTGATTCAGTGACTGGGGTAATCGGGATGGGTGTGTTGGAGACAGTGAGGCTGGCCCAGGACAGAGTAGAGTTTAGGGCTGTTATACATAGGGTAACTATGAGTCACAGGTAACTCAATGGCACATAACAGTCATCCAAGGAGGGAGCTCTGGTGGCTCTAGTAAGTAATTGCACTGCCAGCTCAAAGGGGTGTGGTTCAAATCCACCAGCTGCTCCATGGGAGAAAGAGGAGCAATCAATCCTGCAAGTTACTGCCTCTCAAAACCCACTGGAGGGTCAGCTATGGGTTGGTTCTGACTTGATGGTACACAGCAGCAACAATGGTTATTTGGGGAACCCTATATGTACAGTGGCCAAAACATCTGTAGGATGGTTACTGAAAGATCCATTGTTCAAAGCTACCAGCTGCTCTGTGGGAGAAAGATGTGGCAGTTGATGGTAAAGATAATACACAATTTTTACAACAATGATTTGTCCAATGGGGGCTTACACTGTTGACAGTTCCTCCCCTTTTCAAAATAAAATGCTATCTGCTATTATTATCCTTCCTTAAAATTTAATGAAAGTGTTTGAAGATGGCATTTCATTTGCCCTGTAGAAATAAAATTAGTCAGAATTTAAGTTTGAAAATTTTCATTAGGGCCTTTTTATTTAAAAAGCAGAGTTCGTTCAAATGAGATTTAGTTGTTAAAAGGCTAATTCCAAGGCATGCGTTAACAGCCATGCTTCTTTTTGTGCCTGTGGGTTCTTCTCCCAGAGCCTTTTGCACATGCTCTTTTCTCTGTGTTCTTTTCCTCTCACCAATTCTCTTTCCCTTTATTTAGCTATTTTCTTTCATCTCCAGTATACTTCCTTTGGTAGACTAACAATTACACTTTCTTGATACAAGATACAAATGACAAGACGCATTGAGCAGGTTTGGGATGGTTCCTCAAGCATTTCCATGTCTCCAAGGGGAACTGGCTCCTTTTTCATGTGTACCCTACCTACCTTTGACCAACGAGGGAGGCCTGCAGTGAATTTTTCTCTCTTAACAAACCTGCACACTTATTTTTTCCATTGTGTACAACATATCAAGAGAGAATCCTCATTGACTGCTCCTTCCACTTCAAGCAATTCACTTGATTTTTTGGGTGTGTGTGTGTTTGTTTGGTTTTGTTTTTACCTGTCCAAAGAGTTTTGTACACCAGTCATCAAATACAACGATGCTTTATCTGACCTCACTCTGGACATCAGAAAGTGATAGCAATGACTGCATTTCAACTTTTTCTTTCTCTGATTTCTGTAGTGCTACATTCTCTTAACTCTCTCCCCACGTCTTTGAACAAACACTCTCTCTTTTTCTGAATTCCTCTTCCTTGACTCACTAAGTTTCAGCAATTGTTAAACTAGTTCCTGTATTGGTTGGGAATTGTGCTAGGTTGTAAGAACCAGAAGTTTAAAATTAAGACCTACTATGGCTTAACATTAAAATGTATTTTTTCTCCTAAACCATGTCTTAGCCAATGTGGACATTCTGCAAGTCCCCACAGGGAGATTCAGGACAGTCCTTTGTATCTGCTTCGCTATTCTCCCCACTGATTGCATCTTCAAGACTTCTGCGTCAAGTTAGATCCGGAGACTTCTGCATCACATCAAAATTCCAAATAGCAGGAATAAGAAAAGAGCTCTCTTTCAGGTTGTTTGTTATATGTTGGTTTTTTTATTGGCATTTTGTATAGAGAAGTTGGATTTCCATTTGTTCATTGTTGCGCATTTTCCTCCTTGTCCACTCCTCCCCCTCTCCCAGTTCACTTTTCTCTTTGAGAAGAAAAAAAATCTTTCATTGTTAACAATCCCCCCCCCAACCTCCTAGTCCACTTTACTATCTATGCAGCTCTTATTCTGGACTCTTGCCATGCAAATAATACCTAATCATATATCCCCTTTAAGTGGTTCTATCCCTCTTCTGTTTCAATGCATTGTGCATTATTAATCCACTCTTTTCTTAGTTTCCCCCAAAACCCATTGTTAGTCCTGTTTTACAAGAGTGGCATTATACAGTATTTGTCCTTTTGTGATTAAGATAGTTCACTCAGCATAATGTCCTCCAGGGTCACCCATTTTGTATAATAGTTCATGAGTTCCTTGTTTTTCAATGCCGCATACTATTCCATTGTGCGAATATACCACAGTTTCTTCAGGTTTTTAAAGGAACTTTCCAGAAATTCCATTATCTAAGGGGCCAGCACTGAGTTACAAGACTGTGTTGTGCCCAGCTATGGCACAGCAAAGTGAGCAACCTGAAACAAGGAATATATTACTAATGAAGAAGGAGATGCATTTTTGATAAGCAATAATCGGTCTACCGCAAATCTCCTTTATCTTCCTCTACCTCTTGAATCAACTTTTTTTTTTTACTATCTTATCAGAAATGATCAGGCTTCAAAATGCTGAGTGGACAAAGTTTATGAAATTATGACTGATTTATTTATACTTTTTGCCTTGTTCCATACATCCTGCTGGCTTTACACATATTACCTAAAACTCATCTAAGAATTCCCCACATGAATAGTGTTACTACTATTGTAAAGGGGAGGAAGATAAGCCTCTGAGAGATGAAAGCAAACCTTTTTTAAAATTTTTGTTATTTACGTTTGTTTGGTTTTTTATTATTATTAATTTCAATGAACATTTACAAAGATTTTGAATTTCCATTCATTCATTGTTGCACTATTCTCCCCACCCCACCCCACACCCCCAGTTCACTCTTTTCCTTGAAAAGCAAAAGAAAAACTCCTTCATTGGTATACAATCCCCCTGTATCCCCCCACCCCCATCCCGAGTATACTCCACTCTGCAACAGTCATTCCGAACTCTTATGATAATCATAATGCCCTAAAATATATTACTTTCAAACTGTTCTCTCCTTCATCGGCTTCAATGCAGTATACATAATTTATCCAGTTTTTCTCAGTCTTACCCCCACCCTGATGTCAGCCTTATTCTACAACAGTGGCACCATACATTATTTGTCCTTTTGTGACTGAGATATTTCACTCAGCATAATAATGTCCTCCAGGGGAAAGCTAACCTTTTTAATAGGTAGAAAACAAGTAACAGATTTTAACTCAACTTAGTTTGTCTTCAAAGCCTAATGTTTTTAGAGAAGGACTGCACTATAGTTTTCAATGCCTATAGGGAGCTCTGGTGGCTTATTGGTAAGACGCTGAGTTGCAATCCTGAAGGCACATGGTTCGAGGCCACCAGCTGCTTGGCAGAAGAAAGATGGACATTCTCCTCCTGTGCAATTAACTGCCTCTCACACCCCACTGGAGGGTCAACTATGGGTTGGATCCTACGCTACAGTACACAAAAACAATAACAACAACATAATCTTATGGAAAGGAGCCCCTGTGTTGTATTGGTTAAGGGGTTTGCTGCTAAGAGAAAGGTCAACTGTTTGACCCTACCATCTGCTGCTTGGCAGAGGGATGCGGCAGTATGCTTCCTTAAGGACTGCAGCTTTGGAAACCCTTTGGAGCTGTTCCCCTCTGTCCTGTGTGGTTACTACATGTTGGAATCAACTTGATGACAAAAGGTTTCACTTCTACTTGATTTTTTTGAGTCATACAGACAGATAGCTCTCATCTACTAACCGAGATGTTAGCAGCAGGGACTTATTCAGCCACACAAGAAATTCCCTGGTGATCTGCTTCTGTAAAGATTACAACCAAGAATATCCGGAGGAGCAGTTCTAAATGAGGTCCGCATGATTCAGATCCACTTGGCAACAAAGGGTAATCATATAAATTTCCCTTGCTCAGATCCCCCACCCCCTTCATGGTACCTAAGAAGATTCAAACTGTTAACCTTCACCATGTTGTTGTTGGGTGCTCTTGAATCTGTTCTGACTTAGAGTAACCTTGTGTACAACAGAACTAAACTCTGCTCAATCCTGTGGGATCCTCATAATCACTGGTATGTTTGAGCCCATTTTACTGCCATTGGGTCTATCTATGTCATTGAAAGTCTTTCCCAGTGAGCCTTTATTTTACCAAGCATCATGTTCTCCAGAGACTTCATGTCCAACATGCGTGTGAGAAGTCTTACCAACCTTGCTTCTAAGGAACATCCTAGCTATAGCTCTTTTAAAGAGAGAGTTGTTTGTTCTTCTGGCAATTCATGATATGTTCAATATTCCTTGTCAACACTAAATCAAATGCATATATTCTGCTTGGGCTTCTTTATTAATTATCTAGCTTTCATATGCATGTGAAACACTTGCAAACACCAGGGCTTGGATTAGACAGACATCATTTAGTTTTCATGGTGAAATCTTTGCTATGAAAGTCTTTTGTAGCACATTTGCCCAGTGTAATATGACATTTTTTTTCTTGACAGCTGCATCAATGGGTGTTGATTGTGGATCCAAGTAAAATGAAATCCTCCACAATGTCACTATTTTCTCAATTTATCATTCTGTTGTTTATTGGTCTTTCTGTTTTTAGTTATAAGGCCAGAGCAAGTACCTCTCAGGAACCTCATATATGGCTTGTGCAGAATTTTCACTCATATTCATGTATTTTTATGTGTTCCATTTCTTCCTTACCAATGTCTAATTTTCCTATATTCATGGTTCCCACATTCCATGTTCCAATCACTAGTGTCTGCTTACAACTGTTCCTCCTCTTCTGTGTTTCCATACTTCAGGGTTCCACCACAGTTGCCCTATCTGCTAGTCTGTGTGTGTTCTTTTGTACATAGGGGTTTTGAAGACCTGCTATTTTGGAAGTGGATGACCAATCCTTCTTCCTAGTCTATCTTAATCTGAATGCTCAGATTTAGAACAGTATCTGACAGACAAGCATTTTACGGAAAAGAGCAGATGAAAGATATTTCCCCAATTGTAGAAATAACCAATAGTTTCAGTGTTAAGAAAACAAAGATTCTCACCACTGGGCTTATTGGCAGCATCA
>NW_006399843.1:6353492-6354091 GCF_000299155.1 Elephantulus edwardii
TGGTACAGGATAGAGCAGAGTTTAGGGCTATTGTACATAGGGGTCGCTATGAATTGCAGGCAACTCGACAGCACATGAAAATAACAACAACAACATGTACTTTGGTCCAGTAATCACATATGTTGCTATGTTGTTGTTGTTGATTGCCTTCGAGTTGAGCATGACTCATAGTGACCCTATGAACAAAGGTCCTGAAGTCCCTCTACAACTATCAACATTAATCAAAGTTCATAGTTTCTGGAGGCATATATCTCTAGCTTGATGTAATTTTTAAGGGGGAAAAAACTTGGACTATTTAAAATGATAGAATTCTTACAATTGTTAACAAGACATGTAGAAGTCACAAGGTAATTTAGTACTTCAGAGAGGTGGTTAAACCTCAACTGTGTGTGGGTGTAAATAATTCCCTGGTACCTCCACCCATAGAATGCAGAATCTCAGCCCTCTACAAAGTACCATTGGCCAATTATTTCAAGAATCCAAAAACATGTCTATCTTCATGATACTCACTTTGCTGGGGTCATTTACTCACTCACTCACTGCCATCCAGCTGGAACAGAATCACAGCTGAGCCTCCAGAGGATTTTCTGTAAATCACA
>NW_006399843.1:6357851-6359874 GCF_000299155.1 Elephantulus edwardii
AGAAAGAGAATTGATGCCTTTCAGATGTGGTGCTGGAGAAGAGTATTGAATATACCACAGACTGCTAGGAGAACAAACAGGTTTGTCCTGGAGAGGGTGAAGCCAGAATGTTCCCTGGAGTCAAGGATTCTGAACCTTTGTCTGACATATTTTGGACATGTTGCATGGAGGGACTGGTCCTTGAAGAGGGACATCATACTTGGCAGAGTGGAGGGGCGGCGAAGGAGAGGAAGACCTTTGATGAGAGCGATCAATTCTGTGACTGGAGAGGTGGGAATAAGTGCATTTGAGATGACTAGGTTGGCACAGGATAGAAGAGCGTTTAGAGCTCTTGTACATAGGGTCGCTATGAGTCACAAGCGACTCGATGGCACATAACAACAACAATAATAACCCTTGGACTAACATTATTACATGTCTGCTTCAGTAAGCTCGGGTGTTAATTCCTACTAACACCTTGTTGGATTTGCCAGGATGTAAATCTTTACAGGAGAAGATTGCCTTGTCTTTTCCCCATAGGGTAGTTTGTGGACCCAAACCAGCAACTTTTCTGGTCATGCGCAATACACAATACATTATGTCACCAAAGCTCTTCACCAATATGCCAGGCCAAGGACAGGATTGCTGGTGAAGTGAGGATGGTGGTATTTGGATTTTCCTTTCATGAGGGAGAAGTGAGAGAGAAAAAAATAGCACTGATTCCTCCATCTGAGTTTGGAGTCAACTGAGAGAATAAAAAGAAAGTTTTTGGAACAAAAAAAAAATGTAAAAAACCCTGATACTATTGGCAAGTGGGCTTCCTAAGTCACAAGGTCACAATCCAACTTGTCACAGGCAGGGTTGGGTCTGGCAGGCTTCCAGCACAGAACAAGCAGATGGTTGCTTCTGGTGGGCCACTCACTACCAAGAGGCAGGAGGCAAGACATAGGAAGGGGCTGTGCTCCTTACCTCTGCCTCCTCCCCAGAGCTCTGCCTTCATAGCGAGGGCATCCCTAGTCTGTCAGCCTTTCCCTATTATGAAGCTTGTATCTTGCAATGATATTGGAAGCTGTGCCACCAGCATTTCAAGTAACAGCAGACTTGCTAGACAAGTTTCAGAGAAACTTCCAGACCAAGACACACCAGGAAGAAACATCCATAAATCAGTCACTGAAAACTGAGTCACAACAGACTATTTCCAGTATGGGGCTAGAAAATGAGCTTCCTCAGCTGGAAAGCATTCAAACTACACAGTGGTTGCAACACTGAACTTGAACATGTCAATGATTGTGAGGGTGGCACAGGAAGGGGCAGTGTTTCATTCTGTTGAATATGGGTTGCCGTGAATTACTACTGACTGACTAGTAACTAACAACTTGATAAAAGAAACTCAGCTTAATGCCGTACAGTTGAAACTCATAGCTGACCTCCATTGGGTTTCCAAGGCTGTAAATCACATGGTAATTTCTTTCTGTCCTGGAAGATCTAGTGGATTTGAAGCACCAGAGAAGCTCGGCCTTTGATCTGGCAACACAACTCCCTGCTGATTACACCACCAGAGCTCCCTGGAGTCAGAGAGGCCCCATATATTATGATAATGGTATGTCCTCCACATGAAACGGAACAACACGAGGAGACAAGAACTTTAATTATTCTATCCCAGCCTTTCTCCACACTCCCTCGGTGTTAATGCCTTATTTCACCTTTTGCTTTATTAGTGCTAGTACAGAACTCCAGTAAGGAGCTGAGCTAAAAACCCAAAGGCATGCAGCTTGAATCCAACAACTTCTCTGCAGGAGAAAGATGGATAGTCTCCTTCCATTTATTAACTGCCTCTGAAAAACCTGCTGGAGGGTCAGTTATGAGTCAGTTCTGACTCATCAGTACCTAACAACAACAGTGGAGACTGTTGTTGTTATGTGGCGTCGAGTCGTTTGCGACTCATAGCGACCCTATGTACAACAGCCCTAAACCCTACTCTATCCTGTGCCAATCGCACTGCCTCTGACACACCCATCCCGATTATCCCAGTCACTGAATCAAT
>NW_006399843.1:6362144-6365798 GCF_000299155.1 Elephantulus edwardii
CTGTATCAGGCGCACCTTAGTCTCCAGAGAGACACCGTTGCTCTTGTGCAAACCTTATAATTCAGGTTGGGAATCCACTTTAGGTGTTAATAAGGTTTTAACAAAATTGCAAGAAAGAAAAATCCTCTAGCATAGGACCAGGCCTAGAGCTGTACTTTCACACCTTCAGGAAATCCCTGCTATGCAGATGACTTTGAAGTCTTTGTCTCTATACATTCCTGCCTTTTGTCTGCCTGCTGGATGCCACCACATAGATAACTCCCTGGGAGTTCCATTCCAACCCTTTGAAAACTGAACCCATCTTTTTTCTTTCTTTTTTTTTTTTTTTAACATGTATAGGAAAGTTGAGTGGCAGTTGCAGGTATAATGATCCTGACCTGAACTACCAAAGTCTCTCCAGGATGCTTTTGCATGCAGTTGGTGATCCAGTTGCCACAACCAGCCATGAGCTCATCAATTCTTATCTGTTGTCTCTTTAATCTCTTCTTACCATTGTGTTTCTTATTTAAAGGAACAATTATAGTAGGTGCTTCAGTCCGAGGTACATGGTCTGTCTAGGATATTCTTACTTACAGAATCAGTTGTCAAAAAGCTCTTATTTTGGGGTCTAACCCAATTCCCACCTTCCATGCTCTATCCTGTGCCAATCTCATTATCTCTGACACACCTACCCCCCTCCCCATTTTCCCAGTCACTGACTCAATCCATCTCATCGAGGGTCTTCCTCTCCTGCGCTGTCCCTTCACCCTCCCAAGCATGATGTCCCTCTTCAAGGAATGGTCCCACCTTGCAACATGTCCAAAGTATGTCAGAAAAAGCTTCAGAATCCTTGCCTCCAAGAAGCAGCCCGTTTTCACCCTCTCTAGTACAAACCTGTTTGCTCTCCTAGCAGTTTATGATATAGCCAATATTCTTCTCCAACACCACAGCTCAAAAGCATCAATTCTCCTTTTATAATTCCTAGTCATTGTCTAGCTCTCTAATGCATATAACAAGTGACTGCAAAGACCATGGCATGTATCAGGTGCATCTTAGTCTCCAGACTGACATTATTGCTCTTCAGTACTTTGGAGCGGTCTTTAACAGCAAACTTTCCCAATGCAATATGTCTTTTAATTTCCTGGTTGCTGTTAATCTCATTTCTATATATTGCCATTGCTGTCTAGAATTCTTTAAAGTGCTAGGATAATTTTCATTGAATTAACGTTTTGTGGTTCCTGATTAACTTACATGGACAAATTAAATGAACATTAGTCCTTAATGTATTAAACTTACTGCCTTCTAATTGGTACCAACTCTACATTGCGTGCCCAAGGATGTGAACTGTTACGAGAAGATATGGCCCATCTTTCTCTGGGGTGTTACTGGAGTATTTGAACATTAACTTTTGGTTAAGAGCCTAATATGTTACCCCTGTACCACCAGGACTCCTTTATGCATTTTATATGTTTTAATTTAGTCATTAAACAACCTATTTTACAGATGAGAAAATTAAAGCTCTTTCCTTATCTATGGAGAAACAACCCCAAGTCACAAAAGAACCATCATTTCTCTATAAGAGTGTTTATTACATTAAATAGCCATAGGGTTTAGGGTTATAAATATCAGTCAAACAAATGTACTGTTGCATTACTATTCGAGAAAAGCTTTTTTATATATAGTAAGTCCTCAGTGTCTGTTGATTTATTTGCATTGAAATAAAATTAGATTTCATTAAAAAAAAATCACCCCAACCATCGAACAAAAACAAAACCTCCCAACTACTTTGAGGGCCTATTTTGTATAAGGTACATCTTGAATATTGCAAATGTAACTTCTATTTTTACCCTGTTTTTAAATAGTGGTTGAGGATGAAGTAAAAAAGTTATTATCCTTCACTCCTCCTCAGCTCAATGGAAGGAAGAAAACAGCAGTTCGCAGTCAGCAGCAGCAGTGTGATATTAACATTTCTTAAGATTAAGTTCCACAGAGCAAGGAGAGATATCACTATCAATCAGTAAGTATTCATGGTATACCATATGCACATTTTAAAATGCTTATCAACTGTGCTGTGTAAGTATCCTTGGTGGTTAAAGTGTAACTTGTTGGGCTGCTACCCCAAAGGTTAGAAGTTTGAATCCCAGCCACTTCAAGGTAAAAAGATGGAGAAAGATAGGCAGTCTCCACCCTTAAAGATTTAAAGCCTTGGAAGCCTGAGGGAGTGGTCATCAGGAGTCAGAACAGGCTCTGATAGACAGTAGGTTTGTGTGGGGTGGTCAGAACTGCAAGCAGCTCATAGATGTCACTGAGCTGTTGACCACTAACTAGTCCTATCACCATTATTATCTTGCTCTCTTTTAGTCCTAAAGAATTATTTTTTTTTTTTAGAAGCAGCTAGTTTAGTAGGATAGTGATAATGTACATCTGATAAAACTCAGGAGGAGTACACATGTAGCAGTGTTCCTGCTTATGAACATGTTGCATAATAACGGTAAACAATTAAGGGCTTCTCTGAAGAGGCAGGAGGGTAGGACTAATTTTTTATTTGTTTATAGTGTTTGGGATGATTCTAAGTAGAAACACGGAAGAGGGGGGTGACTTTTTGGATTGCCTATCAGGGTTAGCTTTGTTAGGAGAGAGAGAACAGAGCAAGGCTGGGGGAGTTATTGGTAATAAAGCAATAATAATAAAAACTTTTTAAAAATACCCCAAGAACAATCTCTCACAAAGAGGAAGGTTTGTGTGTTCTTGACCACATCCTCTTAGTCACATGCCTTAGGTTCTGGACCTTATATTTTACCCTTGTTGTTGTTGTTTGCTGAGGAATCAAGCAGGACTCATAGTGACCCTAGAAAGGCCTGAAGCCTTTCTATAACTATCATCATTTATCAAAGTTCCTAGAATTTCCAGAGGCATGTTGTTTAGGAAGTGGATGCCACTCCTGCTTCCAAATATTCTACCCTTAGAAACTACGTTATTAACAGAAATGTTTTATACTTTATCTTAAACCCTTTATCTGAATCTGCACCTGGTTGGAAGCTTGGGCTGTTTCTCTCTTTGGCAAAGTGACCTGTAAGGTTGCAGATTCTAGAAATGAGGGGGGTGCTCTGTTAGCTTCAAACTGCAAACCTTCTCAGCATCTATAATTTTCAAGAAGGTTGCTTGTGGAAGTTCTTGGGGATATTAACAAAAGCAGTTTTTAGTGGTTCATTACAAAGGAAAAATCAAAGTGTCGGAGTAACAGGACTTTGAGATAAAATCTCTTAAGAAGGGAAACAAATGATAAACCTGAGACTAAGTTGCCTTGGGTCCTAGGTGGGGTCCAGTATTCTTCTATCTGCTCTACTTCTTATATAGTTCTTGTTAGATGCCATTGAATAATATGACATGGTTTCATTGTTGTTTTTTGTTAGTTTTGTTGTTGGTACTCATAGTTAGCAACTCATAGCGAACCTATAAACAACAGCTCTGAACCCTGCTCTATCTTGAGCCAACCTTATCTCTGACACACCTACCCCCATAATTCCAGTCATTGAATCAACCCATTTCATCCAGGGTCTTCCACTCTTGTGCTATCTTTTCACCTTTCCAAGCATGGTCACTCCACCCTCCCAAGGACTAGTCCCTCCTTGCAACATGCCCAAAGTATGTCAGACAGAGCCTCAGAATCTTTGC
>NW_006399843.1:6376313-6399155 GCF_000299155.1 Elephantulus edwardii
ATACTCCTACGATAAAAATAATGCCCTAAAATATAATACTTTTAGACTATTCTCTCCCCCATAGACTTCAATGCCGTAAACATATTTCATCCAGTTTTACTGTTGAGTTTTAATGCATATTGAAGCCTAGTGTCTCTCATTTTCTGCAGTAAGTGCTTCAAGTCCTCATCATTTTCAGCAAGTGAAATTGTGTCATCTGCATAATGTAGGTTGTTGACGAGTTCTCATCCAATCCTGTTGCTATCTTCCTTTTCATATTGTTCGGCTTCTTGAGTGATTTGCTCAACGTGAAGACTGAAGATATGGGTAAAGGATACCACCCTGACACATACCCTCCCTGATTTTAAACCATATATATGTTCCCTTGGAACAACTGCATTTTGGTCTATGTATAAATTTCACATGAGCACAATTAAGTGTTCTGGAATTCTCATTCTTTTCAAAGTTATCCATAATTTATTAAGATCTACACAGTCAAATGCTTTTGCATTATCAATAAAATACAGATATTCTTCTGATATTCTCTACTTTCAGGCAAGATCCACCTCACATCAGCAATAATATCCCTTCCTTTCACCACGTCTTCTGAATCCACCTTGAATTTTTGACAGTTCCTTGCTGCTGTACTCTTCCAGCTATTTTTAAAATAATCTTCAATAAGATTTAATTTGCATGTGATATTATTAATACTATTCAAAAATTTCCACAATCTGTTGGGTCACCTTTTTTGGGAATAGTATCAAATATGGATCTCTTCTAATCAGTTGGCCAGTTAGCTGTCTTCCAAATTTCTTGGCATATCTAGTGAGCAAGACGGTGACTATTATCTGTTGAAACATGTCAGTTGCTGTCTTTCTTTTTTTTTTTTTTTAGTTGCTGTCTTTCAATTCGAGTGTAGCTTGAATGTGTTTCTTCTTTACCAGTGTTTGGTTCTTGATTATATGCTTCTTCTTGAAATGGTTCAGTGTTCACCCATTCTTTTTGGTACAAAAATAATGTGTATTCCATCTTCTTTTGATGCTTCCTATAACATTCAAGATTTTGCCCTTGGATTCCTTCAGTATCACAATTTAAGATTTGAATTTGTTCTTCAGTTCTGTCAGCTTGAGACATGCCAAATGTGATCCTCCCTTTCGGTTTCCTAACCCTAGCCCTTTGAACATTTAGTTGTAATACTTGGTTCTTTCTTCTTGAGCTGTTTATGATATCTTCTGTTGACCTCTTTTACTTTAGCGTTTCTTCCTTTCTGTCTGGTAGATACTAGACAAGTAGGTTGATGGGAACTGTAGGTAGTTAGGGAAGGCCAACTGCTGGTCACAAGTGATGTTCCTGTGGATGCTTCTGGAACTGATTAGAACTGGGTTTGCTTCAGATAAGGTTTAAAGAAATTTAATCTATAGAGGACAGTGTTTTATCACAAATGAGGGTTAGCAGTCACTAGATATAAATGCAAAGAAGATTTTAAGGCAGTTGCAGGATAAGGGGCAATGACAGGTGAGTTCTAGTTCTCTTTCTTTTCAACCTTGGAAATACAATTTATTCAGGGAATACAAGATAATCTTGAAAAAACAAAATTTTCCTGAGATTATAATTGCATCTACACTTTAAAAAATAAGTTTATTTTTAAATTCAGATACCCCCCACTTTCCTTCATTGTCATTATGTTTCATACAATCATTCCCATACATTCTATTTTATAAAATTATTCATCAGACTGTGCCCACCATTACCCTGTCTTTTCAGGTCCCTGCCGAATCTTTCCCATTTTCTTTACCCTCTCCCTCCACTCACCAAGTTTTGCAACCCTGTTTAACTCCATTTCTTAAAGTGACTTTTAAAAATGTAACATTTATTAAAAATATTTTTAAGGCTTATTCACTTTGTAGTAAGCACCTGGACTTCCTTCCTACTTATGGCTAAATAACAATCAATTGCCTGAGTTGTTGTTGTTGTTAGGTGCCATGGACTCATAGCAGCCCCATGAACAAAAGATCGGAATCCTGTTGTATCCGGTGCCATCCTCACATATCCTAATACACAAGAGTCCACTTTAGCAGTCACTGTATCAATCCACCTAGCTGAGGGTCCTCCTGTGCTTCACTGACTCTCCACCCTTCCCAGCATCATGTCTGTCTCCAAGGAAAAGCCCCTCCTTGCAACATGTCCAAAGTATGTGAGGTTAAGCCCCATTATTCTTGCCTCCAAAGAGCACTCTCCAGTGCACCATCTCCAAGATATATCTGTTCTTTCTCTTGGCCATCCATGGGATATTCAGTGCTCTTCTCCAACACCATAGCTCAAAGGCGTCAATTCTTTTTCTTTTATCCTTATTCATTGTATAGGTCTTGGATGCATAGTTAGTAACTGGAAAACTACGGCCTCAATCAGATACACCTTTGTCCTCAAACTGATATCATTACTTCTCCATAATTTGGAAAGGTCCTGCAATGTGTCCCAGTGCAATGTGTCTCTTTATTTCCTGGCTATTCCTACCAAGGGTGTTAATTGTGGATTCAAGTAAGATGAAGTTGTTAACAGTTTAAATCTCTTCTCCATTCACCATGATGTTGCCTATTGGTCCAGTGGTTAAGAATCTTTGTTATCTTGACTTTTGAGATGCAATCCATAGTGAAGACTGCATTCCTTGCTCTTCTGCAACAAGTGCTTCAAGCCCTCCTCACTTTCAGCAAAGTTGTGTCATCTGCATAATGCAAGTTATTGATGAGTCTCCCTCCAATCCTGATACCACACTCCTTCTCACAAAGTACAGCTTCTCAGAAAATTTGTTCAGCATACAGACTGAACAGGTATGTAGAGAGAATACATCCCTGGTACACCTCTTCCCAGTTCCAAATCATGTAGTGCTCCTCTGTTCCATTTGCACAACAACCTCCTGGTCCAGGTATACGTTCCTCATGAGCACAATCAAGTGCTCTGGGATTCCCATTTTTCTCAATGTCAGCTACAACTTGTCATGATCCACACAGTCAAACGCCTTTGCATAGTCAACAAAGCACAACTATAGTCTTCTTTATTTTTAACTATTAATTATTTTTAAATGATTTATGAGGATTCAGGTTCTTAAATTTATGAACCACAATTGAAGTTGTAATGAAATCAGTAAGTCTTCTAGTAGTAAAATAGAAAACATACTTTAATGTAAAGAAAGAATAATACTTTAAAGGATAATAAAAAGCTGAGTAGATAAATAAGCTTATGTTTCAATTGATTCTGTTTTATATGAATGAAGTCTAAAACTTGGTAAGAAAAAAAGACAAAAAGGTAATAAAGAGGGTCAGTAGACTCGTTTAAAAATTCGTAAAAAGCCATAGCAAAATATTATAACTCATCAGACAAAACACTTAGAATATTGTTAAAAATTATTCTATGTGTATAATCTCTGCTCATGATTTAAAGACATTTTGAAGAGTTTCTCTGTTCCCTGGTAGGTTGCATACCAAAGAAGTCGGTGGCACAATTTAATACACTCTCCTTAAAACTTTGATTGTGTAACAAAGTTTCTCTCACAAAACCAGCTCATCAGACAGGAGTCACTATATGATGGGCTACAAGCTTTTTAATTAGTGATGATGTAACTCAAGGCTGATATCAACATTTATGATTAAGTTGCATGCTGCCTATAGATATGCTTAAAAGCCACTGTTTGGGAGACTGATGAAATTTTTCTAGCTGCAGGGCCGAAAGATCCTGTTGGTGACCTCTAGTATTTCTGGAAATGTTGGCAACTACAGCTATCATTGGGGAACTTCAAAGACACTGATGAAATCCAAGAAGATTACTAAGCAAGTAGAGTAGGATTGGCTTTTTTTTTTTTTTTTTAAGTTTACTGTATATTCTACATTATTAAGATTTGGCTATAAAACGTTGTAAAAAGTCGTCGTTACTACTACCATCCAACAGCTGAAGAAGGATGAAGGAATGGAAACAAAGCGCACATCCCTCTGTAAGGAATGACATAACAACTCCTGACACTCGAGGGAAGGGCTTAATTGAACACCTACTATGCCATGGTCTTGCAATCACTTGCTACGCATCAGAAAGCTGGACGATGACTAAGGATGATAGGAGAATTGGAGAATTGATGCCTTTGAGCTGTGGTGTTGGAGAAGAGTATTGAATATACCGTGGACTTCTAAGAGAACGAATAGGTTCGTCCTGGAGAGGGTGAAGCCAAGCTGCTCCTTGGAGGCAAGAATTCTAAAGCTTCTCTGACATACTTTGGACATGTTGCAAGGACTGACCAGTCGTTGGAGAGGGACGTCACCCTTGGGAGGGTGGAAGGACAGCTAAGGAGAGGTAGACCCTTCATTAGATGGACTGATTCAGAGAGTGGGGTAATGGGAGTAGGTGTGTCAGAGAACGAGATTGGCACAGGATAGAACAGGGTTTAGGGCGACTCGAAGGCACCTAACAACAACATCAACATGTAGAGACGTCTCACTCAAGATTCCATTTAAGGATACATCAAGAGAATGCCATGAAAATGGAATGGGCCTCTGGTCTAAAAACCACACACATCACCCTTTTGTTGCAAGTAAATGAAGGTATACCCTAAGCGTATGCTTGTTAGGAATGGGTAAGTAAAAAAGAAAGTTAAAAAAGGAAAACTAGATTTGAAATAGTCAATAATAGATAATCTTACCATTTCGACTAACTTAAGTAAGAAGTATTTTTAAGCTAGGCGGTTTACAACTAATCAAAACTCAGGAAATAAAAACTCTTGGAAAGAAATCAACTCAGTTGCGAAAAACAGCAGCGTCCAGTAACATCCGAAAAACACGTGGCGGGGGTGGGGAATACGAGCGCCACACCAGGCGAGACTCTAAACCCCATCATCCCATTCGACAGTTAAACTGGGCCGTTCAGGGTAAGGGGGCGCATGGCTTGCTGGGAATTGTAGTTTTTGCTTCTGCGCCTCCCTGTGGGTTTGCGACGTTTAGCGACTATCGCGCCTGCGCCAGCGCCGGCTGATAGGCTGGGCCGTGGTGGCTCGTGCCGGGTGATGCTAGGCGGCTCCTTAGGCTCCAGGCTGTTGCGGGGTGTGGGTGGGAGTCGCGGGCAGTTCTGGGTGCGGGGTGTTGGTGAAGGTGGCGAAGCCATGGCCGCAGGGGAGAGCATGGCTCAACGGATGGTCTGGGTGGACTTGGAGGTGAGTGAGGTGGGCGAGGAGTTAGGAGAGGTGAGGTTTTGCGCGTGGGACCCCAGGCTGCGGGGGAGAGCGGCGGGGGTCCGGGCTCAGGGCTGGCAGGTGAGCGCGGCTGGCTGTGGGATCACTGTGCAAGTCCGGGGGGCAGGAGACCAGCTGGTGTTGGGGGGCCGTGCTGGGTTGTGGGGTTTCGTTTCAGAAGGGAAAAGTCATCCATATGGTACTCTCCCCACCCCTCTGCCCAGATTAGGGTCTCCAGAGCGCGCTGGTCCCTCCGGAGTTACTATTACGAAGGTGGAGGTGGGAACAGTAGTTCTGTTGACCCCTTTTTCTCCAGCCTGAAGGGGCTGTAGGTTGTTAGAACTAAACTGGGCTCTGAAGATGACTCAGCCTTACTCCTGATTTCCTAAGTTAAGAAACTGAGGCCCAGAGAGAGAGTTGGAGTCATTCAAGGTCATCGTGTTAGGGAGCGCCCGAGTTGGGACTGGGATCCAGTTCTGGTGCTGATTCCATTATGTTTATGTTAACCATTCCTCGTGACAGGAGTTTCCCTTTGATCCAAACTGGGAATATTTAGCGTCAGATTGTCTCTAAGATCAGGTGAGGTAATTAGTAAGAAAACTTTGTGCACCCTGGCTGAGCGTGGTGGTATTAGTTATCCAACTTCTGAACTGGAATGTGGCCAGCACCGGAACCCTGTTTTTACTTTGCACCTCCCAGACAGTGAAACTGAGGTTTGTTGAATAAAGGTATACCCATTGCTATCTTTGCTATCCTAGATAGGAATGGTAGCTGTATGTATTTGAAGGGATTCCAGTTAAGTAAATGTGAGTAAAATAGGACGGGAAGGTGATTTCATGTTTCATATATGTATGTTTACTTGTTTTTCTTGCAGATGACTGGATTGGATATTGAGAAGGACCAGATTATTGAGATGGCTTGTCTTATAACTGACTCTGATCTCAACATTTTGGCTGAAGTAGGTGATGCTATAGGATAGAGTGATAGTGCTTAGAGTTGATTGGAATCCTGAAGATCATTTCCTGCTCCCCGGGTCTTTTTATTTTTAAAAAGACAAACTGGGGTCCATGTAGATTAAAGTCTGTGACATGGCTAAAAGAAAAATAAACAAACCCCAAACCCAAAAGAAATCACTCAGCACAGCACCCCTCTGACTCACTTGCTGTGAATCTGAACCAACTCAGAGCTGACTCTCCCTCCAGAGGCAGGCTGTAATTTGCCTACGGGAAGTGATGGCCGATCTTTCTCCCAGAGGTGGTAGTAAGTTGCCTCCCTTTGGGTTGGCAGCACAACTTCTTAGTGTCATTTCCTGAATGCTTGCTGTGAACCATGAGTCCTGGTAGCATAGGGTGTAGCTTTTCAAACTTATCAGCGGTTCTTGGGGATACAGATGGCATTTTCTTCCTGTAAAGATTTATAGCCTTGGGAACTCAATGTCGGATCATTATGAATCAAACTTGATTCCATGGTTGTGGAGTTTGCTATGAACGAGGCACAGTAAAGTGTTTTTTTGTATGTAAGACTCTTAGTCGTAAGGAGAAGTATAAGGAAGGTACTTTTTTAATAGCCATTTTGAGGATGATTTGTTTTGGCACAGAAGTTGGGTGATTGTGCACGCTCACCTGAGGGGTCTTGGGGACATTAGTGGATAAACACCAGCAGCCTGCATTAAGGGCTCATTACCACTAGGCTGTATTATCACAGTGGTCTGGCAATTCTTGTCAGAGTTTTTATGACACAACCATAACCTTGAGTTAGTGGTAAGGAGTTGCTCTGCCAACTCAAAGGCACTGAGTTTGAATCTATCAGCTGTTCATGGAAGAAAGATAGTCTCCTCCTCTGCAGTTTACAGCCTTTGAAAACATACTGGAGGTTTAATCGGGAGGGCGTTTGATGGCACTCATCACCTTAATTTTAACTTGCTTCTGGATCATCTAAATTTTGCCTTTTCAACTTGAGTGTATAATTTTTCTAGATCTTTAGTAAAGTTTTTGACTTTCTGTGAATGCAGGGCACAAAACGTGCTCATATTGACCCAAAGTTGGAATCCACCAGCAGCTTCGTAGGAGAAATCCTTCGTGATTTACTGCCTCTGAAAACCTGCTGGAGGGTTAGCTATGAGTTGGTCTGCACGGCGGCAACAGCAGTTGATGTATTGGATGGAATTAAGAGTTTACATACTTTTAGCTGGAACATGAAAAGAAATAGAACACATCTGTTGTATTTCAGCCACTCATGAACCACTTGATAAGTGTGTGTGATACCTTGTGATTGGTTAAGGGGGGGATATCCTTGATCTTGATTAACTGGTTTGTTTATTTTTGTTTTTTCATTTTCTTGTTGTGTACTGTGAAGTCGGAGTTGAATCTGACTGGCACAGTAGGAGATTGCTCCTCCTTCTTCAGTGGAGCATCTGGTGGATTTGAACTGCGCCTTTGGGATTGCAGAGCAGCCTCTTGCCACTAGGCCACCAGAGCTCCTTTTCTGGTTTATATTTTGTCATCAGTACTCAGAGTCATAAAAAAAAAATCTGTAATAGGAACAAGACAGGGACACATGGAAAAGCAAGTGCTATTTAACAGAAAAATAAGTGTTCAAGGAGTAGAATTGATTTGTTACTGACACTGGATGCAGTTCAAAAATCTACAGTTTAAGACTTCCATTTACTTGGAGTAGATGTGAGGAGTCAGAAGCATTTAGAGATGAATTGCCAGCAGATGAAGCACTGCTGTTATCTCAGGCATGTCTGAAAGCAAATCGTGAGACTTTATATTTCTCATCATAACGTAGATTTTTTATTCCCCACTCAGTTTTACAAATAAAACTTTGGCGTTTGAGTTTTGGTTGCTTTTCTCCCACTTGGACTTTACTGGGGCTGAACAGTGAAAAGAAGTGTTTTTACTTTACCAGCTCAGCTAACCCTTGGCCGAAGAAATCTTTTTCCCTTAGACTGTTGATTTGTGAAATACTGATGGTTTAATGGACCAGTTAGTAGATATGTACCCTGGAGGAAATTTGGGTATGTATATACATAGATGTAGATAGTGCAGTGTGTGTAAATAGACAAATTTAGATGAGGATACAGGATATTTGAGGGTGGGGGCGGCAAATCAGTTCTCTGGAAACTACCTTTTATTCTTGTGTAAATCTGAGAAAATGTTCTGTTAGTATAAGAACAAACATCGTCTCTGAACTTATTTCTGTAGCTAGTTTAGTTTGCCAAGTAAGATTTCAAGTAAGCTGTAAAAGCCATGATTTTATAATAGCTTGCTGCTTCTAGCATTGTTGACTAGGATTGTTTTTTCTTTTACCTTGAAGATTCGTTGTTCTTTTAACTGGTATAGAGCAAGATCCTTCCTTCCCTCATGGAGATTATTTTTTGACCCTCACCAGTTTTCTTGGAAATGCTTTTCTGTTGTAGGATTGTCAGGCATATTTTCATTAAATTCTCGTTCATTTCAATGATTGTAAACCATTATTAATACTTCAGCAGTAATGTAGTTTGGATTTATAGGGTGCTTTTCTTCTAGGGAGTTCAAAGAACTTTCATATCTATTTTTTTTTATCCTGTTAACATCTTCAAGTGAATGATGCATGCTAATTATTATCATCCTCATTGTACAGAAGAAACTTAAGTCTAGGATGACATGCTTTAATGACATAGCTCACGTACCAGAGTCTAGATATTCTCAGTTGAATGTTTTCACCATTAAACACCATTAAACGAAGCTGAGAATTTAAAGTTACTTCACCTTAGCTCAACATAAATCTATAATCCCCCTCTTTTTCCCCCCATGTGGGTGTGTATTTTCAAAAGATCATTAAAATCAAAACAATAAATAACTTTGTAAAAAATAGGGTAAATGACCAATTTTCTTCCTGTCCTTAAACATTCATGTGTTTTTTGAGAATTTTTTCTTTATGTGTGTATTTTGCCCCCTTCTTAAACAAATGTAAGTGATGTTATACTGATACATGGGGTTTGGTATGTCCCCCACCCCCAATTGGTAGTATAAAGTCGAGTCTTTTCAGAGCACATTCCTTAATTATAAGCCAGGAACTAACAATGAAAACAAACTTTTTCTGTAGGTCAGATAGTACTTGTTTTAAATTTTGAGTGCCACATACCTTTCTGTCACATGTTCTCACTTTTAAACTGAAAACTAAAAAAAAAAAAAAAGTGAAAACTGCCCTTTACTCACTGACCATTAAAAAACCAAAACAACTCAGCCCCAGGCTGGGGCCATAGTTTGTTACCCCTTAACATCTAAGTATGTCCTCTCTGAGTAGGCAATTAGATTTCCAGGTGTGGTTACTATAGTTTTACTTTGTTTGCTTGTTTGTGCTCCTTCACTCTCATTAATAGACTAGGATAAATGAGGAGCCCTTTTAAGGTTAACAGAGTACCCTCGACTTTTAATTTCTCCGGCAAGTACATATTTAATCTTGAAAGCAGCTCAAACTTTATTCCAGACCGTAGGGAAATTTACTGTTGATTCCTGACGACTAATGGTCTTTCTAATTCACAGGGTCCTAACCTGATTATAAAGCAGCCAGATGAGTTGCTGGACAGCATGTCAGATTGGTGTAAGGAACATCATGGGAAGGTAACATTACCAAATAACAGGATTGCTGCTTTGGGGATCATAACAAGCTTGTTGCTCCCACATCTGAATCCTATACCATTGTTGGATGGTATTGCTAAAAGGGTGAGAGGAAGATTGCTTGGCAAGCCTGGGAAACTGCTTGCTGGCTTTCCTTTTCAACTCTGGGACCTCTCGAGATCACCTCCTGACTGCCCTCTTTTCCTCTCTCCTCCGTTCAGTCTGTCGCGAGCGCATTGTGGATTCTCAAGTATTGCTCAAGTCAGTCTTTTGGATAAGGTTAGGAATCATCTGTGCAGAGAAGGGGGAACGCTGCTCTCCTGTTAATAGTCGTTTCTTCCCAGAGGTTATGTCCTTGGACCTGAGCACCACCTTTGTTTTTGACTGTGTGGAAATGCTATTAACAATCAGGAACAGCTGATTTGGCTTGAATCCTTTTGAGAGAGAGAGAAAAAAATTGGTGTAAAGATGGCAGTGATAATTTGAACTTGAGCTTTTTTGTCCAGTGTAGAAATGAGGTTGCATTTCTGGATGCCTTTGAACACTGACTTCATGTGTCTCTGGTGGGGGTTTGGGGATTCTCTCTTTCAGTCTGGTCTTACCAAGGCAGTGAAGGAGAGTACAATTACATTGCAGCAGGCAGAGTATGAATTTCTGTCCTTTGTACGACAGCAGACTCCTCCGGGGCTCTGTCCTCTTGCAGGTAAAATCCAGTCCTCTGTATACCTTGTAGATAGTCGTCTGTTGTAGGGGTTCAAGAGACTGCAGTTCCAGAAAGACCAGCCAAGGTCATCCATGTCTTCCTCTTTGGGGAGTACATCTTCCTTTTATGTTCAAATTTTTGTGTTTAGTTTATAATGTGAATATTGGAAAAATGCCCTGAAACCAGACATGACAGCTTGGAAACCAACACAGACTAACTCAATAAGAATTTCCCCCATATTTTTGCTATGGAAACATTTCACGTGCACAGGAAAGTTGGATTAAGTAATTGTTAACTTAGTGCTGTTTGTTTTACTTAGCTGGCTTTTTTTTTAATTTATTTTTTTTGTTGAACATTTGAAAGTAATTTGCAGGTATCTTGACACTTGATTTCTAGTTACTTATTCAAGCTTCTCCTGAAGATAAGGATCTTCCCTTACATAATTACAGCATTATTTTCGTGTTTAAGATTATTAAAAAGAATACATGGATGTAAGTTCCCAAAGATGTCTTAAAGTTGTTTTGAACCAAGGTTCATGTGTTTCATTCATTACTATGTTTCTTTAGTAATCTAAAAAAAAACCATAAAAACCCCAAAAACCACTGAAACAGTTCACTGTTGCCCACCCCTCGTAGCTATTGACTTTAAAGAGATCAGGTCAGTTGTAGTAGCATTTTGAAAGAACTGCATTGTCAAAAGGGAAGTTAATGTTCTTTGGAGATATTTGTATGTGTGAATTGATGTAGCAATATTCTGCTTAAACATTTGTGAAGAACATATATTGTATTAAATTCTGCGCCCCACCCCCAGGTAATGTGGCTGATGTCTATTTTAAAGTTCTAATTTAAAACTTAGTGTTTTTAATATGAATAACTGTATGGAAATGTGAATATGGATATGATTTGTGAAAAAAATTGGAATATAAATAAAAGGTTTCTCTACCTCTGTGATTCAGTTAAATTTTTAGTGTCAGCAGTGTGGCTTTCCTGACACTGGGAGAATATTTGTGTAAATAGATGTGTAACAAATATATGTATTTGTGCATTATCAAGCACGTTGAGACATAGACATATTATTAGTCGACAGGCCATTTATTAATTTGTTACGCCCCAGACTGAATAAATACTCAGAAATCTGCCTTTGGATCATAACCAGATGTTCTCCAAATGATTTAGAAATTTTGAGATACTTTGAGGAATTGTTTCCATTAAAATTAGAAAAAAAATCATCTCCATTTCAAATATTAATTTTTATCTCCTGTTATGTGTGACTAGAAATACACAGATGCAGTATGCTTCGTGTCTTTCTAGGAAATTCAGTTCATGCAGATAAGAAGTTCCTTGACAAATACATGCCTCAGTTCATGAAACATCTCCATTATAGAATAATTGATGTGAGCACTGTAAAAGAGCTGTGCAGGTAAGGGCTGTATTTAGGATGTATTAACTTGCCTCATTTAGCATGTTTTTACTTGAGAATTTGTGAAAGGACTTGAGTAGTGCTGTAAAGCTGAGAGTGTAAAGCAGGGATATATCTTGTTCATCATCTTCTCACTTGGGTAAGACTTTATCCTGCACTGGCTAAGAGTTGGAGTAAACAATGTCATGAGTCTTTCATATAAATTGCATTAATCCAGAAAATTTACTAAACCCCCATTCAGTGTCAAGCATAGTAAGTAGCCTTTGTGCTGGAGACATATTAATAAAAAGTCCTCAAGTCACTTACAGCCTAATAGATTGAAAACTGCATAAAGAGCACACACCAGAAATATACTCTGTGATGTGGTTAATGGCCATGTGCATATTGAAGGCATAAGGGTAAGGGGCTACCTGCTAGCAAGTCAGGAAAAGCTGTATATAAGAATTAGCTTTTAAGCTGAGACTTAAAGAGTGGATGTTTTCTAAGCTTTAAGCGAAGGGAAAACAGGCCAGCAAAAGGGAATGGCTAGAAGCTCAAAGCTGTGAGGCAGTAAGAAGACAAAGCCAATTCAAGGAATTAAAAGCAATTTATTAATCCTGGAGTGCAAAGCATGGGGTTAGGATAAGTTGGGAGATGAGACCATATTTTGAAGGGCTCTATGCCATCCTAAGGAAATTAAATATTATGTGTGATAAATTCCTTTGAAAAATTTTTGAGGAATGAGTGATGGGATTAGATCATTCTGAACTCAGGGTGGAGATAAAAAGAGAATGTAAGGAGATCAGAAAAAAGAGTAGTATCGTCTAAGAGAGAATGACTAACAGACATGGCAGTGGGCAGCAGATAAGCTGGTATAGAGATAAAACATCAAAGTGGGGGGATAGACACTGAATGCTTGGTTGGGGAGGGAGGGTGAGTGGAGTTTCTAGTCTGGCCACTTGCTTAGATGATGTTACTACTGCTCAAAGATAAGAGGAACACAGAGGAAGAATAGACTTGGTAGACGGGAGAGAGTGGTATTTAGAATGGAAAATGTGGTTTTCCCTACTTTTTTGATTTAGTATTTTGATGGATTGTTAAGTGAGCTTTTCCAGCAGGCACTTGGATAGCCATGAGAGAAAGCCAGGAGAGGGTTGGGCAGGAGTTCCAGATTGGAGTCTTCTACACTGATGGGGGTTGGATAAGGATGAGAGATGGTTCTAGGTAAAGAGGCAGCTTGATAGCAACATTCATGTCTTGTTTCAATATTGATAAATGACTTGAAGGAGGTAAATTATTGCGTGTATTTGAGACAGTTTCCTTTGAGAGTTCCATTTCTGCTGTATGTAGACGCTGGTATCCAGAAGAATATGAATTTGCACCAAAGAAGGCTGCTTCTCACAGGTATGTTTCAGTACTCTGATGCACACATAATCCCCAGATTTCTAAATAATTCCTTCCCCCATTTTCCCTTTCTTTGTGCGCCCCTGACTCTGAAGTGACTCATTACTGGAATTTTTAGTGGGTTTTCAGAAACTGTAAATCACACGGGAGAAGATGGTCCATCTTAGACAAATATGTCTTGAAGAAAGTGTAATCAGGGTGCTTTTGAGGAGCAGGGACGATGAACCTTTATATTGCCTACTTTGGCATGTTGTCAAAAGACTTTGGTCACTAGAAAAAGACATTATGCTGGGAACATTGAGGGGTCAGAGAAAGAGAGGAAGACCTCCCGGAAGATGGATTGACACAATTACTGTAACAATGGGTTCAAGCATATTAGAAATAATGAGGCTGGAACATGATAGGGCAAGATTCAGAAATAGTCACTGTGAGTCATTGTTGAGTCCCTGGTACCTAAAAAAAAAAAAAAAATCAACCTTTCCCTTCTGGAAAACAGTGAACAGCATAAAGACAATTTATTTTTTTCTAGAATCATCAAGAATTCTGACCAGGAATACATTCTGAGAGGTTTATAGGGAATAATCTTTATTATAGTCTTGAAGCTTTTAGATAATTTAGTTTAAAGGTATGATGAAACAAACTGTAATCTTTCTAGTAATGAGCAGTATTAATTTTCCTCCCACTTACAGTCATTAAAAAAAGAACACTTTGTGTATAGTTGTATTACACTAACACTGTTAACCTAAGTTTGACATTTAAATGTTTCTGATTTTTTTTTAAATGAGCTACAACCTTAGTTACAAATACACAAAAAAGTTTCAAGATCTTGTCTAGCCTGTGTGCTAAGTCTTTGACTTTGTGAATGAGATAGATGCCTTGTAACAGAAGCATTGAATGTATCCTTTACTGAGTGCCTGCTGTGTGCCATGCACTGTTCTAGGCAGGCAGAAAAGACCAAGTCCTTGTTTGATTTTCTTGCGTCTTTTTCTATTGATCTTACCTGAATCAATAATACAGGTGTATATTACTTTATCTGAATAATACAATAATATAGGTATACCTCATTTTGTCTGTTAGAATTGGGCTTGAAGTGTTTTGGAATTCATAATTTCTCAGATGTTAGAAAATCTGTAGCACTACAGTTGCCTTGTTTTGCTAAATATTGTGGATTTCCCCCTCCCCCCCCCAAACATTTTGTTTAGGTCTGTGGAAGAGCCCTCTAATAAAGCACTGATACCTATTGTAAAACATGAATAGTTGCATCAAATGTAATAACTAATGACTGTATACTGCCTTACCATGCCTGGTGACACAGTGATTAAAGAGTTGTTAACCAAAAGGCCTGCATTTTGAACATGATAGCTGCTCTGTGGGAGGAAGATGAGACAACTGGCTTAAAGATTTATAGCTTTTGGCCTCTGTGTGTTAGAACTGACTTGATAGCATTGGGTTGTTTTTGTTTTTAAAGTAAATATTCTCACATCAGGACCAATTAGGTTTTCCCATCGATTTTGAAACTGTAAGTCATTTCATGTGCTCCTACTCTGATCTCTTGGATTTCAGTGTCGTATAAAGAGTTTATGTGCCCTTGTGTGGCCAGAGGCTGCATGTTTGATGGCGTCAGAACTCCACTGTCTATCCAGGACCAGAGAAGAAAACAAAATTGCTGCCCTAACCACAGAAATAACTTCCATAAAACTATTACACTAAAGTTTATATTCTCTACAAGAGCCCTGTGGCCCCTCATTCGGAGTGTCTGGGTTTCCTTGCACATGCTTTTAACAAGCTTGCACTGACTCGATTAGAAGAAGAAGAGCTTTTAGACAGTCTGGCTGCTATCACTCCCTGCGTAGATCACAGGAGGAGGCAGATCCCCTTTCATGGTTAGGATCTGTCTGAGAATTGTTTATTAGAATGACTGAGTCATGAATTATGTTCAACGATGTCAGTAGATTTTGTTCAGGGATGTCATTATGCATTGCTCAGTATTTCCCAGCTTGTGTTCCACGAGCTGTTAATAAGTATTCCACAAATGATGTCCATTAAGTTTTAGAAATTCTCTGTGTGTGTATGTGTGTACAGTATAATCCCTTGGGAATTCGCATTGCACTTTAGTAAATGAAATGCTTTGCAAAGAACTTCAGAAGAGAAGTGTTTAATGTAGTTTTCCTAAACTTCCTTGACCTCAGAGTCATTTTCCACTCTCCATGGAACACTTTACCATCTTAAGGAACTGTTTGGGAAACTTGAGGCTGTTAGGACTTAGTTTGGTTTTTGGGTGGTGTTTTTTTTTCTCCTCTTCTTTTAAAAAAAAAACAACAACAAAATACTTGACGTTTGTTTTGCTGAAAGCGTCCCTTTCCTTGTAAGGCCTGACTGCGGTGTTGACAGCAGCGCCTCGTGCACTCGAGTCATTTAGAACAAGTTCTCATTTTGGTGTAAAATGCTTTCCGTCCCCCACCGACCAAACTGTGCAGCTCTGCAACTGCATCCTGGCCCTTCTCACCCTTCTGCCCCCAACCCTCACCTCCTTGTACCCCCAATATGTTTTTCCCAATAAAAAAAATTAATTTTTTAATCATTAAGTAAAGTAGCACCCATTTTTATTACAAATCATTGTATGCACTTCCAAATTTTTTCCAGCATATTAGTCCCATTTATTTTTTTTCTCATTTTCCTCTCTGCCCACCTCTCGCCCATAGTTCACTTTTCTCTTTGGAAAAAAAATAAAAGAAAATTCTTTCATTGTTATACAATCTCCCATCTCCCCAAGTCCACACAGTCCACTTTACTATGCATTTCCTTTTCTGGAATCTTGTCATGAAAATAATACCTAATCATATATTCCTTTTGAACAGTTTTCTCCCTCATCTATTGCAATGCAGTATACATTATTTATCCCCTCTTTTCTTAGTTTCCCCCAAACCTGATGTCAGTCCTTTTTCACAACAGTGGCACTATGCAGTATTTGTCCTTTAGTGTCTTAGATATTTCAATCAGTGTAATGCCCTCCAGGGTTACACATTTTGTATAATATTTCATGAGTTCCTGGTTTTTCTTTTCTTTTTTTTAAATAATTTTAATGAACATTTACAGAGAATTGGATTTCCATTCATTCAATGCAGCATAGCATTCCATTGTATGAATATACCACAGCATCTCTATCCATTCGTTTGTTGACAGGCACTTGGGTTGTTCCCAACTCTTTGCTATTATAAACAAAGCCACAATAAACATGGGTATGCATATGAAAAAAAAATGCTTTCCATCACCTCTGTTCTTGAGCATCTCACTCAACCCGGTGTGTTTGCTTTTAGGGCACTCGATGACATTAGTGAAAGCATCAAAGAACTTCAGTTTTACCGAAATAACATCTTCAAGAAGAAAACAGATGAAAAGAAGAGGAAAATCATAGAAAACGGAGAAACTGAGAAGACTGTGAGTTGATGCCAGTTCTCCCGCTGCCGCCACGGAGTTCTCTGGAAGCAGCTGCTGGTGGCCTTTTCCTTTCCCGTTCACCCTGATTGCCTGACAAAGCACCTTCTTTCAGTTAACTCACAACTCTAGATTACTCACCCAGACAGCACTGGAAATACTGTTGGGTTGTTGTTTTTTTTCCTGTCTCTGCTGTTACCATTTATAACACAACTACTTCTTTGTAAGTACCAGGTCATGCCCATCCCTTGGTACATATATCTTCATTTGCTTCTAGACCATTTCTTTTGTTTAAAAAGAAAAAAAAAATAAAGCTAGTTCTATTGAAATGCAAGATATTTCCTTCGTACCCTCAGTTCTTTAGTAGTTTAATCATTGATGAAAGATGGCCTTTTTTTAAAAAAAAAAGAGTTTAAATCGACATTGTACAGTTAGGAAAAGATTATGTTTTCTTATGTTAAAAAGGAAGCAAACCTCTTTTGCTTTACAAGTCAGGCATGGAAGGACTAGAAGTAGGTTCAGAGAAGCAGCTTTAGGCTTGTTAGAGTTTTTGGACTAATAACTCTTATTTAGGCTGCTTTTCTTGGAATTGAGGAAATCCTGTAGCCATCTGATAGGGATTTAGTAATAACCAAGGTATGTTGTAGTTAAGTGCCATTGAGTCGACGGTGACTCTTGGACAATAGCTCTGAACCCAGCTTGATCCTGAGCCAGTGTCACTGCCTCTGACACACCTGCCCCAGTTACCCCAGTTACTATTGGATGGTTATTATGTGTGAGGCAGTCACTGCAGTATTTTGAGAGCATTAAGTAGCTACTTGGCCATCTTCGTTGAGCTCTTTTGATTGAGGGGTGACCAAAGTCCTCAGCCACCAGAGTGCACACTGGCATCACCTGTCTTTAGACTATATCCCACTCTCATTTTTGTGCTCTTCACTCTCACAGTTGCCCTTTTAGGATAAGAAAGGAGAGTTGAGAAAGGCCCACAGGTGACCTGCATCTCATTGAGACCTTTCGACTAACACTCGGGTTATCCAAAATGACATTCTTGCTTCATTTCAGTCATTCTATGGACATACAGGTGTGATCATAATAGGACAGTTCCATTCCAGAAAAATAATGAGATTGTAGGTTAGAATAATGTCATACAGTGAAGAAAACATACAGAAGCTGTAATTCATGCACATGAATAGAATAGAGGTCGGACGGCAGCTGGAAACTTGTCAAGTTCTAGCTCTCATGGGTTCACCATTTAATCTTCTCCAAGTGAGTATATTAAGTCTTGGGGTTATAAGTTTATTGCGTGTAAGCTACTGAGTGTATAAGCTGATGGAAAGTAAACTTCAGCCAACTCTCCTGAAAGTCCATTTGGCTTTCTGGAATGGCACAGGCTTTTTAGCTCATGCACCTTCCTTAATGGCTTGGAAGGGAGGAGTGTGTCTAAGATGCTCTTGAGTCAAAAATCTGGGTTCAAATTGAAGCTCCTTGAAATACTCAGCAACTTCAGCAAATTATCTTCTCTTAAGCCTTAAGTTTCCATCCCTGTCAGATGAGGTGGTGCCTAACTCACCAGGGTTGTCACCAGCTCCCTGCTTGATACACAAAGCATATCACCAAGATGATGGTTTTGCTCAGGTGAGGTTCACTGGGAAAGGATACTGTGTCTGTCGGTAATGGGCTCGGGCATCATCTCATTTAAAGCCTGTGATGGCATCATACTGAAGACTTATAAACTCTATCAGCAGTCTGCCTTTGACTTGGCATGATGTTTCCAACTGAAATTTGGCAAGAGGATCCCTGTTCTTACTTGGCTTTCAGGAATGTTACCAATGCAAGAGGAAGGTATGAAAACTCTTGAGTGTTAAAAACGTGGTTCCTGGTAACTAGGTATAGCTCTTAATGCCATAGACTGGACTAGTCTATTCATCAGCTTAACTATTTGAGACTCTTCATTTTGTCTTAAGGATTATAATTTTAGGTGTTAATTTTAGGCCTCCTGTCCCATTTTGTGTATTCAGTATTTAATGGTTCTCTGGTAAGCCCTTCATGTGTGCAGTCGTTTTCAGTAGCATCATCTGTAGCCTGGGAGGAAAGTCCAGTAATAGGTCTGTGTAAACATGGGACAGTTTTGTGATTAGCTCATTATTTTTCAGTCTGCTTAAAAGTGGCACTGGCGTTTACTTTCACAAGAGATTCCTGAAGCTATGAAGTCATTTCTGTGAAATGGACAGCAAGGCCAGTTGGCTTAAGTATATGTAACTTCCACTTAAATGACCAGTCTGTTTGCTTCGCAGAGCTGGTTATTCTAATGCTATTGGGTGCTTTTCACTTAGTTGTTCTTTGGTCTGTACTGTAATTATCCTGCAGTTATATTCTAAGGATCAGCCAGGTTTAATTCTCCGTGTTTTAACTCATGAAATGAGGAAGTAATGTGTCCAGTTATTTCCCTCTCTGAGTGCCCATGATAATCTAGCCGTTATACTGACTATGTGGGCCAGAAAGACTTATCTTTTCTAGTTTAGCCCCAAGGGTTAAGAAGGAATCTCAGATACTTATGTTGTGGAACAATGAGATTAGGTCTGTTGGAGACAATGAGATTGACGTAGGGTAGGGCAGCTTTCAGCGTTAATGTCTGTAGGATCACTATGAGTTGCAGGCAATTCGATGACATGTAACAACATGTTTATTCATGTATAAAACAACGTATCTGTTTTTAATCAACCAAGCTGATTCTCTGTCAATACAGAAATTGATAAATCCTTTTGATAAAAGTTTCTCTTATGTTTAAGCCTTAACATAAGATGAATAGCTAATCATACAGTTCAAATGCAGTTTTGTCATGAAAGAGATCCTGTCACTTTGATTACATTGTGAATGTTCCAGGTATACTCGATACCTTAGCATTCTGGGAGAGAAAAAAATTTAAAAAGTAGCAGGGATAGTAGAAAATTAGTTGTGTGGATAAGCCATTTGTAGCAGATTAATGAGGACAAAGGCTGTATGTCTGTTGATGAGGGCTAAACCTATTATGTCATTTATCTTCTGATATATGCTGAATATCTTTTGTGGAAATAAATTGTTAGTGTGTCTCACATGAGCCAAGCTCTTCATTTTATGTGGCTCATGACAAGACCATACCTTGGTAGTAATATAAATAAATGATTGTAGTTGAACATTTTTAACTGAACAAAGAAATACCATAGCTTCAAAAGAGGCTGATAAAAAAGATGAGGTTGTCAGTCATTCCAGTAGAAGGCAGGCAGAAATAGTCACAGTTGACTGCCAAGATCAAGTTCAGTTTAGGGGGCGTGAGATTCAACTCGGCTTATTGGTAGGTGGCGACTGCAGTTCATAGCCACCCAGTGAACAACAGATTGAAACCTGGCCCTATCTTTTGCTGTCCTCAAAATCTCCACCATGGCCAGGCCAGTTGTTGCCCTCATTGTGTCAGTTCACCTTGCCGCGGGCCTTCATCTCTTTCAGCTTCATCTCTTCATCTACTTTCCCAGGCATTGGTTTTAGAAGACAATTTAACTAGTTTGTTGTTGCTCCTTGGTGTTCTCTGCTCTAGAAAACAGGTCTCTCAGTAGGAACACACCATAGAAATGAGGAACGTTGGGGAATGTGGAGCAAGATACGGTCCTGTGTGAATGAAAATATATCCTTAAACAGCCTGTGGGATCCTTGGATCCAGGTTCAGATGCATTATTTGCTACAACACATTTTCAGAATGATCTTATCGTGGGACAGGTTGTGTAAAGGGAGACAGCTTAGAGGAGCTAGACTCTTAAATCCTGGCTGTGTCCTCAGAAAGGGCAGTTTCTCAGTGCTTCTCAATTTAGAATAACAGGAATTGAACAATTCAGGGAGGTGCTTGGCTCTATGCCACTGTCGAAGTAGTGCAGGCAGTCCTCAGGCTACGAACATCCAGTTTATGGGCAGCTGTAGTTCTGAACCACCGCCTGTGAAGCCAATTCTATTAAAAATTTGAGGTATCTACAATGTATAACAGGCATAATCGGGAAGCACATCAGAACATTTTTCCTCTAAAGTGCTAAAGATGTATTAGTGTTATGAAGATGTTTTTTCTTGACTATTGTTTAGGCATAGAAAGATATACTACATGTTCTGTTCTAAGACAAATATTTGCTTAACTGACATAAGTTAGGAACCTACCTGTTTTCACTGAAGTACAAATGGGATTCAAAGACAGAATTGGGAACAGAACTCTACTGAAATCTGGGGATTGCCCCCATAAGGAATTGATGCTTTTGTTTACAGATAGTGAATTTAATGACATCATACACTTTTCTTATCTCTTATACCTCTAGGTTTTGCCATATGAAGTACTGGGGTTAGACATTTGTGCATCTAGATTAATGCAACTTTGTAGGCTACTTAGAAACTGATTCTATTTATAACATTTTTTTTTCCTGTGGAAAACATTTCCATTTTGAATTCCATTTAACCAGCTCATAGTTGATATTTTGCAATAGAATTCATTCTTGAGTTAGAGACCATCTGTACATAATTTTGTAGTTTTTGTCTTGTACTCTTTTTGCTAATATCACTCATTGCTTAACACACCACTTCCTCTTTACCATTCTTGGGATTCTGAGGTACCTTGTTACTTCTCTCTCTTTACTCTTTCTGGCATTGAAGTCTGAAATAATTTGCCTTGGTTGCCCATTCATTTTTATGCTCATACTTAATAACAAATAATTTGGAAGGCTTGATAAGAGAGAGATTAATGACATTGTTAAGCTCTTGCTATAGAGTGGTGTAGGAGCAGTTTTCTCCCCTTGAAATTATTTTTTTTAAATACATACTTAGAGAATATAGGGGTTGGCATTACATGCCCCAGGGCCAACACTTCTTAGAAAGTCTTGTTTTATCCTCAATATATATTTTATAATTTTTTTATTTTTTCTCTCTCATTATTTAGGTACTCTAAAGAGATGATCAACTTTTATTTTGCAAAATAAGATTTTTTTAAAAAATCTATGAGCATTTCATAAAATGAAAGACATTTTAACTTACATATGCAAAGAAGCAACAAGATTTCAGAATAAAAAAAAAAGATTTCAGATTAAAGGAAAAATAGTGTTGTTAGGTGGCATTGAGTGACTTGATTGCTAGTGATTGTGAACAACATTGACACCTTGCTCTGTCCTGCCCCAGCCTCACAGCTCTGTTAGGGTCAAGTCCATTGTTACTGTGTCAGTCCATCTTGTTGAGGGTTTTCTCTTTCTCTGACCATCCACCTTTCCCACCATGATGCCTTCTTCCAAAGACTGGACCTCCTAGCAACATACCCAAAGTATATGAGGTAAAGTTTCACCATCCTTGCCTCTCAGGAGCACTTTGATTGCATTTTCTCTAAGACAGACTTGCTTGTTCTTTTGGTAGCCCGTGGAACAAATAGTCTGTACTCTTTGCTAACACCACAGTTACAGATTTTAAATGGATTACAGTTAGCTTTGTTAAGAGTTAAATTATGTCCTTTCTTACATTGCACTTGAAATGGACTTAAAAAACCACATGCAAACATTTTATCCTGGGTCAGAAGTAATCTAAGAGAGCTCTGATGATCTAGTGGGATCCAATCAGTCCTAAGGCAAGCAGTTCCAATCCACTAAGCTGCTCTGAAGGAGAAGGCTGGCCAGTCTCCTCCCTGTGGAAGCTCACTGGAGCATCACTATGAGTTGGTTCCACCTTGATGGCCATGAACACCTCCAGCCTATCAGTCTGCTCAATCCCATTGTGGCAGTCTCTGTGGCAGCCCGTCTCACCCAGGGTCTTCTCTCAGTGACCCTCTGCTTTTCCAAGCACTAGGTTTAGAGGACAATTTAACTAGCTTTATGTTGTTCCTAGGTTGTTAGGCCACTCATTATTAGTCTAGTGGCGTAGTACATTAGGTCTTGTGCTGCTAACCAGAAGGTCAGCAGTTCCAATCCACCAGCTGCTGCTCAAGATAAAGATGGGCATTCTTCCATGAAGATTCACAGCCTTGAAGACTCAATGGAGGATCATTGAGTCAATTTTTTTCTTTTTTTATTATTAAATTTTATTAGTTTTAATGAACATTTACAGGGATTTTGGGTTTTCAT
>NW_006399843.1:6399585-6418577 GCF_000299155.1 Elephantulus edwardii
ATCCTGGAAAGGGTTAAACCAGGCTGCTCCTTGGAGGCAAAGATTCTGGGGCTTCCTCTGACATACTTTGGACATGTTGCAAGAAGGGACTGGTCCTTGGAGAGGGACATCATGCTTGTGAGGGTGGAGGGACAGCAGAGGAGAGGAAGACCCCCTATGAGGTGGATTGATTCAGTGATGGGTAATCAGGATGGATGTGTCGGAGACAGTGAGATTGGCACAGGACAGAGCAGGGTTTAGGGTTATTGTACATAGGATCGCTATGAGTCGCAAGCGACTTGACGGCACATAATAACAACTATATATATAATATATATATACATACACATATATATACACACACATATATATACATACTCTCTCTATATATACACATATACATACACACACATACGTATGGTGGCCTAGGGGTAAGAAGCTGCATTACAATCCTGAAGGCAAGCAGTTCAAATCCACCGGCTGGTTTGCAGGAGAAGGATAGGCATTCTCTTCTCATGGGATTACTGCCTCTGAAAACTTGCTGGAGGGTCAGCTATGGGTCAGTTCTGAAGCCTTGGTACACAACAACATATATGTAAGTCCTATGTTAAGAGTCTGGGAAAATTAGTATATACTCTTAAGGAACAAAAGAAAAAAGTTTCATTCTGAAGTACCAGAACCTATTTTGGTTCCTAAATGAAAAGGATCTGGAAAACTGTAAAGCTGCTCAGGGATTAGCTCATGAGAGAACTGATCTGTGTTCAGAACATCCAGTGAAGACTCACATGCTGACCTCGGACACAGTTTTTCCAAATGATTCTGGGAGTGCTGGGAATTCTTTATTTATACTTTGGTTTTCCTGTTTTTGTTTTTCTCCCTTTTCTCTCCATTTTGGCATTCTGACGGAGTTTTATGTGACTCTTAGCCATGCAGTTTCTGATCAAGTGTTGCCTTTCCAAGAATGAGCAGTGAGGGGGGAGAGGTTGTTGTTTTAAAGTTACTTCAGACTTTAAAACAGAAAAAGTAAAGAAATAACCTACTAACTGGTAACTGATAATTTCCAGTCTTAGAACTGATAAAAACTGATGTTTACGATCCATGAAGAATTCCTACCCCAAACCCAATAAACAGAAAAGGGACCCAGTAGAAATTAGAAGGGAAAAAACCCCACGAGACCAGGTACTTCACAAAAGAGGAAACTTGAATGTTCAGTAAACATAAAAAGATGCCCAACCCTTAATAAGCTCACTGCTGTGAGAGTTGATCCCAACGCATAACTATCAGTTTTCCAAGGCTGCAAGTCTTCAAGGGAGGAGACAGTCCAGCTTTTCCTGAGAAACCTGTGGGGATTAGAACCACTGACCTTTCAGTGAGAAGTGTCACATGCTGTGAATTATGCCACTGGAGCTGCCTCATTATTGGGAAGTTAAAATGAAAACCACAACAGTAATTGCTGCATTCCTCTCAGCTTGGTAAATATTACAAAGTCTGACAATATCTGGCTAAAGGATGTGGATCCCCGAGCAGTGGCAACACTTCAAGCCCTCCTGCCTCCAGAGCTCTAAAGAGACCCAGCTGCTGTATGTGTTTTTCGTAGGTGTGTATTAAGTATCTTAAAAAGTGACAAGAAATTTTAAATGTGATAATGTATGAAAAGTTCAAGTGCATAGCATATATAAAGTAGTCAAATGTTTATTCATTATCTTATTAATTATTAACATGACAGTGCTTCTTGTTAAATACAGTTGCGGCTACATTCCACAAATTTCTCAGAGTGCTTTTGTTTAGCTCATTAGCTTGACATTTAAACGAAACTTTCCCTCATAAATTTTCTCCTTATTTAGTTTTCAGGCATATAGGTTTGCTCCATCTATCTTTTTTTTTTTAAATGTAATAATGTAATGCTTTTTTATACTCAGAAAGCAATTTATAATAAAAGGAATTGTTGTATTCTTATTTAATGATTTTTTTATTATTGTAGTGCCCCATAACAAAATGCACATAGATGAATATGAAAAAAAATAAAAATATAGGAACTCCTCTGCCAACTAAGAAAATGTGGGATCCCTGCAGTAATGGTAGTACTGGCATTGCAATTCTGAAAAACTCCAGTTCAGTTTTCCTTTCCCCATTATAAAGTCACTGCTCTGGAGGTGGAGCTGACAGATAATTGACCTTCCAAGGGTTTTTCAGAGGCTGTGAATTACACAGGCGGAGACTGCCCATCTTTGTCCTCTAGAGGCACTGGTGGATTCGAACTGGAGAGGAACAGCCTTTGAGATAGCAGCTCAACTGCCGATGAACTAGGCTGCATGCAGGAACTCCCGTTCCCCATTGTTGTGAGGTGCCGTGGAGTCAAATGTAACTCTTATTGACCCTATGAACCATGAATCTGAACCCTGCCTTAGACTCTGCTGTGCTCACTATCTCTGACATACGAAGGCCCATTGTTAAAGTCCATCCTGCTGAGGGTCTTCCTTTCATACACTGATGATCTTACCTTTCCAAGCATGGTCCTTCTTCAAAGACTGACGACCCCACCCCCATCCCCAACAACATGCCCAGAGTATGTGAGATCTAGTTTCACTATCCTTGCCTCCAAGGAGCACCCTGCTTTCACTTTTTCCAGGACAGACCTGTTTGTTCTCTTGGCACTCCATGGGCTGTTTTGTACTTTTTTCCCAACACCATAGTTCAAAGGCATCAATACTTCTGTCACCTTTAGTTCAATTTTCTGATACATAAGAAATAATTAAGACTGTGGCTTGGATAAGGTGCACCTTAGTCTTTAACATAACATTCACTAAATTTTATTATCTGAGTACTGTAAGGTTTCCTAGTATTGTAGCCATAATAGGGTTACAGAGTAGACTGTGATATATATTAGTATCAGTCTTGACTGTCACCAGCAGTGTTATGAGAGTTCCCATTTCCTTGTCTCTTGGCAAACAGCATTACATAGCATTCCAGAAGAACTTTTGGCAATTTGAGAGTGTGTATTTTCAGTGGTATTTTGTTGCCTGCACCTATAGTTTAAACATGTTATTGTTGTTAAGTACCATTGATAGTCTTAACATATATATTAATAATAATGGATGACTGGAATGCAAAAGTTGGGAACAGAGAAGAAGGATCAGTAGTTGGAAAACAGGGACTTGGTGACAGAAATAAAGCCGGAGATAGAATGTTAAATTTTGCACAATCAATGATGTATTCATTGCAAATATGTTTTATAAGAAACAAATGCAGGCTACCTACATAGATTTCACCTGATGCTATGTATAGGCATCAGATTGATTACATCTATGGAAAGAGACCTTGGAGAAGCTCAATATCAGCTGTGAAAACTACGTCAGGTGCTGATTGTGGAACAGACCACCAAATACTCACATGCAATTTCAAGCTGAAACTGAGGAAAATGAAATCAAATCCAGGGAATCAAAATTCGACCTTGAGTCTATTCCACCTGAAATTCAAAACCATCTCAGGAACAGGTTTGAGGCCTTGAAGACTAATGAGTGAATACCAAATGAGCTGTGGGAGGATATCAGGAATGTCATCCAATGCAAACTCATGTTTATTGTGGCTTTGTTAGCAATAGCAAAGAGGTGGAAACAACCCAAGTGCCCATCAACAAATGAATGGATAGAGAAGCTGTGGTATATCCACACAATAAAATACTATGCAGCATTAAAAAACAAGGAACTCATGAAATATTATGCAAAATGGATGACCCTGGAGGACACTCTGCTGAGTGAAATATCTCAGTCACAAAAGGACAAATATTGAATAGGGCCACTGTTGTAAAACAGGACTGACATCAGAATTGAGGGAAGATAGAGAAGGAGGAGGGGAATAATGTATACTGCATTGAAACAGATGAGGGAGATAACGATTTAAAAGGGATATATGATTGGGTATTATTGTCATTACAGGAGTCCAGAATGAAGGCTGCACAGTGGAGTGGACTTGGGGGGAGGGATTGCATAACAATGAAAGAATTTTACTTTTCAAGGAGAAGAGTGAATTGAGAGGGAGGGGATAGGCAGGGAGAAAAGTTCAACAGTGAAAAACTGGAAACCCTAAGTCTCTATAAACTTTCATTAAAATTAATTAAAAATAAAAACCAAAAAGAGAATGTCAACTAGGAAGAATGCAAAAAGTCATTATAAAGACAGAGGAGAAATAAAAAACCAAGATGGATGTCAGAAAAGACTGATTATTGCACTAGAGCACCAACATCCAAAGTAAAGGGAAGAAATCAAGATATTAAGGAGCTGAACAGAAGATTTCAAGGGCAGCTCAGGAAGACAAAGTGAAGTATTACAATGAAATGTGCAAAGAGCTGGAGTCAGAAAATCAAAAGGGACAGAACTGGCTCAGCATTTTTTAAGCTCAAGGTACTGAAGAACAAATTCAAGCCACGAGTGACAATACTTAAGGATGCTTTGGGCAGAATATTAAATTATCCAAGAAACATTACAAGTCGCTGGAAAGTGTATACAGAGTCATTGTACCAAAAGGAATTGGCGGCCACAGAAGAATTTCAGAAACAATGTATGAGCAAGAGCTTGTAGTGATGAAGGAACAAGTTCAAGCTGCTCTGAAAGAATTGGCAAAAAACAAAGCCCCAGGAATTGATGACATAACAATTGACATATATCAGCAAACAAACTCTGCCCAGGATGTGCTCACCAAGTTGTGCCAAGAAATCTGAGGTACAACCATCTGGCCAAATGACTGGACGAGATCTATATTTGTTCCCATTCCAAAGAAAGACAAACAAACAGAGCGCAGAAATTACCAAACAGTATCACTGATATCACATGCAAGCATGATTCTGCTGAAGATTATCCAAAAATGATTGGAACAGCACATCAACAGAGAACTGCCTGAAGTGCTTGAAGGCTGGGTTTAGAAGAGGCTGTGGTAGTAAGGATATTATAGCTTATGTTAGATGGATCTTGGCTAAAAGTGGAGAGTACCAGAGCAATATCTGTGTTTCATTGAGTATGCAAAGACATTTGACTGTGTGTATCACAACAAACAGTGGCTAACTCTGAGAAGAATGGGAATCCCAGAACATTTAATTGTGCTAATCCGAAACGTATACTTGGACCAGGAGGTAGTAGTCAAAACAGAGCAAGGAAACACTGCATAGTTCAAAATTGGGAAGGGTTTATGCCTCGTGTATGTCCTATCTCCATACCTTTTTTATTTATGTGCAAAACAGATTATCTGAGAGACTAGGCTCTATGAGGAGAAATGTGGCATCAAGATTGGAGGAAGACTCATCAACAATCTGAGTTATGCAGATGACACAACCCTGCTTGCTGAAACAGAGGAGGACCTGAAGTGCTTGCTGCAGAACTTTAATACAGATTGAAGTTCAACATCAAGGAAACAAAGATTCTCATTTGGACAGCATCATGATAGATAGTGAACAGATTGAGTTAACAGCTTTAGTTTGCTTGGCTCTACAATTGACACTCTTGGTATCAGCAGCCAGGAAATTAAAAGACAAATTGTACTGGGAAAGTCTGCTGTCAGAGACCTCTCTAAATGTACTGAAGATCAAGGATGTCAGTCTGGAGACTAAGGTGTGCCTGATTCAGCCCATTGTCTTTGCAATGGCTTACTATGCATCAGAAAGCTGGACAATGACTAGAGATGATAGGAGAACTGATGCCTTTGAGCTGTGGTGCTGGAGAAGAGTGTTGAATATACTATCAACTGCTGGGAGTATGAACAGGTTTGTCCTGGAGAGGGTGAGACCAGGCTGCTCCTTGGAGACAAGGATTCTGAAGCTTTGTCTGATAGACTTTGGACATGTTGCATGGCAAGAATAGTCCTTGGAAAGGGACATCATGCTTGGGAGTGTGGAGGGACAGTGCAAGAGAGGAAAATACTTGATGAGATGAATTGATTCAGTGACTGGAGTAATGGGGGTAGTTGTGTCAGAGACCATAAGGCTGGCCACAGGATAGAGCCGAGTTCAGAGCTGTTGTACATCAGGTTGCTATGAGTTGCAGGTGACTTGATTGCACATAACGACAACATATTGAACTATATAGAGAGACATAGATATAAATATAGTTTAAACCTATAGTTTTCACACATACACAGTGGTTGCTTATAGTTGTTGTTATGTGCCATCTGGTCACCGGCAACTCATAGTGACCCTACATTCAATAGCTCTGAAGCCTGCCCTATCCTGGCTCTGACACACCTACTCCTATTACCCCAGTTACTGTGTCAATATATCCCATCTGGAGTCTTCTTCTCCTGTGCTATCCCTCCATCCTTCCAAGCATGTTGTCCTTCTCCAAGGACTGGTTCCTCCTGGACACATGCCCAAAGTATGTGAGATGGAACCTCAAATTCTTGCCTCTAAGGAGAAACTTGGTTTCATCCTCTCCAAGACAGACCTATATGTTCTCTTGATGGTTCATGGTATGTTCAATACTCTTCTCCAGCACAAAGGCATCAATTCTTCTGTCCTCCCTAGTCGTTGTCCAGCTTTCTGATGCATAGTAAATAATTACAAAGACCATAGCTTGGATCAGGTGCACTTTAATCTCCAGACTGACATTGTTGCTCTTTAGTACTCTTGAGAGGTCCCTGACTGCAGACTTCTCCAGTGAAATTTGTCTTTTGATTTCCTGACTTCTGGTGCCAAGAGCGTTGATCGTGGAACCGAGCAAGCTGTCATTGTTAACAACCTCAATCTCTTCTCCATATATCGTGTGTGTATATATATAATATACACATACTCCTATGTATATTTTAAGTGACATAATAATATATTTTGGTAATAATCTAGTTATATAAAAATATTTATAAATGTGTCATTGAATTATATATAATTAAATTCTTGTTCTCTAAATTGTCTTTCACTAGTTTTCTACTATTGAATCATTGTTTTTTAAAAATGCAAATGTTAAGAATAGTATCACTTATTGTATCTGCCAATTTTGTGTCTGTCTCTTCATTTTAACTTACATTTTTACCTTTCTCTTCTTCAGAGGCTTATATCCCACTTTCCCCTTCTGTCTTCATGTAAAGCTGTTGAGGCCTCTCTTTCTGCAGGGGGAGGATAGTTGTGGGGCAGAGATGGTGCAGGCCAGATTACAGAATTGAGTTGGAGGTTGAATTATGTGAACTTTGAGATCCTCGTCAGTTCTGTAAGTCAATGAATATCACATGTATGTAGACAGTTTCCAGATAATGAATGACTGAAATACCATCTCCCTTATGATCTGATATGACCTCAGATTTAAGCATGTCTGGAAAATAGAACCTTCTGAACCAAAAATTTAATCTCAAGTGATTTAATACATATACTGCATACTTTTTATGAAGCAATCCAAGAGAAGACCTGAAGCCATAGTATTGACAGTTGTCAAAGATTTATGAAGCAATCCAAGAGAAGACCTGAAGCCATAGTATTGACAGTTGTCAAAGATTAGTGATTCAGACAATTAGCTAGTTAATAAACCTCTAAGGAGCTCTTGTTGTTGTTATGTGCCATCGAGTCGTTTCCGACTCATAGCGACCCTATGCACAACAGCTCTAAATCCTGCTCTATCCTGCGCCAACCGCACTGCCTCTGACACACCCATCCCGATTACCCCAGTCACCGAATCAATCCATCTCATAGAGGGTCTTCCCCTCCTGCGCTGTCCCTCCACCCTCCCAAGCATGATGTCCCTCTCCAAGGACCCGTCCCTCCTGGCAACATGTCCAAAGTATGTCAGACGAAGCCCCAGAATCCTTGCCTCCAAGGAGCAGCTTGGTTTAATCCTCTCCAAGATGAATCTGTTTGTTTTCCTGGCAGTCCATGGTACATTCAGTACCCTTCTCCAGCACCACAGCTCAAAAGCATCCACTCTCCTTCTGTCCTCCCTAGTCATTGTCCAACTCTCTGATGCATAACAAGCGATTGCAAATACCATGACCTGTATCAGGTGCACCTTAGTCTCCAGAGAGGCACTGTTGCTCCTGAGTACCTTTGAGAGGTCCCTAACGGCAGACTTTCCCATCGCGATATGCTTTTTGATTTCCTGACTGCTGGTACCAAGAGTGTTGACTGTGGAGCCGAGCAAAGTGAAGCTGTGAACAATCTCAATCTCTTCGTCATCCATCCTGACGCTGCCAATTGGTCCAGTGGCGAGAATCTTTGTCTTCTTGATGTTGAGCCTTAGTCCATACTGAAGGCTGCAGTCCTTGACCCTTCGCAGCAAGTGCATGAGGTCCTCCTCAGTTTCAGCAAGCAAGGTTGTGTCATCTGCATAACGGAGATTGTTAATAGATCTTCCACCAATCCTGATGCCACAATTCTCCTCATAGAGCCCAGCCTCTCGGATAATCTGCTCTGCATACATGTTGAAAAGGTATGGAGACAGGATGCATCCCTGGCGTACACCCTTCCCTATTTTGAACCATGCAGTGTTACCCTGCTCTGTTCTGACTACTGCCTCTTGGTCCAAGTATAGGTTTTGTATTAGCACAACTAGTGGTGCAATTTTTAAGTGCTTGTCTGCTAATGAGAATAATTGAACAAACATATAGCATTTATTCAACCCTGGATGTGCAAATGATTGGGGTTCACACCCGTCCAGAGGTGACTAGGAGGAAAGGCATGGCAATTTACATCTGAAAAATCAACCCCTGAAAACCCTATTAAGCACAATTCTGCTCTGACATACATGGGGTCACCTTGAATTAGAATTGATTTGACAGCAACTTTAAAAATGAAAAATACAGGCATTTTTTTCTATCAGTGGTTCCTAGCAGGGAGCTCTGCTGGTATGCTAAACCAAAGACTGCTTGTCTCTAGCCGTTCAAATCCACCAGTGGCTTTGAGGGAGAAAGGTGGGCAGTCTCCAATTAAAATTTCCAGTCTCCGGAATCCAGTGAAGGCCGCTATAGGTCAGACCCAACTCGTGAAAGTATCACCACAGTTGCAAAAGTTAAATAAAATTTTTAGTTTTAAATATTTAATAATTATAAACTGATTTAATTTTATAGCAAACCTCTGAAGGGTATTTGTCATGGAAAAAGTGCAGCCAAAAATGCTTCTTGGAGGCAAAGATGGCAAAACCTCGTCTTTCATACTTTGGACATGTAGCTAGAGAGGCTATTCTTTGGAAAGGGACATCACCATATGTGGAAAGATAAAGGGTCAGCGAAGAGGGAGAAGAGCCTCAACGAGATGGATTGACATGGTAACTTCAGCAATAGGCTCTAGTGTGTCAGAGATTATGAGAATGACACAAGCTAGGCAGGGTTCAGGTCAGCTGCTTATAGGGTTATTACTTGATGGCACCTAACAACAACAATAACATGAAGGGTTAGAAAATCGAAGCAGATACATATCTTGCTAAATGCCACATATCTAAAGGAGTGGCTGGCAAAAGAGAAGCATGTGCTACTTAAACAGAAGTGTAAAATACTTAGGAACTACTACATTCATATTCAATAAACTTAACTCACTGCTGTCAAGGAGGAACCCACTCATAACTAACCCTCATGTGAGTTTCCAAGGCTGTAAATTGCACAGAAGGAGACTGCCCATCTTTCTCCTGTAGAGCTGCTGGTGGATCCGAACTATCAGAGAGGTGCCATCTCTGGGTTAGCAGAACAAATCCCTATGGACCATGCCACCAGCTAGACTATCAAATAAAATGGGGGGTAAAATGATTTCAGTAAGACAGAATTTTAAAAACTAGTCCATGTTGAAAAGCTTTTAGTAATAATACTTTGAACACCAAATAATATAACACTGGAGTGATATATTACATGTTAGATATGTAAGTAGTTGACTGAAACAGTAGTTTTAAAAAAGTTTTTATTGAAGTATAATTTACATAGAATAAATGACACAAATTTAGAATTACAATCAGATAGTTTTGGTTGGTCTATCAATCTATATCTATCTGTATCTATCTATCTATCTATCTATCTATCTATCTATCTATCTATCTATCTATCATCTCCATGAAATCATAATCATACCACAATCAATATACTGTGTACTTCCATCACTCCAAAAGTTTCCCTATATCGACTTGTACTTCTCTAATCCCTCTCTGGCTCCCTCTTAATTCCCATGCAAGCACTGATCTACTTTCTGTCACTACAGTTTGTAATTTTTTAGTTTTATGTAAATGTTGTTGTGTTTGTACTTAGATGCTGTCGAGTTGAATATGACTCATAGCGACCCTATGAACAAAAGATCTGAACCGTGTTCTATCCGGCATCATCCTCACACTTCCTGACACACAAGAGCCCATCGTAGCAGTTACTGTGTCAATTGACCTTATTGAGGGTTTTCTCTTTTGCTGACTATTATGTAAATGAGTCTATAGTACATTCTTTTTTTTTTTACATCTTTCAGTAGATACATTTTGTGGTTCATTAATATATCAACAATTCATTCTTTTTCATTACTAAGTAGTATTTCATTGTATGGATATGCTATAATTTGTTACCCATTCACCGGCTGATAGACATTTGGGTTGTTTCCAGTATTTATTACACATAAAGATGCAGCAAACCTTTGTGAACAGGTCTGTGGACGTATACTGTTGCTTCTCTTGGGTATATATCAAAGACTGGAATGGTTGAGTCATATAATAAGCATATGTTTGACACTTCAAGAAACTATCCAAATTGTTTTGTTTCACTATATATTTATATTTGGTGCAGACATCCACTAGTTTTACACCTTCACCAAAGTTTGGTGGTGTCAGTCTATATAATTTTAGGCATTCTAACAAGTGAGCTCCTAACAACAATGACAAATGGGAATGCAGGGGTGCTGGGGGCATAGTCCCTAAGGAGTTGTGCTGCCAACCTACAGGCAACACCTGTCTGCTGGTTCAAATTCACCAGCAACTCTTCCTGGAGAAAGATCGGCACTTCCCTCCTATGTGACTTACATCTTCTGAAATCCCCCTGGAGCGTCAGCATTGAGCTGGTTCCAACTTGACTGCAGTGAGTACATGCAATAGGACCTCATTTTCCATTTTAAATCTCCTCAGTAGAGATGACTAGGGAGCTCTAATGGCTTAGTGGTAAAGAATTGTGCTGCCCTCTCAAAGGAAGGTACATGGTTTGAATCTACCACCTGCTTGCTCCATGGTAGAAAGATGTATGGTCTCCTCTCATGCAATTTACTGCCTCTGAAAACCTTCTGGAGGTTTTGCTATGTGGGTCAGTTCCCAATCAATGGAAACAACAATAAGGATGAATATAGAGCTCAGGTGGCCTAGTGGTAAGAAACTGTTCTACAATCCCAAAGGCACAGAGTTTGATTCCACCAAGTGTTCCATGGGAGAAGGATGGACAATCTCCTTCTGTGCAATATACAGTCTTGGAAAAACGGCTTAATGTGAGCTATGAGTCAGTTCTGACTGGACAATATACAACAATAAACATGACTAGTCATATTAAATACATTTTTGTGTGCTTATTCGTCATCCAGATGTCTTTTGCCCATTTGAAAAACCAAGCTTGTTGTTTTCTGACTTAGTTTTGAGAGTGGCCTTTTTTTTTTTAAAAAGAAAAAAAATTTGGATTAAAACCCTTTGTCAGATACATAAGTGGCAAATATTTTCTCCTTTCACTTGTATTTTTATTCTTTTAGTGTTTTTTAAAGAGTAACTTTGTTTTTCAAAGGTCATAGTTTTGATGAACTTACTATTTTTCTATGGATTAGCTTTTATTTCATATGTAAAAGTCAAAGTCTTCAGTATTTTATAGTTTTAGGCTTTACATTTAGGAGAGTGTTTCATTTGGAGTGAATCTTTATCTAGGCCGTATAGATGGAAGTTCACCTTTTGCATGTGAATTGTCATTTGTTCCAGTACCATCTGTTGGAAAACAGTAGTCGTTTGGGCACATCAAATATGTAAAACACAAAGATCTAAGCAATAGAATCATAATAAACCATCACTTGAGATCACAGATTCTTTGCTTGCATGGAACAGTTATAAACAGGGATCTTAGTAACCACGAGTAAACACTTGTTACAAACAGAAGCACAGGGAAGTATAAACAATAACAGGCACACGAAATACCAGTGTCCTCTTCATCCCATCCTAATGTGGCCAAGAGAGCAGCTGGGACTGCCCTATTCCCATTGGTTGGCCTCCTGCCTTGGCTCACAGCCGCTTGCCATTCTGCCAGTGGTTAATGCCGGGTTTGGTAAACAGTTTACATGGTGTCATAAAGCCAGCTTGTGGCCTACGTAATTTGCTGCCTCAGCATCATTTCTTAGTTGCCGTTTCATGCAATTGCTGGTGCACAATTGCACTAGTCTGCAGTCCCTAACTCGCTCTTCCTGCCTTGCTCCATACCTTGGTGGTGGGTGTGGGAAACGACTCATAAGCTGACCCTTTAGCGGGTTTTCAGAGGCATGTAATCACAGAGGCGGAGACCTCCCAACCCTCTCCCACAGGGCAGCTAGTAGATTCGAACCGCGGGCCTTCGGCATGGCAGTGCAGCTTCTCACCACTAGGTCACCAGCGCTCACTATGCTCCATAGCTAAACAGACCAAACTGAATACCTTCAAGTCGATTCGCACCCACCACTGGGTCTCTGAAGCTATTGGTCTTTATGGGAGAAGCCTGTGCATCTTTTTTTGCTGCGCAGTACCTGGTGGGCCTCAACAATTGACCTTAGGGGTTAGCCTGAGCCGACACTATCAGGCTCCTTACTGCTCCTTCCAGGACAGAATAATTGTGTAACCTGGCTACTCTCTCAGCCTGGCCGTGTCGCATACTAGTTCCTCAAATTATAATATGTTTCTTGTGCCAAGTTACCAGAAACTTCCATGGTCAATCTCTAAGACTTGAGCAGTCTAACCCAAAGGCCATATCCCGCTTGACATATGAAAACCACCTCCTAGAGTTAATCCGTTCCCCCACCTGGAGGCACGCTGTAGACTCCCCTCGGGGAGCTGGGAGTGCAGGCGGTCCGGGGTGGGGTGGGGGGCTAACACTGTCTGACTTGATTTACACGCGGTCTGTGGGCACCACCCCTGGAAGCCTCCCTCGCGGTTCCTGGAAGCCGGCAGGGGGGCAATGATGAGTGGCTGGCTGCAGGCGACGTCCCCTGGCACCGCGCCGCTGCTTCCTTCTGCTCAGATTCTAAATCGCAGCCGCTTCCTTGCTCGGTGGCACAGCTGCTCGGCTCTGTGAGACCCCGGCCGCCCTCTGCGCCTCTTGACGCTTATTTCGCCAGCCTTCCACCCCGACCCCTCCCGTCCTTTCTTTCTTCCTTCCTTCTGTCCTTCCGTGGCTGCCGCGCCCAACCTCGAGGCTCCTTTCCCCTGAATCTACCACCAGGGGGCGCCAGGCTCCGGGCTCGCCTGTCTGGAGCTCCCTGCAGACCGCTCTGCGCCTGCGTGCGGCGCGTGGCTGGCGCACACTCTGCCCCCTCTGGCTCAGCAAGGCACAGCACCAACAGTATTATGTCCAAGAGTAAAACTCAGACTCTGGACATTTCAGATTAAAGAGATTTACTGAGAAGTAATCGCTTTAGGCAAGTCCGCTGTCGGGAATCTCTCCGAAATACTGAAAAGTAGTAATGTCATTTTGAAGCCTAAGGTGCATCTAATTCGAGCCATGGCTTTTTCAATTACTTTCTATGCATCTGAAAGCTGAACAATGAATAAAGGATGACAGAAGAAGAATTAATGCCTTGAGTTGTGTGTTGGGGAAAAGAACTGAATTTCCCATGGACGGCCAGAAGAACAAATAGATATGTCTTGGAGAGGGTGCAAGAAGTGTGCTCCTTAGAGGCAAGGTTGGCATGTTGTTTGGAAGCGTGGAGGGTCAGTGAAAGAGAGGAAGACCTCAGGCAGGTAGGTTGACACAATGAATGCAGCAATGGGGTCAAGTGCATTAGAGATGATGGCACAGGATAGGACTACTCAGATCGGTTGTTCAGACGTTGCTATGAGTCATTTGTGACTGGACCACACCTGACAGTAACTAACTGAGAAATGAAAGCCATTTGAACTGCAGAGGAAGAAAGCCTTACTGGGTCTGAGTATCTGCTCCACTGAGGCAGGACGTGACAGGGTTGATGAAAGCAAAGCCACCAGAAGCTGGGCCCGGTGGAAGCAGTCAGCATAGTCTGATGAGACTAGGGGGCACCTGGGGTGGGACTGCAATACTTTGGTTGACATTTGGGCTAGAAAATGACCAATCTGTTAAGTGGGTTGGAAAAACATTTCCTCACACACACACACACACTCCACCAGTGGCATTGAGATATTTTTGAGAATTGGCTGACTAATAAGTAAAGTTACAGGTTCCTGGAACATTAGTTTGTTTACACACCTGGCCTGTGCCATTTTAGCCTTAGGAGGGTGTGCTCTGTTAAGATATAAATGAAAATGGTTTATTGAAACAATAGAATGATTAAAAATTAAAAATGTTATGTGTTCCTATACTTAAGGAAAGGAAAAGAGTGTTGGTTTTTTTTGTTTTGTTTTGTTTTTATATTTGAAAGGGAGTAAGCAAAAGACTAACAGCTCAAAGACTGCAGCCCAGAGCTAAGACCTCTCATAGCTTAATACTAGGAATCACAGAAAGAATTCTTTACTAATGAAGCTATATTTTTCTCTACATGACCTTCTGCCCACATTCTTTGATCTCAGGAATAGAGGGATTTGAAAAACACAACATTCCATTTGTAGAGTATTAAGAGTGGAGGTTTCTTGTCTGCAAACTACATTTCATTCCTTGTGATGTCATGAGGAAGTCGGGCTTGTTCTGTGCCTCACTCAGTTCCTGCTTATGCATTTGTCTTACCACAATGTCTTTACTATGAATTATTAAATTCAGCCCTTTAAATTCATGTGAATTATAAATGTTAATTGTTTTGATTCATTATTAACTCACATATTTATTTATTTTATTGGTATAAAAGAACCCTAGGTGGGCCTGTGTTTCTGGTAACGTCATGTTATGTCTTGGTGATAGAACTGATTACGTAGAATGAAGTTTTCAGGCTTTTCCAGTCTCTATCCTGAACACTGAAGGCACTACCGTGGATCAGTTCATCCAGTTTCTCCACAGGATCAATTCTGTTATCTCCAGAGGCCTCTCAAGGATACCTTCCTGATAGGAGCCCAGCGATGTTTACTGAGGTCAGAGCTGCGAAAGGACACATCTGCACAATCACTGTGTTAATAGTCCTTTTCTCCCACAGGGCAGCCAGCACTGCTATGTGGTGAGGTGAAACTTTCTTTGAAAGGGTTTTTCTCCAGGGCAGAATCCACACAGTTCTCTTTTGGGTTTTCTTTGATGTAAATGAAAACGGGAAACAGATGCAAGAGTCTGTCCCCATCCCTGGCAACTATATGACTCCCCTTTATGAGATCTTTCATGGACAGTGAGCTCTTGATTCGTCCTGAAGGTTATCAGACACAACCTACACTGATAGGGTTTTATAGCCCATGTATTGATACTTGACATCTGGGCACAAGATTTTCCACATTCAGTGCATGAAAAGGAGGTCTTCCTTCTCTGAAACCGCTGAAGTGGTATGAGAAAAGATTTCTTAGATAAACTTTGTACCAAATTTGTTGTCAGTGTAGGGTTTCTCTCCACTATGAATTCTCTGATGAGGAGTGAGTTTCTCCTTCCGACGGAAACCTTTTCCACATGTGCTGCACACACAGGGTTTCTCTCCAGTGTGTGTTCACTTGTGGCTGATGAGGTGTCCCTTCTGTCTGAAACCCTTTCCACATTCGGGGCACTCGTAGGGTTTCTCTCCAGTGTGTGCTCGCTGGTGGACAGTAAGCCTTTCCTTCTTCATGAATTCTTTACCACAATCACATTTGTAGGGTTTATCTGCACTATGAGTTCGCTGATGCACAGTCAGGCGACCCTTACTGATGAAGCCTTTGCCACATCACATTCTCTGCAGACATAGGGTTTCTCCCCGGTATGCGTTCGGTGGTGGATGGTGAGTGCGCCCCGCTGAGAATACCCTTCACCACACTCATCACATCTATAAGGTTTCTCTCTAGTAAGAATGCGCTGATGGAGGGTGAGGTTGTGCTTCCTGACGAAGCCTTTCCGACATTCCTTGCATATGTAGGGTTTCTCCCCAGTGTGGCATTGCTGGTGTCTAGCGAGTTTTGACTTCCAGATGAAATCTTTGCCATACTCATTGCATTTGTAGGGTTTCTCTCCAGTGTGTGTTTGCTTGTGAATAATGAGGAGGGCCTTCTGACCGAACCCTTTACCACAGTCAGGGCACACATAAGGCTTCTCTCCAGAATGTGTGCGCTTATGAATAATGAGGTGTCCCTTCTGACTAAAACTTTTACCACACTCGATGCACACGTAGGGTTTCTCTCCTGTATGTGTGCGCTTATGGATAATGAGGTGTCCCTTGTGAATGAAACCCTTCCCACACTTGGTGCACACATAGGGTTTTTCTCCACTGTGTGTTCTCCTGTGAATAACGAGGTGTCCGTTCTGAATGAAACCTTTTCCACACTCAGTGCACACGTACGATTTCTCCCCATGATTTCCCCGCTGGAAAGGTACCCCTGTCTTATGGATCAGTGCTGTATTACATTCTCCACATTTAAAGGATTTCTCTCCTGAACCTGTTTGCGGATGCAGAGTGAGGTCACTCTTTCTCATGAAGCCTTTGCCACATTCACTGCATGTACAGGAGGTGTGCCCAGTAGGTCATTGCTGGTGTCTAGTGAGTTTTGACTTCTTGATGAATCCCTTACCGCATTCGTGGGCTTTATAGGTTTTCTCTCCACTGTGAATTCGCTTGTGACAAAATAAATGCCCCTTATTACTGAAAGCTTTTGTACTAACAGGACACGTGTAGGGTTTTTCCCTATTATGAGTTTGCTGATAGACAGTGAGGTTACACTTTGTGATGAATCCTTTTCCACACTCTCTGCGCACATAGGGTTTCTCCCCAGCGTGAGGTCGCTGGTGGACAGTGCTACCTGAATGCCACGCAAGGTTTTTCCCACAAACACTACGTACATGGGATTTCTTAATTTTGTAAGTTGCCCGATTCCTGTGGAATTTGGCCATAGTGTAATGGGGTTTACAATCTTCAGGAAAAATCATTCCAGTCCCAAATTGTTTATAGTCACCAAGGTGTAAGGTGTTTTCATCTCCATTAAGCTCAGCAAAGTGACTTACTTCATTGTTCCTTCTCCGATGGACTGTTGGTAAAGTGAAATCTGACTCATCAGGGAATTTTAATATACCATGGTTTTCCATGACATCAAAGGGAGGTGTCTGTGGATGATCTTCCAATGAATTAAGATTACTATTTTGGAGTCTGTGTAATTTTTTTCATCAGACGAGAGCCCAAGCAGATGATCATCAGCTCTCTGGACAACTTCTGAAAAGCTTTCCCTGCGGTTTTCAGGAAAGTTAATCCATGGTTGTTCACTTCCTTCAAGCCTGGGCAGTGTATCAGGTTTGCTCGGTTTATGACCAATGGACACCAGGTTTCTGTAGTTCTCCAGCATCACGTCCCGGTACAGGGCCTTCTGAGCAGGGTCCAGAAGCTCCCATTCTTCCCTAGTGAACTTCACAGCCACATCACTGAAGGTCAGTGCTTCCTGTAAGCACGGCTTCCTGTAAGTGTCCTGTGGTGTTGGAGAGGGGCACTGAGCCTTCACCATCTTCTATTCTCGGGATACTCCCAGAACTTTGAAAGCTCTTTATCTTTTCTTAACAAGCTCTGATTCCTGCTCAGAAATCATATGAATAGCGTCCCTCTAGCAAGGGTGGACAAAGGTGCCCATCTCTGGTTCCTCTGGGGCCACAGTCCTAAGTCAGCTCCGTCTCACATCAGGCCTCTGGATCTAGGGTGTGGCTGCTGGGACTTTCCTGTGGGCCTTGTAAGCAAACCAAGAAAAAGAAAAATTATAGTTTAGGTTTGTTTCTTTTTTTTAGGGAGCTCTGGTGGCCTAGTGGCAAGAGGCTGCACTGCAATCCAGAGGCACGTGGTTCAAATCCACCAGATGCTGTGCTGGAGAAGGAGGGGCAATCTCCTCCTGTTGAAGCTGTTCTGGTTTCTCACATTGACAGGTACCACACTCCCCTGCGGGAATGCACAGCTGTCAGTGCCTTCCAATGACGTCATACGTAGGGGACAGGCTTCTACGGCTGCCCACGAGGCTCTGGAGTCCTAACGGACAATGAACGCGAACCCGGGCCCCTTGCCCTGAGCCAGATCTCGTCTTTCTGTTGGTTGCCCAGTTTCAAGGACAGAGCTGTCACGATACTATTTGCTGTCTGTTGATTTCATTTCGTATGCAAACGGCAAGAGTGCTTCATTCTGGAGAACAAACTCCAGCATGTAGAGGTCCACCATTCAGTAGAAAATGCCAACCAGGAAAAGAGTTTTGATATGGAAATATAGAAATCTATATTTAACATTGGTTTATTCTAACTATAAGCCTATCTCTCTAAAGACTTAAGCCTAACCACAATTTCCCTTCTTTCCCGAGAGACCTGGGCAGGCGAGGCAAGCAAAATCACACTTTCAGAAAAAGTAATGAAAGCAGACATAGCTCTTAAAATGCCACTCTGAAAAGAGAAGGTAAGGGAGTGAAAAGGAGTGAATAGATAGATAGCCCTGCTATTAGAACCACAACTATTGTCAATTCAGTTCTGACCCATAGTTGCCTCCATCAGTTTTCTAGCTGTGACATTTATGGGAGATTGACCATTTTTCTCCCACAGAGTTGCTGCTAAATTCCAACTCCTGAACTTCTAGTTAGCAGCCTGACACTTAATACACTGTGTCACCGGAAGCAGCAAATCGGCACTGTGAGTAAATCCATTGATGTATTCACTACGTCAATCCATCTTTTTAATAGACTAGCTCTTCTTCGTAGCATTATGCCCTTTTGTCAAGGATTGGCCCCTCCTGGTGACATACCCAAACCACGTGAGAGGCAATCTCATCATCCTTGCCTCCAGTGAGCACCCTGGATGCA
>NW_006399843.1:6419018-6426273 GCF_000299155.1 Elephantulus edwardii
TGGCACCATGCAGTATTTGTCCTTTTGTGACTGAGATACTTAGCATAATGTCCTCCAGGGTCACCCATTTTGAATAATATTGCATGAGTTCCTTATTTTTCAATGCAGTGTAGTATTCTATTGTGTGAATATACCACAGCTTCTCTATCCATTCGTTTGTTGATGGGCACGTAGGTTGTTTCCAACTCCTTGCTACTGTGAACAAAGCCGCGATAAACGTGGGTGTGAATATATCTGCTTGGGTGGCAGTATTCACTGCCTAACTTTTATATGCATATGAATCAAATGAAAAATACTATGGCTTGGGTCAAGTACACCTTATTCTTTAAACAGACATCCTTGCTCCTTAGCACTTTAAGGAGGTTCTTGACATCCCAGTGCAATACAACTTTTGATTTCTTGACTGTTGTTTTGATGGGTGTTGATTGTGGATCCAAGTAAAATGACATCATTGACAGTGTCAGTCTTTTCTCTATTTATCATGATGCTGCCCATTGGTCCAGTTGTGAGAATTTTTTTCTCCTCACCACTGGGATGATGGAGAAAGGATTTAAACTGACAATAATTCATCTTGCTTGGATCCACAATCAACATTCTTGGTACCAGTGGTCAAGAAATCCAAAGATATACTGCACTGAGAGACTCTGCTGTCAAGAACCTCTTCAGAATAATAAGGATCAATGATGTCAGTTTAAAGACCAAAGGGTACCTGATTAAAGTAATGATCTTTTCAATCACTTGCTATACGTTTACAAATTAGACAATGAGTAATGATGACAGAAGAATCATTGCCTTTGAGTTGTGGAGTTGGAGTACTGAATACCCCATGGACTTCCAAAAGAACAAATAAATACCTTGGAGAAAGTGCAACCAGAGTGGAGTGCTCCTTAGGGGGAAGGATAATGGAACTTCATCTCACGTACTTTGGGCATGTTGTTAGGAGGGACGAGTCCTTGGAAAGGGACATCACACTTGGAAATGTGGAGGGTCAGCATAAAGAGGAGGACCCTGAGTGAGCTGGACTGACAAAGTGACTGCAGCAATGGGCTCAAGTGTGTCAGAGATGATGAGGATGGCACAGGAGAGGACAGGGTTCAGTTCTGTTTTTCTTAAGGCTGCTATGAATCATAGTCACCTCTCTATGGGAACTGATGTAGGACCCAACAACAGTAAAAACAAGTCTTTTGAAAAAAGACCTCAATCATGCTTGGAAAAGTGGAGAGGTAAGGAAAGAGAAAGAAAGACCCTCAATGAGATGGATTGACACAGTGACTTCAGCAATGAGCCTGAACTTGGTGGATTTTGAAGATGGCATACAATAGGCCAAGGTTTTGAGCTGTTGTTCATAGAGTTGCTGTAAGTTAGAGTTGACCTGATAGCACCTAACAGCAGCAACAACACAGTTGAGTGCCTTTGCATAGTCAATAAAATACAAGTGAACATCTTCCTGATATGCTCTGCTTTTAGCCAAGCTCTACCTGACAACAGAAAATCTTATCCCTTGCTCCACAGAATCTTCTGAATCCAGCTTGAATTTCTGGCAGTTCTCTATGTACTGCTGCAGTTGGTTTTTAATAATCTTCAGCAATATTTTATTTGTATATGATATTAATGAGATTGTTCATTAGTTAGCACATCCTGTAGGCTCACATTTTTCTTTGAATGGTGAGGAAAAAAAAGAACCTCTTCCAGATCGTTGACGAGGTAGCTGTCTTTTAGATTTTTCAGCATGGTTGAGTGAGTACGCCCAGGGCTGCATTTGTCTGCTGATCCTGGAGACTTCGTTTTTGCCCATGCCTTTGGTGCAGACATGCATTTCTTCCTTCATTATCGGTAGGTGTTGATCATATGTCATTTCCTGAAATGATTCAGTGTTGACCAATTCTTTTTGGTATATATTGTGTATTCCTCTCATTTTCTTTTCCCCTTCTCTTTTTATTTTCCTACAATAATTCATTTACTTTGTGTTTCATTCATCTACACTGTGTTCCCTACAATTCCTCATTGTTAGATGCCTGTTGAGCCAAGTATGACTCCTTGGGACCCTGTGAACAAAAGATCTGAACCCTGTTCTCAATTGTATCATCCTCACACTTCCTGACACACAAAAACCCACTGCAGCAGTCACTGTGTCAATCCACCTGGTATACGCTGAGTATAGCTTTTCATAGTGTTCCAGTATTATAGAAATTTTTCCTCTCTTTCTCTGACCCTTTTCCTTTCCCTTGATAAGCAAGCATGATGTCTCTCTCCAAGAACTGTTCCTCTTGCAAATATGCCGTTTAGAATACTCCTACTTTTTTCTCTCTCATGATGTTAACTTGTAATAAATGAATCATTTCTCCTCTAGAAAAATCCTGCATTCTGAGTTCTTCTGACTTCTTTCTCTTGATGTTATTTAACCTTACTTCTTGTTAACAAGACACTAATATCATTCAGAATAAAACTTAGTGTCACGTCAGTTCTGACTTGCTGCAACCTTTCATCTGATTTCCAGGGCTGTAAGCCTTTACAGTAGGAGCTCATCTTTCTCCAGCAGGAAAGCTGGTGAATTTAAACCACTGAGCTCTCTGTCAGCAGCACAATATATAACCTGCTATACTACTAGGGTTGTATATGGGCAACATAATTACAGATAGAGAAAAGACTAAAACTGTGAATGACTTCATCTTATTTGTATCCACAATCGATACATTACAGTAGGAATGTCTGCAGTCAGGGACCTTTCCAAATTATTGAGGAGCTATGATGTTAGTTTGATGACTAAGGTATGCTGGATTCAGGCCATTGTCTTTTCAATCACTTGCTCTGCTCCTGAGAGCTGGCCAATGAATAAAGATGACAGAAGAAGAATTGATACCTTTTAGTTGTGTTGGAGAAGAGTACAGAATATTCCATGGACTGCCAAAAAAACAAATGAGTCCAATTCTTTTTGTCTTCATCATTATCCAGCTCTTAGATGCATAGCAAGAGACAGAAAAGACCATGACCTGAATCAGGCCTTAATCCAGGATTAAGACAGCCTAGGGAGAAGTTAACACAATAGACATGATTAAATGCAATTTCCACACTCCCCCCCCCCCCAACACACAAGAATACTTCTTAAGTGGCAATATATCAATTACTTTGTATCAAGGCATGTGGCACATGACAGGCTGTCTTGCTGTTAATGAAGAAAGTGAAGCTTGATCAGTGGATTCTGATGTGACAGCCTGCTACATCCAGAATAACGTTCTCCATCAACCTTTCATCTAATGTTTTCATTCCTTGATAGTCTCTGCCTTAATTACTTATTGAATAGGGAGTTTGAAGATGGTGGTACTCTAATTCTGTATTCTTTCCACATTTATTAGTTAGAGTTCTTGTGTAAAGATGAGCCTTTCCTTATCAGTTAAGATTTTCAGTTAGTATAAGGAATAGTTTAATAAGAAAGGACAGATACTCTTCTATTTCCCTTTGCCAACTGAAATGTAAAGAGAGTCCCAGGGGTGTAACGATTAAGGGCTGCGAAAAGGTGGGCAGTTGAAATCACCCTGCCATAGGAAAAAGATCTGGTGATTTGCCTCCATAAAGACTGAAGCAAAGAACTCTTTATGAAGGCAGTAACTGTCATGTGGGCTTGATGTGCATTTAAATGGACCCAACAGCAATCCTATCCACTGCTATCAAGTCCATCCTAACTCACAGTGACCCCTGAGGGCAGAGTGGTACTGTCCAGAGGGTTCCAGACTGCCTCATATTTTTTCCTGGAAATTGCTGGTGGATTTAAACTGTTGACCTTTGATTAGCCGCTAAATTCTTTAACCACCACATCAGCAGGTTCCTTATAACAATCCTGGCCACCTCCCATCAACACTCATGGGAGTGATTTTTGGTTTTGTTGCTAGGTTTTCCATTTTTTAGTATCATGAAATCATGGATTTTAGATTTTCAATACAAAATTCAATTGAAGTTATTATTCTTTTGATGCTGAAATTGTTCCGTTTTTGGCCAATGAGAAGACCTGTTTGCATTTGCACCTGTGTTCTGACTTGATTCCATTTGCTTGTAACAATTTGCTTTCTGACTTAACAAGGTGTCTAGGCTCAGTATCTATTTACCTCCTGCCCCAGCTTTGCAATCAGCCATTCTTCTAACAGTCCCTGTGTTCCTTTCAATGGCGCGGGTTCTTAGAGAACGAAGTCTGAGTGCTAGAAATGAGCATAGCTAGAAGGTTCTCAGTGCTTGGAGGCCTTTACAGCAGCAAATAAATGTAGGAAATATACCTATTTGAAAAGAAAATAAACCATGAATATTTACATTATGTACATATACTTTCAGTCTGTTAATTCATTTTCTTTTACTTCACTCCTTTGATATTTTTATTTTCACCTTTATACTGTTGTTGTTGTAATGTGCTTTCAAGTTGCCTGTGACTCACAGCGACCCTATGTACAAGAGCTCTGAATTCTGCCCTGTTTTAAGCCCCTCTCGCTGACTTTAATATACCTACCCTCATAGCCCCAGTTACGGTATCAATCCATCTCATGTGGGATCTTCCTCTCCTCCGCTGTCCCTCCACCCTTCAGAGCATGATGTCCTTCTCCAAGGATAGGTCTCTCCTGGCCATGTGCCCAAAGTATGTGAGACAGGGCTTCAAAATCCTAGCCTCCAAGGAGAAAATTGATTCTACCCTCTCCAAGACAGACCTATCTGAACATTTCATTTTCTGTTGTCACTAGTGTAATAACATCTCTTATCTAATGGAATGTAAAAAAAAAGGTGCAAAATAAATAGTATCAGTATTATTACTATTTAAAAAGACTGTTGAGTGAATTTTGGGATTTTTAAAAGATTCTATTTCTCTATAGAATATATTCAATTTTTGAAGTAGAGTCAAATTGCTGGGTTCTAAAGCCAGTCCATGGAAAAAAAAGACATCATTCTGGGAAAGGTAGGAGGTCAGTGAGAGGAAGACCTTCCACGAGATGGACTGACAGAGACTGTCACCATGGGGCATAGAATATCAGAGACGTGGGATAGAGTAGGAGGGAGCAAGGTTCAGATCTCTTGTCCATAGAGTCGCTATGAGTCACAGTTGACTTGTTGGCACCTAACAATACAAATGCATTTCTTGAAAGGGAGTCTGGTGCCCTAGTGGGTAAGAAGTCATTCTGTCAACTCAGAGGCAAAGCTGCTCCTTGAGAGAAAGACGGACAATAACTTCTTGTGCCACTTACAGCTTTTGAAAACCCACTGGAGGGTCAGCTGTGAGTTGGTTATTTGATAATAATAAGTAATAACAACAAAGTTACTTGGAAAAATGTTTGGGTTTTTTTTTCATTCTTAAGGATTTTCTTCTTTTTAATTAAATTTTTCATATGTATTGGGTTCCAAAATGAGAATTGTATATCTGGGCAAATAAAAAGAAGTTTGATTTTTACATGACCATTCTGCTCAGAGTTCTCTTTGAGTTTATGGATGACTAATTTTAGTAGTTTCAGTCTGTCTTCCAAATTGGTTGGTTTGTGCGTGCCTGCGTGTATGCATGTACGTGTATATGTAGAAATAGAGATTTGTGTATATCCATATATGTTTATATTTCCTTTTTTATTATCCAATGTGTGTGTTTTTGTGTGCATGCACGTCTATTGCAATTTGTTTTCCCCTTTAACAATATCTTCATATATCCCAGAGAGCACTGCATGGCAGTTTACAAACCACTCTGTGTCCCTTCCTATGGCTGCACTGTATTATCCTCCGGGCTCGACTGTGTTCCACAGTCCTCGGTTGCCGCACATTCAGCTTGTTTTTCAGTCTTTGACTATTACAACTACTATGCCAATGAATAATCTTGCACTGAGTCATTTCACATTTTTGCTAATGTGTTTTTGGGAACACTGGGTCAAAATATAAATACATATGTGATTTTTCTAAACATTGATAAATTTCCCTCTGTACAGCTGCACTTTGAATTCTCATCAACAGTGTTTACAAGAGCCCATTTCCTCACAGCCTCATCAATTTACTATGTTTTCAAACTCTGAGACCTTTGCCAATCTGATAGGTGAATAATGGTTTCCAACTATAGTCTTGATAGGAATTCCTTTTCCTATACTTAAGGGCCATTTTCATTTCTTTCACTGAATTGCCTACTCATATATTTTGCCAATTTCTCTATCTAGGTCTTTTTCTTTTCAACTTTTAGGAGCTCTTTTATAAAATAAGCATTGTCTAGGCTATCACCTGCAAATATTCTTTTTCTATTTGCTGTTTATCTTTTGACATTGCTTATGATTTTGGGGAGGGTTATATAAAATGTTATTTTTTACATAGTCAAATTTGTCAATCTGGATTTTAAGTTGTCAGCCTAGAAACAGAAATGTAAAGTCTTCAATATATTACAAATATCTTTCACAAGTTTTGGTTTATCTTTTGACTCCCCTCCCCATTTCCTTTTTAAACTCTCATCCTTTGAGAAAGTACTAAAACTTACCAGTATTTTCCGTTATGATTGGTCTAAGAAAACATATTTTACCTCAAAGTCACTAAGGTTCCTGTATTCAACAGTTTAAGAATGATAATCAATCTATGATCAGGGAGCTCTAGTGGCCTAGTGGTAAGAAGCTGCACTGCAATCTTGAAGGCATGCAGTTCAAATCCACCATTTGCTCCAAAAAAGAAGGACAGTTTTCTCCCATGGGATTAACTGCTTCTAAAAACTTGCTGGTGGGTCAAGTATGAATCAGTTCCAAATTGATGGTACTCAACAAAAAACACATGATCAGAAAAGAACTGAAATGGAACATAAGTATTAGACTCTCTTTTAGCAACTTGACATTGAATATCATCCAAGGATACGATTTGTATTTTACAAAATTATCAATGTCATTATTTTGGGAGAAAGGGAGAGAGGAACAGAGAGAACTGTTCCTTCACTGTAGGTAATTATAAAACTATGTATCGCAACTCAACAATAACATTCTATGACAGGTTTGGAAGCAGGAGTGGCGTCCACTTCCTAAACAACATGCCTCCAGAAACTATGAACTTTGATAAATGTTGATCATTGCAGAGCGGCTTCAGACCTTTGGTTCACAGAGTCGCTATGAGCCATGAGTCGTGCTTGACTCGAAGGCAATCAACAACAACAGCATGGGATCTAGCAGCCACTCTGTGGGAGAAAGATGAGCAGTTTCCTTTATAATTACTTAAAGCCTAGGAGACCTACTGGAGGTCACTATGAGTCAGGATCAACACAACAGCAGTGGGTTAA
>NW_006399843.1:6426373-6428437 GCF_000299155.1 Elephantulus edwardii
TATTTATATTTTAAATTTGGCTCACAGCAGTTCTAACTATGGTCTAATTACCTATGCTAGCTCATAAACTGTTTATTACTGGTCTGCGGTAAATATAGAAATTGAGGGTAAACACTGGGAAGCTTTTATAGGAACACGTCATTGGCATGCCACATCTTATTGACAGTCCAGGTGTTGCTGAACTCATGTGGTGAGTCACACAGGTGGTGTGGACGCCATACTGTTTGCTCGCAGGGGAATTGCGCTTGGATCTTGGAAACTTTAGATGTTGTAGAACATGGCACTTTACCACAGGTAGAGGAGAAAGTTTGCTTTGAGGAGCTTCTTGATTTTGCTCTACACATTTAAGTCTCCAATCTCCTGAAACTCTTTATCTCTGTTTCTGTATTGTCTGTGCTGTATATTTTAATACATTATTATTAATGTACAGACAATGAACACTGTAAAGGATTACGGCAAAGGAGGATCAACCTGGGAAGAATTGACAAAAGGATAATATGGTTACTGCAATTTGCAAATGTTGTTGTTATGTGTTGTCGAGTTGCCGGTGAAGCCTAACCTGTCCTGAACCAGTTTCACTGACTCCGAACACCTATCCCCACTACCCCAGTTACTATGTCAATCCATCTCATGTGGGATCTTCCTCTCCTGCGCTGTCCCTCCACCCTTCTGAGCATGATGTCCTTCTCCACAAACCAATTCCTCCTGGCTAAGTATGTGAGGCAGCACTCTAAAATGCTAGCCTCCAAGGAGAAAATTGGTTTCATCTTCTCCAAGACAGACTTAATTGTTTTCTTGGCAGTCCATTGTGTGTTCAAGACTCTTCTCCAGCACCACAACTCAAAGAATTCTTCTTCTGCCCTCCTTAGTCATTGTTCAGCTCTCTTAGGCATAACAAGTAATTGTGAAGACCATGGCCTGGATTAGGCACACCCTCATCTGTAGACTCACGTCGTTGCTTCTCAGTATTCTGGAGAGGCCCCTGACAACACATTTTCCCAGTGCAATTCATATTTTGATCTCCTGTCTGCTGGTGCCAAGAGTGTTGATTGTGGAGCCAAGCAAACAGTTACTGTTAACAACTTGAATCTCTTCTCCATCTATTATGGTGCTGCCAGTTGGCCCAGTGGTGAGAATCTTTGTCTTCTTGATGTTGAGCTTCAATCTATATTGAAGATTACAGTCCCTGACCATCTACAGTAAGTGCTTTAGGTCCTCTTCAGTTTCAGCAAACAATGTTGTCATCTGCATAAGGTAGATTGTTGATGAGGCTTCTTCCAAACTTGATGCCACATTCCTCTTCATAAATCCAGCCTCCTAAGTGAATTGTGTCTACATATAGATTGAAAAGGTATGGAGACACTCACACACTTCTTTCTTGATTTTGAACCATGCAATGTTTCCTTGCTCTGTTCTGACAACTGCTTCCTGAGTATAGGGTCGCATGAGCTTAATCAAGTGTTCTGGGATTCCCATTTTTCTCAAGGTTAGCCACAATTTTTTTGTGATCCACATAGTCAAATACCTTTGCAATAAAACACAGATAGATGTTCTTCTGCTACTCTTTCCTTTCTGCCAAGATCCATCTGACATTGTGATAATATCTCTAGCGTCATGGCCTCTTCTAAACCTAGCCTGTATTTCTGGTAGTTCTCTGTAAATGAACTGTTCCAGTCATTTTTGGGTAATTTTCAGTAGGATTTTGCTTGTGTGTGATATCGGTAATATTGTTTGATAATTTCCATACTCTGTCAAGTTACCTTTTACTGGAATGGGAATAAATATGGATCTCTTCCAGTCAGTTGGCCAGGAAGTTGTCCTCCAGATTTCTTAGCACAACTGGTGAGCATGTCTAGGGCAGCATCTGTTTGTTGAAATGTGCCAATTGGTATTCCATCAATTTCTGGGGCTTTATTTTTTCCTCCAAGACCTTCAGAGCAGCCTGCACTTCCTTCTTCATCACCATTGCCTCTTGGTCATATATTGCTTTTTTGAATTCTCCTGCTTCAGTCAATTCTTTTTGGTACTTTGACTCTATATACTCCTTCCATCTCCTTTTGATGC
>NW_006399843.1:6428647-6436408 GCF_000299155.1 Elephantulus edwardii
ATATATATATATATATATAATGTCTAATCATATATTCCTTCTAAATATAACGTCTAATCATATATTCCTTGATCTATTCCAATGCTAAGCTCATTATCTATCCACTCTTATCCTATTCTCCCACCCCCTCATGTCTGACCTGCTTTGTAAAAGTGGTGCTGGGGGCAGGGAGGGATTGTGGGGATTGTGCAACAATGAATGAATTTTTGGGGGGTGGGGAAAAGAGGGAGAAAGGATAAAATGTGCAACAAAGAGTGCATGAAAATCTTTTTTGTGAAGTGTCGTTAAAATCACAATTAAAATAAATTTTGTTTAAAAAATTCCCTTCTGGCTTATAAATAAATGACTGATTAAAAAATAAAAAGAAATGCAGAGTGAGTTTGGCCCTTTTGATTTTCTGCCTTCAGCTCTTTGCGCATTTCATTATAATACTTTGCTTTGTCTTTCCATGCTGCTCTTTGAAATCTTCTATTCAGCTCCTTAACTTCTTGATTTCTTCCCTTTGTTTTGGCTTTTTGGCCTTCTGGTGCAACATTTAGAGTCTCCTTTGACATCCACTTTGGTCTTTCCTCTTACCTTTGTAATGATCATTTGCATTCATCATGGATGATATTCTTGATAATCTCCTATAGCTCATCTGGTCATTAATGTTCAAGGCCTCAAACCTGTTCCTGAGTTGGTTTCTAAATTCAGGTGGGATAGACTCAAGATCAAATTTTGATTACTGTGGATTTGATTTGACTTTCATTAGCTTTAATTTGAACTTGCATATGAGTAGTTGATGATCTGTTCCACAATCAGCACTTGGCCTAGTTTCCACTGTTTATATTGAACTTCTACAACAATTCCTTCCACAGATGTAATTGATCTGATTATTGTGCAGAGCATCAGGTGAAAACCATGCGTATAGCCTGCATTTACGTTTCCTATAAAAGGTCTTTCTAATGAATAAATCTTTGTGCAGAATTCTATAATTCTATCCTCAGCCTCATTTCTGTCACCAAGTCCAAGTTTTCTGACTACTGATCCTTCTTCCTGGTTCCCAACTTTTGTATTCAAGTCACACATTATTATTAATGCATCTTGGTTGCATGTTCAATTGATTTCTGACTGCAAAAGTTGGTAAAAATAATCTATTTCCTCCTCTTTGGCTCTGCTTGTTGATGCACAAATTTGAATGATAGTGGTATTAACAGATATGTATGTATGCGTAAGGATATTACCCTGTCTCTCACAATATAGTATTTCAAGATGGATCTAGAAATGGCCTTTTAACTGTGGAAACAGCCCTGTTTTTTCTGATCTTTTCATCTCCAGCATAGTATATCATATGATTGTCTGATTCAAAATGTCCCATACCAACTCATTTCATTTCACCAATACCTAATATGTCAATATTTATGTGTTCCATTTCTTTCTTCATGATGTCCAGTTTTCCCACATTCATGCTTCTCACATTCTACGTTCCAGTCATTAGTTTCTGCTTACAACTGTTCCTCCTTTGTGTTTCCAAATTTGAGGGCTCAGCCCAAGTTGCCATCTTTTAGTCTTCTCTTGATGTGTTCTTTTGTATATAGGGTTTTTGAAGTCTTGTTATATTTTGGAAGTCAATGCCCAATCCTTCTTCTTATTATATTTATAGCTGTTCAAATGGGGAGGGGATGAGGAGAAGGGGGGACCCAGTAAGGTAATAGATTAGTGGACAGATGGGAGGAATGAATAAATAAACAAGGTACAATGGAGACTTGATTAGACAGGGTGAGAAAAGACATTGATCAATAGTCAGTAATTACTTAAAACAAAATTAATAGGAATTATTGCATAAAATACAATATACGTGAGTAAAGAAATGATCATTATTTTTTTAATTGTGGGTAAATATATGTAATAAAACAGATGACCTGCCAACCACTTTTCTTTTTAATTTCTTTTAAAGAGAATAATTTGAAAGAGTTACTTCTGTTTTTTTTAAATTGGTTGCCACTCACTCATGTACATTTCATTGTAACATTAATTACTATTGTATAATGCCCTATTTTACATCTTATGAAAACCTCACTGTACCCTCCCTTTCTCTTCTCCCTACCCAATCTATTTGCTAATCTCTGTTCCCTGACCCTCTTCTCTTATTCCTGCCAATGCCTCCTAATTGTTTCTGTGTGTAAATCTTTCCTTTGTCTCCTGCTTCTAGCCCCCATTCTATCAGGTATGCTTGTCCTGTTTCAGATTAATTGCAATACACAAACTGTCTGATCATTCATTTCATGTCCTAATAACTCAGTCACAAAAGGATAAATATTGTGTATGACTTCTGTTCCTTTCTGATACTGCCTTTATATGGAACAGAAACAATGATAGATGCCATACTCTGTTCCTGACCTTAGGAACAATGTTTATTATATTTCATTCATGAATTATATTCATTATAGTTTTCTGGAAAACATTTTCAAGTTCTAGGATTTTTCCCTTTTTTATCTTTTCTTTATTAATTTTTCCTTTAATCAACAACAAATTTGTTTATCTTCTAAGCTTTTTATTTTGAATCAGTCTTTGGCAAAATATAGTACATATACCCACCGAATTTTTTAAGGGCCTATGAGTTAAGAATGATTTTTATACTCCAAAAACTTAGAAAAACCATTGTGTGATGCATGAAAATTGTGTGAAACTGAAATATTAGAGGCCATAAATATAGTTTAACTGGAACACAGTAGTACTCCTGTTTCTGTATTGTCTATGCTACTTTAACACTGCAATGACAGAGTTAGGGACTTGCAGTAGAGACTACCCAAAACCAATCTTACTGTTGGCCAGTAAGTTCTAACTCATACCGACCCTCTATTAGGTTTCAGAGGCTATAAATCTTTATGGGAGGAGACTGCCCTCTTTCTCCCTTGAAGGGACTAGTGGATTAAAGCTGCTGACTGTGGTTATCAGTGTGATATGTTAAACATGGCTGTCAGACAACAGAGACCTCAAAACCTAAAACACTATATGGTTCTTTACAGGAAAAATTAGATTGCTCATACTTTAGACAAATATGGTGATCACATATTTCTTCTCTTTTACCTACTAATGTATTAGGCAGGATCCTGTCTATGATAGTAGCAGAAATTTGGACCCAAACTTGCTTAAATCATGAGAACATTTATTATGACACATTGCAAACTACACGCATGGTGTGATCATTCTTCATGTCTTGGTTCTTTATCCTAGAGTGGTTTTTCTACACCCTTAAGGAGTTCCCTGCAAAGACAAATTCTTTTAAACTAGATTTTCTCTTCCCTCCCACCCCAGTTCATTCCTCTTCCCCCCCCTTAAAAGTCTGTTTTAATTGTCCCATTGCCACAGTGCTTGTCAAAGCCAGTTCTGATTAATCTCCTTTGCCAGTATGTCCTTTGCCATTCTCTATCACTCCTCCCTGAGAGAGACTTCACCCTGATTCATAAGGAAAAGGGGATGGCATATTCTCTTAGCTACTTCCTGCTGAAAAGGGACACTGTAGATTTCAGGGTGAAGATCTTCTCTCACTACTCTAAAGGGCCCCTTTGGCAGTAGGAAACACGTAGACTACTGTGGAGATTTATTTTGGAATTTAGATGCACTGTTCTCAATTGTGCTGAGCCATACATGTTCATATCCTTGAAGATGCATCAGGGAACTGTTGCAGCCTAGAAGATACAAATTTAACTAACAAGTTAAAAGTACATGAGTCAACAATTAAAAGCAATAATATTCCAAGTAGAGGTTCTAATAGTGGCACAAATCAAGTTACAGAGGGAAGATAGTTCTTAAAATAAAAGGCCTATTGACTAGCACTTTGTCTATTATAGTATAAAGGTTAGGAACCACAAGATGTAGAGGCTCAACTACGTCATTTATTGTTCTTAAGTCCTGGACCAAATTCCATCTACTACTGGGTTGTTTTACAGCTCGGAAGTCTGCATGCAAGGCAGAGTTGAAGTAAGGAACTGCTTATGGGGTTTTCCATCAATTCCAACAACTAAGAAATAGTGAGAAGAGTTGGGACCTCAGAAGGCTTTTAGGACCAAATAGTAGGCTCTTGTGTCCAGGAGAAAATGAATATACTTACCAGTAATGCTAATGCTCATCCACAGCTCTTCTGGGAGGATCCAAATCACTGAAGCATCCTCCTTTGTTTCCAGCTGGGAGCTGTGGCCTGTCAGTCCTGTCTACCATGAGGACCTGATGTGGGCCACCCTTGGCCATGTGTCCTTCAAATCCACACTTAAAGCAAGTGAGTGGGAGCTTTCTCTCTACTCCCTTGCCTATCTGTGGCTCTCGTCTGTGACACTGTCTACTGAAGTGGCCCAGCTTTCCACAGTGGAAGCAATTCGGACCTCCTTTATTACCTTTGGGTGGCACTGTTTATGAGTAAGACTTAATTTTCCTGACACAGGCCCTAAACTAGCAGCAACAGCTGCCCCAATAACTTTGGCCATTCTCTGATCTTTTCTCTTCCCTTTAGATCCCAGTTTTTAAAAGAGGGAAAAATTTAAACAAATATATAACAAATAATTTTGAACAATATAATATTTTAAGTTTAAGGCTAGAAATATTAACAATATGATCATTTCCATTCCAGAGATACATGTTCCACTGCAGTTTCTATTTTCCATAAATGGTTTTGGTAAGAAGAATATTGTAAATGTGGATACAGTTCCACTATTCCTCCTCCATGCCATGATATGGTGTTATTAGCATGAGCAGTTATAAATCCATTGCCTTCCTTACTCTAACTTAATTTTTTAAAATTTGAATTTATTATTAATTTCAGTAAAAATTTACAGAGGCTTTTAGGTACACTTGTGTAACTTTCATCCTTTCTCCAGGTTCCTAGGGTTTCCGGAGGCAAGAAGTGGATGTCACTCATGCTTCCAAGCTTATTTTAATCGGGATGCTCCACCAAACACTGTCCGCCATGTATAACCATTAATGTATTTGACATATCAGTGTCACAGTGTTTAGCTTCACAGCAACCGCAGGTTACCTATGTACAGCAAGTGGACACACCAGGGCTATATGACCTAGAACAAAAACAATGTTCTGTTTTCAAACAATGTTTTGTTTGAACAAAAACAATGAAAAACAGCCCTGGGGGCTGCAGGTCCTTCAGTATTTTACCATTCCGGCCTGCCCAAATGCTGGCGGACTCTGGGCCAGAGACACCCAGTTCACCTAGCAGAAGCCAGAGGCTGCATCCTGCTTACACCGACTTCCAAGACACTGGCCCTTCCCCTGAAGGCGTGGTCCAACATTTCTGTGTTTTACTATTCTGCCATGGTAACCATTAACACATTTAACACATCAGTGTCACAGTGTTCAGCTTCATAGTAACCACAAGTTTCCTCTGAATAGTAGTAAGTGGACACACCAGGGCTATACCACCTAGAAGAATGTTTGAACAAAAACAATGAAAAACAGCCCTGAGGGCTGCAGGACCTTCAGTATTTTACCATTCCGGCATGCCCAAATGCTGGCGGACTCTCAACCAGAGACGTCCAGTTCATCTGTCAAGTCTGCTCTCCTGACACCCACTTATGGCAAAAAGAAAGCCACAAGCACCCAGAGCGTACCATCCTCGCCTCTCCTCTAGAAGCCAGAGGTCGTGTCCAGCTTACACTAAGACTTGTATGCAACAGAATAATAAGGAACAAAGACTGAAAAATATATTCGATTCCTTTCGATTATGGTGCTTGCAAGGAACATTAAATTGCCAGAAGAATACACAAATTTGTTTTGGAATAAGTGGAGCTAGGATGCTCTTTGGAAACAAAGATATTGAAGCTTTATCTCATGTAGTTTAGACTTACTAATCAGGATGGACCATTCTCTGGAAGAGGACATCATGTTTGGTAAAATAGAGGGTTATAAAAAAAGAGGAAGACCTTTGTAAAAAGAGAGAGTAGCATAGAATGGTCAGGTGTGACCTCTACTAACTATGAAAGGGAGAACTGTCCCCATCATAGAACAAAACCAATTTCCATGAGGTCAGACATGGTCCCTATGCTCCTACACTTATTTACATTAATTCTAGCACCAACCCTACTACTTGACTGGGTCCTAAATCCTTTGCAATAGCTACAGCGACCTCACACAACCATACTCATAATTATTGGATTTATTAGGGAAGTTAACAGGTTACAATTCAAGCTGACAACAGGATGCTATTTCATGTTATTTCTCAGTCAGGACAGCTTCTAAAGCCTACTCGCAGGCTCTTCAGTTTTTAGCCTTGTGGCTGCAGGTCAGTGTTACAAAGTTCTCTTAGTTCTGACAATGAAGGCATCTAAGTCTCACCTCCTACTCTCACCCCTAGTCCTCCAGCAAGCTTGGGTGATGGCACCTGGCTCTGGCTACATAGGGAAGCAGTCCAAGTTAGCACAGAATCCTATCAGTTCTCTGGTTCACTGCTGTGGCTTTGAGTGCTTCATTATTTCTGGTGAAATAATGAAACTGGCCAATTCCCTCATGGATAACCAAAACATCCTATTTGCATGTTTCTCATCCAGTCACCTATTCACTGCATTATAACATTCAATAAGATTTATTGACAGTAGCTGCAGCAATGGGCTTAAATATAGCAGTGATTGTGTGGATGGCAAAGGGCTAGGTAATGTTTTGTATTGTTGAATATAAGCTTTCTATGAATCAGATCCAACCCCACAGCACCGTAATAAAAACAAAATTCTTTAGCAGATATAATTTAAGAACATGTTAATCTGATTCTCAATTACCTGATCAGATGGGTGGATATTATTGGAATTATAAGCAATGGTCATGTCCCAGGCATCAATAACACCCACATTGAGATCTTTGAAAATGTTATTCATGGTAAGATACTGAATATAACCATGGAAGTCTCCAAATCTCTCTGTGTCTATATGCATCTCTCTAGTGTTTTCTGTTTTAAGGATCACTTTAGTGCCTGGGCTTCTTAAGAACAGTCGTTCAATGGCCTTTTGGACACTGATGACTCGGCGGATAAAAATGTCAAGGGGAAAGGGTCTGAAATGCTGGCCGAGGCTGATGACGAGAACTGTGTTTTTGTCCCCTGGTATCTTATCAATTTCCCTTGGGATGTATGCCTCTTCTCTCACAGAGTAGAGCTGGTTAGTAATAAATGGATAGCTGTGTTTCATCCATTGAATCTGGAGATGCTGTTCTGCATCCAGAAGCAAATGTTTCTTTAACATTCCAGTTCCATGAAGATCAAAAATTTTCAATGCTGTTTGAAAAAAAAAACACACCAGAAATTTAAATTATAATGAAAGAATTTCTTTAAAAAGTATCTTTTGTCTTTTAAAAACCTAGATGACTTGTGACTGAAAAATTTTGCCCTCTAGAGTACATCACAAGTTCATATATGTTAAGAGCCCATAACAGTGACATTTTCACTAAAATTTATAAAGAATATTTCTTATGAGAGGGAATAAATACCTATTTTAAAGTTAAAAGCCTCAGAAGTTGTAAACAAAACAAAAATCCCATTAGAGCCTTTGTAAAAAAATACTTCAGGGATATATGATTAGGTATTATGGTCATGATAGGAGTCCAGAATGAAGGCTGTATAGTGGAGTGGACTTAGGGAGAGGGATTGTATAACAATGAAAGAATTTTTCGTTTTTGTTTACTTTTCAAAGAGAAGAACAAACTGGAGGGCGGGGAGAACAAACTGGTGGGCAGGGAGAAAAGTGGAACAATGAATGACTGGAAATCCAAAATATCTTTAAAATTTCA
>NW_006399843.1:6437443-6439075 GCF_000299155.1 Elephantulus edwardii
TGTTTCATACAATCATTCCAATTTAATCTATTTTATAAAATTAATCAACATTGAACTATGCCCACTGTTACCTCATCTTTCCAGATCCTTGCTAGATCTTTCCTATTTCATTTATCCACCCCTCCTTCCTTCCATCAAATTTTGCAATCCTATGATATCTTCCATGCTGATCTTCATCCCTCTACTCCTACCTCCACCCTTAGATCCTCATACACATTATACTGTTGTTATGTGCCGTTGAGTCGCTTGCAACTCATAGCGACCCTATGTACAAGAGCCCTAAACCCTGCTCTATCCTGTGCCAAACTTGCCGTCTCAAACACACTCACTCCCACCACTCCAACCACAGAATCAATCCATCTCATCGGGGTCTTCCTCTCTTGTGCTGTCCCAAACATAATGTCCCTCTCCAAGGACCAGTCCTTCCTTGCAACATGCCCAAAGTATGTCAGATGAAGCTTCAGAATCCTTGACTCCAAGGGGCAGCCCAGTTTCACCCTCTCCAGGACAAATCCATTTGTTCTCCTAGCAGTCCATGGTATATTCAACATTCTTCTCCAGCGCCACTGCTCAAAGGCATCAATTATCATCCTTAGTTGCTGTCCAACTCTACGATGCATAGCACGTAATTGCAAAGACCATAGCCCAGCTCAGGCACACCTTAGTCTCTAGCCTGACGTTGTTGCTCTTCAGTAATTTGGAAAGGTCCCTGACAGCTGACTTTCCCAATGCAATTAGTCTCTTGATTTCCTGGCTTCCTGTACCAAGAGTATTGACTGTGGAGCCAAGCAAACTAAAACTGTTAACTATCTCAATCTCTTCACCATCCATACTGATGCTGCCAATTGGTGCAGCAGTTACCTTTGTATTTCTATAGTAATGGTCTCATACATTATTTGTCTTTGTGGGACTGAGTAGTTCACTCAGTATAATGCTCTCTAGTTCCTCTGAAGTTATGTAGTAATTTTCAGAATCATTGTTCCTGAGTATTACATAGTATTCCATTATGCAAATGTACCACAATTTCTCAATTCATTAGATCGTGGTTGGACATTTGGACTGTTTCCATGTTCTTGCGATGGTTAACAATGATGCTATGAACATTGTTGTACAAATCTCAGTTTATGCCTCAGTCTTAATTTTTATGGGGTATATTCTAAGCAGTGAGATAGCTGGGTCATATGGAATTTCTCTGTTCAGCTTTTTGAGGAAATGACAAACTGCCTTCCAGAGTGGTTGTATCATTTTACAATCCCTCCAATAGTATATGAGAGTACCTGTCTCTCTGCATCCTCTCCAACATTTTTTACTTGCTATTCTGCTAAACTTTGCCACTGATATTTGGGTGAGATGGCATATCACTGTGGTTTTGATTTGCGTCTCTCTTATTGCCAGTGATTTTGAGCATTTCTTCATGTGTCTATTGGCCATCTGAATGTCTTCTGTGAAAGGTCCTTCCATGTCTTTTGCCTATTTTGTAATTGAGTTATCAATATTTTTCTTGTGGAGGCCCTGTAGGATCCTTTGAAATTTTTTTTGAAACCCTTCTCTGATGCTGTGGGATATTCACACAATGGAATACTACACAACACTCAAAACCAGGAAACTAATAAAATATACAAAATGGGTGAT
>NW_006399843.1:6443040-6445965 GCF_000299155.1 Elephantulus edwardii
AGGGGATAAATAATGAACTCTGCATTTAAATAGATGAGGGAAAAAACTGTCTAAAAATGATATGATTAGGTATTATTTGCATGACAATACAGAATAGGTGGTGAATAGTAAAGTAGACTTATAGGTGGGGAGAGGAAGGGAGGAAATTACACAACAATGAAAGAATCTTTTTAAAGAGAAAACAAATGAGGTGAGGGCATAGCGAGGAAAATGTGCAATAATGAATGAATGGAATTCCAAGTTTTCTGTCAACTTTCATTAAAATAGTGATAAAGTAATAATAATAAATGTTATGCCTAAGTAAAAACAAAAGAAAGAAACCTTTCTCTGAAATGGTATTGACAATGTTTTTTCCAAGTCAATAGGTTTTATTTTCACGCTGTTAGAAAAGTTTTTGATAAGCACAATGATTTACTCTTTAGAAAGTCCCATTCATCCATTTTTTTCCCTCTCCTGGTTGTGTATTTCAGGCTGTATTTGTTAGCCTTTTTATACCATGGGTTAGGTCTTCTAAGGTTGGTCCTACTTTGTCTCTTATGATCTTTAACCTTAGGTCCCTGATCCTCCTTGAGTTGATTTTTTGTGTATGGTGAGAAGTGTGCAGCCTGCTTCAGCTTTCTGCAGGTAGTAGTCCAGTTTTGCCAGCACCATTGTTAAAAAAGGTTGCAATTTCTCAGTTTGATAGGTTTTGTTTCCTTGTTGAATATCAGTTGGCCATCGATAGATGGATTAATTTCTGGGTTCTCGATTCTGTTCCCCTTGGTCTATGTGCCTGTTATTGTACCAGTACCATGCTATTTTGGTTATTACAGCTGTGTAATATGTTTTGAAATCAGGGAGTGCTATACTTCCCACTTCATTCTTGTTTTACAGAAGTGTTTTGCTCATTTGATGTTGTTTTCCTCTTCAAATAAACTTACCAATTGCCTTTTCTAGGTCTTTGGAAAATGAATTGGTATCTGTATAGGGATTGTGTTAAATATGTAGATGGCTTTTGGTAGGGCTGTTATTTTCACTATATTGAGCCTTCCTATCCATAAACAGGGAACATTTCCCCTTTTATTTAGGTCTTTCATTGTTTATTGTGAAATGTTTTGTAGTTTTATTTGTAAAGGTCTTTTGTGTCTCTAGTTAGGTTTTATTCCTAAGTATCTCATTTTGTTGCCAACTTTTGCATTCTAATCAAACATTATTATTAATAAATCTTGATTGCATGTTCAATCGATCTCTGACTGTAAAAGTTGGTAGAAATCTTCTATTTCCTCATCTTTGGCTCTGGTTGTTGGTGCATATATCTGAATGATAGTGGTATTCACTGGACTTCCTTGTATGCGTATGGATATTATCCTGTCACTCACAATATTGTATTTCAAGATGGATGTAGAAATGACTTTTTTTAACTATTAAAGCAACCCCATTTTTCCTCACCTTTTTAACTCATCTCCGGAGTAATATATCATATGATCATGCGACTCAAAATGCCACATGCCAGTCAATCTCATCTTCAATACCTAGTATGTCAATATTTATGTGTTCCATTTCTTCCTTAACAATATCTGTTTTCCTACATTCACGGTTCTCACATTCCATGTTCCAATCACTAGTGTGTCTGCTTACAACTCTTCCTCTTCCTTTGTATTTCCATATTTGAAAGCTCCACCTCAGTTGCCCTGTTAGTCTACGTGTGTTCTTTTGTATATAGGGTTTTCAGAGGCCTGCTATTTCAGAAGTGGATGGCCAATCCTTCTTCCTACTCTGTCTTAATCTGTATGCTCAGATTTAGAGAAGTATCCATCAGACAAGCATTTTACAGAAAAAAGTGAAATATATATCCCTAATTGTGGAATTAACCATTAGTTTCAGTGTTGTCCCTGACCTTGGCACAAGTGTCTTGATCCACTTATTTCCCTCCTCCACCATTACTAGGATACCCATCCACTTCTACCCACTCCCTTCAACACCTATCTCCCATAGTCCAGCCCTTGATCTGATAGCTTATATCTGATGCTTTCTTTGCTTCTGTGACTCCAAACACATCAGCTGCTTACAATTTCTTATGCTGTGACCAGTGTCTCTTAAGTTTAGTGGTAAAGTTTCCCAAACGAAGGTGATGTGTCCTGTAGAACTGGTGTACAGATTGTTTTCTTGGCCTGAGGGCCCCAATGATTTCCGCACTGCCTTGAGCTCTTCTCCTTTACCAGTGGGGCGGGGATTTCCGAGGGTCCTTTGTGCTGAACTGCTTCTCTGCCTGTAAAGATTCCGGTCCCCCATGCGTCCCGCGAGTTTGAACATGCAATCAAGATGCATTAATAATAATGTGTGCCTGGGATGCAAAAGTTGGCAACAGAGAATAATAATCAGCAGTTGGAAAACACGGACTCAGTGACAGAAATGAAGCTGGAGATACAATGATTAAATTTTGCACAATGACTTATTCATTGCAAATATGTTTTATTTATTCAGAAACATAAACACAGGTTATACACATGGATTTCACCTGATGGTATGCATTGGAATCAGATTGATTACATCTGCAGAAAGAACCGTGGGAGAAACTCAGTATCAGCTCTGAAAACTAGGCCAGAAGCTGATTGTGGAACAGACCACCAACTACTCATTTGCAAGTTCAAGCTGAAGCTAAGGAAAATTAAAACAAATCCACGCGAACCAAAATATGACCTTGAGTCTATCCCACCTGAATTTCAGAACCATCTCAGGAACAGGTTTGAGGCCTTGAACAGTAATGAGCAAAGACCAGACAAGTTATGGGAGATTATCAAGGGTATCATCCAGGAAGAGGGCAAATGGTCATTGCAAAGACAGAAGAGGAAGACCAAAATGGATGTCAGAAGAGACTCTGAATATTGCACTGGAGTGCAGAGAAGCCAAAGCAGAAGGAAGAATTCAAGATACTAAAGAGCTGAA
>NW_006399843.1:6446940-6459999 GCF_000299155.1 Elephantulus edwardii
AAATTATCTGAGAGGCTGGGCTCTATGAGGAGAAGTGTGGCATCAGGATTGGTGGAAGATCTATCAACAATCTGCGTTATGCAGGTGACACAACCCTGCTTGCTGAAACTGAGGAGGACCTGAAGTGCTTGCTGCAGAGTGTCAAGGACTGTAGCCTTCAATATGGATTGAGGCTCAATTTCAAGAGGACAAACATTCTCACCACTGGACCAATTAGCAGCATCATTATGGATGCTGAAGAGATTGATATGTTCACAGCTTTAGTTTGCTTGGCTTCACAATCAACATTCTTGGCACCAGAAGCCAGGAAATTGGGAAAGTCAGCTGTTAGGGACCTCTCCAAAGTACAGAAGAGCAATGGTGTCACTCTGGAGACTCAGGTATGTTTGATACAGGCCACCGTCTTTGCAATCACTTGCTATTCATTAGAGAGCTGGACAATCACTAGGGATGATGCCTTTGAGCTGTGGTGTTGGAGAAGAGTATTGGCTATAGCAGGGACTGCTAGGAGAATAAACAGGTTTGTCCTCAACAGGGTGAAACCAGGCTGCTCCTTGGAGGCAAGGATTCTGAAGCTTTGTCTGACATACTTTGGACATGTTGTAAGAAGGGACCAATCTTTGGAGAGGAACATCATGCTTGGGAGGGTGGAGGGGAAGACCCGCTATGAGGTGGATTGATTCAGTGACTGGGGTAATTGGGGTGGGTGTGTCGGAGATGGTGCGTTTGGCAGGACAGAGCAGGGTTTAGGGATGTTGTACATAGTGTCACTATGAGTCACAAGCAACTCGAGGGCACATAACAACAACAACATCTCATTTTGTGGTTGGCTATTATTACAAATGGTACTACTTTCTTAGTTTTCTTATCTGTGTTTTCTGTAGAGAAATCTGTTACTGTAGAGGAATCCCACTGACTTTTGTATATTGATCTTGTATACTGACTCTACTAAATTGATCTACTAGCTTTAACAGTTTTTTTGTTGAGTCATTGGAGTTTTCCGTATTTACTATGACATCATCTGCACATAGAGAAAGTTTAACCATCTCTTTGCCAATAGGGATGCCTTTAATTTCCTTTTCTTGTATTGCCCTAGCAAGTACTTCAAATACAATACTGAATAGGAGTGGTGTCAGTGAACATTCTTGTCTGGTCCCTGTTTGCAAGGAGAATGCTTTTAGTTTTTCTCCATTGAAATGATATTGACTCTTAATTTTGCATGCATACTTTTCCCTATGTTAAGAAAATTCCTCTCTATTACTATTTTGTTGACTGCTTAATCAGGAAGGGGTGTTGGATTTTGTCAAAGACCTTTTCTACATGAATTGCTACGATTATGTGGTTCTTATTTGCTTTGTTAATGTGATGAATTACATTGATTGTTTTTCTTATGTTGAATCATCCTTGCATAATTATTATGAATCTCAGTTGGTCATGATAGATTAATTTTTTTATATTCTGTTGGAGTTTATGAGACAGGATTTTGTTAAGAATTTTTGTGTCTTTTTCATGAGAGATACTGGTCTGCAGTTTCCTTTTTTGACAATATCTTTGCCTGGTTTTGGTATTAGGGTTATGCTTGCTTCATAGAATGACTCTGGGAATGTTCCTTCTTTTTCTGTTTTTTTAAAAATAATTTAAGTAGAATTGGTGATAGATTTTCCTCTAAATATTTTGCAGAATTCAGCTATGAAACCATCTGGTTCAGGACGTTTTTTGTGGGGAAGTCCTTTATGACCATTTCAATTTATCCTTTTGTGATGGGTCTGTTCAAGTGAGTAAGGTTGAAAGTTACACAAAAGATTTTCCATCTTTATCCAGCTTCTAGAAACCAAATCAAACGTTAGTTACTACTTCACTCCTGTCCGTGTCAATATGGGCAGGGCATGAGTTTTAAGGAATCTGTCCATTTCCTCTAGGTTTTCAAATTAGGTAAGTCTTTATAACCTAAGCAATCATGATTGACTTGATGAATATTCATTCCTCAAACTTGTGTATGAAGTTCATTATAGTAAACATCTGTAACTGACTCACCAAACCCCTCCAACAACTTTAAAACTTGCCCAAATTTATAAAATTATATAAAATTAAAACTACATACTTTTTACAACTTTGGGTAAGTAGTAGATCCACTGCCGAAGTGTGGAGTCTCCCAAGAGGTAAATGAGTTTTCCTTTCAAACAGTCATTCACCTTCATTGTATTTAACGGCATCTGGTTGCAAAATGTTGTGTTCCACTTTCCTCCTATAGTATAACCACCAGGAACTGGGCTCTTCATTCCAATCTGGCATTTTTCTTTTATCTCTTCACTCTCTGTTAACAGAAATACTTATGGTAAGTGATTTTACTGATAGAAGTTACTTGAAAACATTAAACCTTTTTTCTTTGCCTTACCCATTTTTAATCTTTCTATAACCTCATATTTTCTACTTCCTCTCCTTCCTAATTATTCTTTGATTATCAGCATTGCCTTAGACATTTTTATTCATTCTTTTGCGAATTTTCTAATCATCCTGACTCTTCACTATTCCTTTTTCCTACATCCAGTTATTAGGTAAATCTTCATGATCTATCATTTCTCTGCAATCCCTATTGTTTCTGGGGTAACTCTGGCTGCAGTATCTAATTTGAATGATGCTAATGGTGTTTGCTTTAAGTTCTTCACCTTTGTTCCATTAGAAAGTAACTTTTAATTTTCTTTCTTAAAACCTTAAAACATAATGTGTACATTTCAAAAACTTTAGAGTTTAAAATACCTAACTTGAGTTAATATTCTTTTAATAGTACTTTTCTAAGAGTGACATGAAACAAGCAATCCAAATCAACAGTATGAGATATTTCATCAAATTCCACTGGAATCACAGTCTTTATTGACACACGGTCCGATATCCAAGATATCGCAAGTTTACAAAATGCTTCATCATGATATGGTAAAATTTCCTCATCATAAATGTTTTCTCCCCACTATACCACTACTCCACTATTGAGCTAGCTAACACCTTGTATTTTAGGCTTTGCTACAACAGGACTTCTATTGTCAGTGCTACCTTCTGCATTACGTAAGAAACAAATCTGAATGTTGTTAGAAAGCTGAAAATAACAATGGTTTTAAAAAAATTATATACTAATTTCTCCCTTGCATAACAGTCTCAGAGTGAGTGCATAATCTATCTTTGCCCAATATAATTTTCTAACAAGAAGCTTGAAGAATGAGTCAGAAAGATGTGATATGAAGATTCAATCCATTGCAGTTAGCTCTGAAGATAGAGGAAAGGGGGTTATGAGGTAGATGTTGTTATGTGCCATTGAGTCATTTATGACTCATAGCAACCCTATATACAACAGCCCTGAAACCTACTCTACCCTGTGCCAATCTTATTGTCTTTGACACACCTACCCTCATTACTTCAGTCACTGTTTCAATCCATCTCATTGATGGTCTCCCTCTCTTTCTCTGTCCCTCCACCCTTCCAAGCATGATGTCCCTCTCCTTGCAAAATACCCAAAGTATGTCAGATGAAGCCTCAGAATCCTTGCCTCCAAGGAGCAGCCTGGCTTCACTCTCTCTAGGATGAACCTGTTTGTTCTCCTGGCAGTCCATGGTATATTCAACACTCTTCTCTAGCACCTCTGCTCAAAGGCATCAATTCTCTATCATACCTAGTTATTTTCCAGCTCTCTGATGCAACTGTGAAGACTATGAGGTAGATGAGTAGTCTTTAAAAGCTAGAAAAAGCTCTGGAGGCATAACATTTATATTGTGCTGCTAACCCAAAGGTGCTGACCTTTGTAGTTCAAATCCGGCAGCCACTCCAAGGGAAAAAGATGGGCAAAAGATTTATAACCTCTAGAATGATTTATAGCCTTGGAGCCCTGAAGAAAGGTGCCAGAGTCAAGGTCAGTACAATACCAGTGGGCTGAATTTGGTTTCTAGAAGCTGCAGAAAGATGGAAAATCTTTTGTGTTATTTACAGCCTTGGAAACCCATTGGTAAGTCAGCTACAAGTTGATTCTGTCTTGATGGCAGTTGCTAACAAAGCCACAGAGCTGATTCTACCTTGGACCCTGCTCAGTCTTGAGAGTTTGAGTTTGGAAAGAGTAGGAAATAGATTTTCTTCAGAGGTTTCAAGAAGGAATACAGGCATGCTAATTCCTTGATTTTTAGCTCAGTGAGACCTGTGAAAGAAGGTACTTAACTGCAGAAGTAAATTTTCTGTCTTAAGCAACTTAAGTTTGTGGTAATTTGATATAGTAGGAATAGGAAATGAATACAAATTTATTTGGGATCCTTTAATATCAAGTCACCTTGTGCTCACTTCGGCATTACATGTACTAAAATTAGAACGATACGGAGAAGATTAGCGTGGCCCCTCCACAAGGGTGACATGCAAATTATTTTTAAAAACAAAAAACTCAAGGCACCTCATATAGACATTTTTCTATTTATCTTCTTCCTATGTGGGGAGCTCTGGTGACATAATAAGGAGTTGCACTGCCAACTGAAAAGCCAGGAGAAAGAAGAGCAGTTTCCTCTTGTGTGATTTATAGCTTCTGAAAACCCACTGGAGGACCAGCTATGAGTCAGTTCTGACTTAAGGGCACAAAATAAGAACAGTAATAATTTAAACTGTCTTTCAGTCACTTATATACATTTTGTTGAATTGTGAGTCAATTTTTAAAAATACAAGGGCGGATCAGATCATTGACTTGCTTAGTTGGTTTCTGTGGCTTTCCGAAGCCTATTAGATACTCAGCATGACCTTTGAGAAGATCTATGATTTAGCTTCTTCCTCCCTTTAAAACCTCATTCCCCACTTATGTTTTGAGTACAGTTCATTGTAATTTTGCTCAGCACTAGTTCATCAAGTAATACAACACGTCAAATTAATTTCCAATAGGGGAGCTCAGGTGGCTTAATGAGAAAGAGCTGTGCTGATGATCCAAGGGCTTACTGTTCGAATCTACCAGCTGCTCCATGAAAGAAAGGTGGGATCTGCTCTCATGTGATTTACTGCCTCTGAAAACTCACAGGAGAGTTAGCTCTGACTTGAAGGTACATAAGCACAGCAAAAATGTTTTTATCCAAATAATGTGTAATATATTTTTCTTTCTGTCAATGCTTACACACATAAAAAGAAAGAAAGCCAAACAGCTCATTAATATAAAGTTGAAGTTAATTCTAACTCAGGGCAATCAGAGTAGAACTGTTCCATGGAGTTTTCTCTTCTTTATTTTTTTCCGTTTCTTGTTGTATTCCATCAAATCGATCCAAGTGGCACAGAAGGAGATTGCCCCTCCTTCCCCAGAGGAGCATCTGGTGTATGCAAACCACGTGCCTTCAGTATTTCAGTTCAGTTTCTTGCCACTAGGCCACCAGAGCTCCCTACCATGGGATTTTCTTGACTGTAATCTTCACTGGAGCAGATTTCCTGCCTTTCTGCTCTGGTGCCCACTGGTGGATTTCAACTACTAACCTACGTATTAGTGGTGTTGTGTGCTATTGAGTCTGAGTTGACTCAGCTGACCTTGCAGTGGGTTTTCAGAGGCAGTAAATCACAAGGGAGGATAATGCCCATCTTTCTCCCATAGAGCAGCTGGTGGATTCAAACCATGAGACTTTGAGTTAGTAGTGCCACTCCTTGTCACTAAGCCACCAGAGCAGTTGTTGGGTTGTTGCTATGTACAATTGAGTAGACTTCCATTCATAGTGATCCTATGAACAATATCTCAAAACCCTGCACTATCTTGAGCCAATCTCACTGTCTATGACACACCTGCCCTCATTACCTGAGTCACTATGTCAATTCGTCTCATCCAGAGTCTTCATTTCTTGTTGTGTCTCTCCACTCTCTCAACCATGATATACCTCTCCAAAGACTGGTCTGTCCTGGCAATCTGCCCAAAGTATATGAGATGGAGTTTCAAGATCCTTGCCTCCAAAGAGCAAACAGGTTGCACGCTCTCCAGGACACAGCTGTTTGTTCTCTTGGCAGACTATGGTATGTTTAATACTCTTCTCCAGCACCAAAACTCAAAAGCATTGGTTCTTATTTTGTCACCCTTAGCCACTGTCCGGCTCTCTGATGAATCGCAAGTAATTGTGAAGACTATGACCTGGATCAAGTGCACCTTAGTCTCTTGACTGGCATCGTTGTTTTTTAGCACTCTGGAGAGGACCCTGACAGCAGATTTTTCTAATGCAATTCATCTTTTGATTTCCTGACTTCTGGTGCTAAGAGTGTTAAATGTGGATCTGAGCAAGATTTATTAACAATCTCAATCTTTTCCATCTATCAAATACTGCCAATTTGCCAGTGGTGAGAAATTTTGTTTCTTGATGTTGAGCGACAATCTATAGTTGTAGTCCTTGACCTTCTGTAGCAAATGTTTCACCTGAAGCATTTTCAGCAAGCAAGGTTTGTCATCTGCATAATGTAGGCTGTTGATAAGTCTTCCTCCAATCCTGGTGCCTTATTCCTTCTCATAAAGTCCAGGCTCCTGAATGATTTGTTCCACATATAGATTGAAAAGGTATAGAGACAGAACACATCCCTCACACACTCCTTTCCTGATTTTGAACTATGCAGTGTTTCCTTGCTTTGTTCCGCTGACTGCTTCCTAGTCCAAATATGTTTCCCATAGGCACAATCAAGTGTTCTGGGATTCACATTCTTCTCAAGGTTAGCCACAATTTGTTGTGATCCACACAGTTAAATGTCTTTGCATAGTCAATGAAACATAGATAGATATTCCTCTGATACTCTCTGCTTTCAGCCAAGATCCATCTAATGTTGGTTATGATGTCCCTAATGCTATGGCCTCTTCTAAACCCAGCTTGTATTTCTGACAGTTCTATGTTGAGGAACATCTGTTGTTACAGTTGTTTTTGCAAAAATTTAAGCAGGATTTTGCTAGTGTATAGTATTAGTGATATTGTGTAATAATTTTCACATTGTGTTGGATCATCTTTTTGGGAATGAGAAATACATATGGATCTCTTCCAGTCATTTGTCCAGGTAGCTGTCTTTCAGATTTCTTGACATAACCTGGTGAGCACGTCCAGTTCTGCATCTGTTTGTTGAAATATGTCAATTGATATGCCATCAATATCTGGGGCCTTTTCTTTTGCCTATTCCTTCATAGCAGCTTGAACTTCCTCCTTCATCACCACTGTCTTTTAATCATATGTTATTTCAAGAAATTCTTCGTCATCAGCCAATTCTTTTGGTACAGTGACTGTGTGTACTCTTTCCATCTACTTTTGATGCTTCCTGGATTATTCAATATTCTGCCCACAGCATCTTCAAGTATTGCAATTCGAGGCTTGAATTTATTCTTCAGTCCTTCTGCTTGAGAAATGCTAAGCAAGTTTACCCTTTTTGATTGTCTGACTCCAACTGTGTGCACATTTTGTTACAATATTTTGCTTTGTCTTCTGAAGCTGCCCTTGGAAATCTTCTGTTCAATTCCTTAACGTCCTGATTTCTTCCCTTTGCTTTGGCTTCCTGGTGCTCTAGTGCAGTATTCAGAGTCCCTTTTGGCATCTATCTCAGATTTTTCTTCCTCCTCTGTCTTTGTAATGACCTTTTGCACAGAATATCAGGTTAAATTTCAATTTCTCACTGCTTTATTTTGAGATAGAGCAGTCAGAAACTATTTTGTAACAGAGCAGTGAGAAATTAAAATTTAACTAGGCATTTTGTATTTTCATTTACTGTTATTTGGCAATCCTATTTATGATTTTTATAACTTTTTTTTGTTCACCTCATTATTTCACTACAGAGATCATTCAGGACACAGTCAAATACTAACTTTAACTGAAATCCTCCCGCCTATGACCTTCTTTATAGAGCTGTTTGGTTGCTAGTCTTTCAGATAGCAGCCATGTGGCCTATTTATTCTTCTCCATTTGTTGATGATCTTTCACACCCATTTGGCTCTCATAAATATTTACTGAATAAATAGTAGGAACAAGTCATTTGTGAGCTGAAATAAGTCTCATGATAAAGGTTACTGGCCATCTAATGTGGGCTATACAGAAAGTAAACGTAAAGTAATGCAAATAGTGTTTTTGCACAAATAACATAGCTTTCTATTTCCTGATAAATCAAGTCCTTAAAACGGGAGCTCCATATAAAATTGTTGAGAACATCAACTAAAAGTGAGGTGGTCTTTCCACCAGACAATTGGAAAACCAAAACTAAAATGTCTCTACTAAAAAGCCATGAACAACTAAGAGATATTTTATCCAGTTCCTCAGACAGAATCATTGGCTCTTTGAAACAAGCTCTCAGGAATAAATATGAATGTAGGGTATTAAAATTTCCCTTTGAGTAAATTGAGATGAAATATAGAAGCTTTCAAACTAGTTAGATCATAGCCAACAAAGCAAAATCCAGACTGACATGAATTTTTAAAATCTGAGTGAAGCGAAACAATACCTAGAACAGAAATACTGATAGGTGAAAGCCATGGAATGGGAAATACAAGAGAAGGAGCCTTTTTTTGAGCTTCTTGTTGGTGACTGTATTCTTGCCAGGACTGTGGAGAGCAATGCCATCTATGAATGAGGCTCCGCTGTTTCCAACCCTGTTACTCAAGAATTTTGGTTGTAGTGTACACATTGCCCTTGTTTACTAAGAGTTTCTGAAGAGTTTTGACTTGTCATTTTTTCCTCATTTAAAAAATTCAGGTCCATTCTGGTCTTACTCCATTAGTCATGTCTGAGTTGGGAAGAACTAGTTAAAAGCCCTGGAAATTGTCATAATCAAAGTTCGAAACTATTTGCTGACATTTCTTTCTTTCTTTCTTTAAAAGCCAAAGTATTTATCCCAACTGGTATCAACTGAGTTCTAGAACAACTACATTTATACTAGATTGATACTGATACACATTCCTCTGTGTTAGAATGTCCCTGAAAAGACTTGTGCCAAGCAATACCGACCACAAGACAGAGCCAACTTACTGTTACATCGGGAGACAGTAATGTGTTTAAAGCCTTTCATCATTTCAACTCCCACGTTGGACCTTAAAAAAATAGGGCGATTAATTAGCTTCTTTTTGTCCACACAATACAGATAACATAAATCACCTGCTTGGGAAAGAAAATTATTTTTAGCTGTAATTGTTGATGTAAAATTTCGGTCTACTGGGCATTCCAAATAAATTAGGATTTTCAAAGACTGTCTTTTCTGCTGAGAGCACCTGAAGTTTAGGGTAGTTTTGCTCATCTGCTACATTCAAACAGCACATCTTAGAATTTTATGCTCCATATATTTAGTAGGTCGGCATTTAGATTCTTTTCTTTCTGCTTCCCTGTTTGCTATTCAAGTTCATATTATGTGTGTCTTGGATCATTGTGAGCCTCCATCTGACTAGCTTGTTTTAGTTTTGTGACGTCAAATTCTTCAATGTGACTGTTGGAGCATCCCTTCTGACTGCAAATGCAACTGCACTATTCCCTGAAGTCTTTAATGTTGCTGCATTACCTATTAAGGATGCCAAGCTTCTTCACATGCCATGAAAATCCTTCAGTCCCAGGGCTCTCTTTACTCATGTTTCCTATCACACTTACCTTCAAAATTTCCAAGAAAGTTGATGCATGAATAAATGTACATTATACATACTGATATTATACTGATAAAAGACTACTTGACTCTTACTGCTTCAAATATCTTATCCTTTCTTTGACTTTTTTTTTCTTTTTCTTTTTCTGACCTGAGTTCATGTTTGTGCTAAGTCCAGGCAAGAAGAAAGGAGCTAAAGAGCAATCAGAACCAAGGTGCCAGGTACAAAAGGTATGTATGTGGTTTCTGATCTTTTGTTTTGGTGCATCTACAGGATGAATAGCAAGAAGAGGGAAAGAATCACTGTGTCTTTCATCCTTACTAGAGTTAAATGTAAGGAGAGGTAGTAGATACCAGGAGATGGGATGAGCCACACAATTAGACATAAAGAGAAAGAGACAGATTTTTTGTTTTAATTTTTACTGATTTCTGCAGAGTGAAGGGCTATGATCGGGAACCAAAATTTGCGAAGGTTTTTAAATGCATGCAGTCTCCCATGATTGTTATCTACTCTATTTCTTCTTAGCAACTAAGCATCTTTTTAATCACTACAGGACAGGAGATCATACATTTGACTTTCAAAACTACTGAAAAAGGAAACACTGAGAATGTAGCATCCTGCTCTGTCAGGAGGCTTAGAGGAGAATCCCAAAGAAGGAAATGGATGGTGGTAGAACAGAAAGGGAAAAGGCAGTGAACTGAGCTCTGATGCTTGTGGAAAGTTGGCAAATGAACTTAGAATCTGGAACTAAGACATCATTTCAAGGACTGGCAAGCGAAAGACCCACAGACAGGAGAGTTACCCTTTGTCAATTCTCAAAGTGACTCATGAAGAGACTGATAGTTCATTCTCAGCAGTGAGGTGACTTCCCTTGGCAAAGAGCAAGGTTATAAAGAAAGTAGCATCTATTTGTAAGCAAGAGGAGAAAAGCATGCTGTTGATGTTACCATAAATGGTAGAGATATACTTACATACTGCTTTGTAAAGGTCTCTTTATACAGGTTGTGATGGTTAATTTTGTGTCAATTTGACTAGGCTATAATTTCCAGTTATTTGACTCTATAATGGTCTAGTTGTTGGCATGAAGTAGTTACCTATGATAAAATCAGTTGTCCAAGGACAATGTCTTATGAAATGAGACATTTTGTAATGTAATATAATTCACTTACCATAATGCTATGTATTTAACCAATCACTTGAGATGATACTAGTGTAAGGTGGATCCTAAAACCAACAGTTCTGTTTTAAACCATGACTAGAATAGACCTAGAAGGCACATATAAAGGAGAAAACATGGGACACATGAAGACTGTGGATAAGCCAAAGTACCAAGGAATGCCCAGGACTATTGATGAGGAAGGCATGAACATGATCAAAACACTGATTTGGAATTAACCTACAGGCCTGTGAAAACAATATATTTTTATTCATCAAAACTATCTAACCTTTGTCCAACAATAGATGAACATTTTTTAAAAAAAGTGAACTTGAGGAGGAGGATGGGAAGGAAGGGAGGTAAATGTACAACAATGAATGAAAATCTAACTTCTCTGTAAACGTTCACTAAAATCACAATTAAAATACAGTTTCATTTTTCAGAAAAACAAAACCTTTCTAACGTGTGGTATTTCTGTTATGACAGAACTAGATAATTAAGACATAATGGGCCTCCCAGAAACCATGAGGCTACAACTTGGCAAATGGAATGATTTTTTCAACCTAAGCAGTAGTTACTGAGAAATATGTCTCTTGAGATCAAATGGAGATGATCAATAGAAACAAATTTCTGGGAAGTGTCTTAGGCTGCAGTGTAGAGAATGGATTAAGTAGTGTTTGGGTGGTGAAATGAAGATGGGAGGTTCTTAAAAGTAACCAAATAAGATGATGTTTGTCTGAACATGGATGATGGCAGTAGGTATAGAGAGAAGTATATGAATGCAAAAGATATCTAAGAGGCAGAACTGATAAAATATGACATGGATAAAGGAGCATGGATGCTACCATACATTGTTCAAGGTATCTTATTATGATGCAGCATTTGTGTTAGTACACAGCAAAATATTTTTCCAATGAACCTATTTTATAAAATTCAAGTCTATTATTAAAAAGAAATGAATCTGGGGATACTAGGCATTCAGGTATACATGTTATAAAGTCCCACCTGTGCAACCTTCTTTTATTAATCAGCTCAGTGAAGATGCAAACCTTGGCAATGGGAGTCATGAAGACACATGAATGGCCTGAATCTTGAGCAGAGGAAGCATATGAGAGAATCATGCTCAATACTAACTGAAATTGGCTGCATACTTTTGCCCAGGAGCACCTCTCAGTGTACCTTAAACACATTTACCTTTGGAAAAGACTTTTTTCCTTGACAGCAAGATAAGAAATTTCTCGGTTCTTGGTGGTCATATGAGTCAGGGCCCCACAGGGCATGTGTTGAGGTTTCACGCAGTAAAAGGCTTCTTCATTTTCAGAGTCCAGGTACTGGCACAGTTCAGCACTTGTGTTTGCAGTGAGGCCACATTCAGTGAAGATATGAGCAGTGCCATTGACATACTTACCTGTGAAAATGACCCTGTCATACCCTTGGTTCCTTGCCCTCCAGAGAGCTGACACCCCTTCACTGGGGTGGATGAGCAGCAGGGACAGAGACACCTGGCCCTCCCAGAACAAAGTGAAGCGGACAAGGTAGGTGCCATTGTGGAAGTCAGTCACCTCTCCTGAAGCCCCCGCCTTCAGGGCCGGCGAAGACATCCTGGCCCTCAGGAAATCCCCACCATACTCCTTCCTGCGTCCCAGGTGGTCCCTCATCTCCAGCAGGAGGTCTAGCTGCTCCCCTTTGCAGTAGGTGTCTCGACGGCTGAGCAAGGTGACTCTGCTGTGTGATGCACTGGTGGTGGTGTTCATGTGGAGGAAAGGTCTGGGAGGGATCAGCTGGTCCAGTTTCTTCATGATTTCCTTTATCTTCAGCTCAGTTTCTGTTGGTGATGTCACTAGTGCTTCAGGATAAGAGGGTATCGTGGTGGTACTCAGTGACACCACTGGGTACAGTGGTGCTTCAGGACATGAGAGAAGCATGCTGGTGTTCCAGTGATACAGGAAGATGGGTAAGTATAAATTAGACCAGGACTGAAATTACAAGGAAGATGACATATTAGAAAATTAATCAACCCAATTATTTTTGCTTACTATATGTTTAAATACTCATTTATGCCATTATTCATTATCAATTGTTGTTGTTATGTGCCGTCAACAGCTCTAAACCCTGCTCTATCCTGTGCCAATCTCACTGCCTCTGACACACCCATCCTGATTACCCCAATCACTGAATCAATTCACCTCATAGAGGGTCTTCCCCTTCTGCGCCATCCCTCCACCCTCCCAAGCATGATGTCCCTCTTCAAGGACCTGTCCCTCCTTACAACATGTCCAAAGTATGTCAGACAAAGCTTCAGAATCCTTCACTCCAAGGAGCATTCTGGTTTCAC
>NW_006399843.1:6460099-6467695 GCF_000299155.1 Elephantulus edwardii
CCATCCCTCCACCCTCCCAAGCATGATGTCCCTCTTCAAGGACCTGTCCCTCCTTACAACATGTCCAAAGTATGTCAGATGAAACCTAAGAATCCTTGCTTCCAAGGAGCAGCCCGGTCTAACCCTCTCCAGGATGAATCTGTTTGTTTCCTTGGCAGTCCAGGGCACATTCAATACTCTTCTCCAGCACCACAGTTCAAAGGCATCAATTCTCTTTCTATCCTCCTTAGTCATTGTCCAACTTTCTGATGCACTGATTATCAATATTATTTAAAATATCAGATAATTTTGGATTAAGTTGAATTTTTTATTTCCACTTTATCTTGGCATTTCAGAGAATGCCTGAGCAGTTGTATATAAGCATACAAAATTAAAAATATATAGCTCAGAGATACTTATAGTTTATAGACCAATGAAGATACATTTACTTTTCTTTTTCATCAAGACATGCTGCCATCATAATTTGTTATTATAATATTTCATTGGGCTTTGGGTGTTACTTTACCCATCGAATTAGGCACCTGTTTAACAATTTCTATATGTATTGCTCAGTGATATTGATTACATTTTCCACAGTATGTCAGCATTCGCATCATTTCCATTCTAGTTGTCTTATTTTCTTTAATCTAGCTTCTTTGCACTCACTCACTCACTCTCTCACCTTCTTATCTTTGCTGCGGGGTATGTGTTAACTGTGTACTTCCAGCATTACACTGTGTTTTGTAAATGATCAAATTCCATGATTCCAAACCTTGTCAGTAGTCAGAAGTACATGTCAAGGTTTTCTAGAACTGTGAATTCCTGGGCCACAGCCCCGATCAATTTATTCCTACTCATTAAATATAGCTCTATTGTTCATAAGATTTTCCAAGGCCTGCTATTTCAGAAGCAGATAGTGAACCTTTCTTCCTAGTCTGTATTAATTTCCTTTAGTAAAGGATCTAACAGACAAGTGCTGTACCCCAAAAAGCAGGTATTAGACAAGCAAACATATATGTATCTAAGTGTATATATCGCAGAATATAATACATATTACACAGGAATCAGATTGATTATATCCATGGCAAGAATCACTGGAGAAGCTCAATATCAGCTGTGAAAAATAGACTATGTGCTGACTGTGGAACAGACCATCAACTACTCAAGTGCAACTTCAAATAGAAGCTAAGAAAATAAAAACAAATCTACAAGAACCAAAATGAGGCACTGAACACTAGTGAACAGAGACCAGATGAGCTGCGATATGGTATCAGGAATATCATGGATGAAGAAAGCAAAAGGTCATTACAAAGACAGAGGAGAAAGAAAAGACCAAAACGGTTGTCAGAAGAGACACTGAACATTGCACTAGAATGCTAAGAAACTGAAGTAAAGGGGACAAATAAGGAAGTTAAAGAGTTGAACAGAAGATTTCAATGGACAGCTTGTGAAGACAAAGCAAAGTATTATAATGAAATGTGCCAAGAGCTAGAGTCAGAAAACAGAAAGGTAAAAAGTTGCTTAGCATTTATCAAGCTGAAGAAACTAAAGAACAAATTCAAGCCTTGAGTTACAATACTGAAAGATGCTATGAGTAAAATATGGAATGATCCAGGAAGCATCAGAAGAAGATGGAGGGAATATACAGAATAACTGTACCAAAATGAATTGGCTGAGGGCCATTTAAGGTAGTAGCATATGGCCAAGAACCAATAGTAATAAAGGAGGACATTCAATTTACTCTGAAGGAATTGGTGAAAAATAAGGCCCCCAAGAGTTGGTGTAATACCAATTGATATATTTCAATAAACAAATGCAGGCCTGGATATGCTTACCAGGTTCTGAAGATGTTTTCACTTAATATGAAGTCATACTGGAGTACAGTATGCCTAATCCCATCTAGGGTGTGTCATCTGCATAACGCAGGATGAATCTCCCTCCAATCCTGATGCCACACTCCTCTTCATAGAGTCCAGCCTCTCAGATAATCTGCTCAGTTTACAGACTGAATAGGTATATAGAGAGAATATAACCCTGACACACTCCCTTCTCAGTTTCAAACCATGCAGTGTTCCCCTGCTCCATTCAAACAGCAGCCTCCTGGTCCAGGTATGGGTTCCTTGTAAGCACAATTAAGTACTTTGGGACTCTCATTCTTCTCAATGTCAGCCACGACGTGTTATGATTCACACAGTCAAATGCCTTTGCATAGTCAATAGAGTACAAATAGACATTCTTCTGGTTATCATCAATAACCTGCATTATGCAGATTATACAACCTGGCTTGCTCAAAGTGAAGAGGATTTAAATATTTGTTGCAGAAGATCAAGGAATGCAGCCTTCAGTATGGATTGCATCTCAATGTCAAAAAAGCAAAGATTCTTACCACTGGACTGATAGGCAACATCATGATGGATGGAGAGGAGACTGAAACTGTCCACAGCTTCATCTTGTTTGGATCCACAATTAAAAAGGTGGGTCTGAGTCAGCCGATAGTCTTTCCAATTACTATGCATCTGAAAGCTGGACAATGAATAAGGATGACAGAAAAACAATTGATGCCTTTGAGTTTTGGCGTTGGAGGTCATGGAACCCCCATATATGGCCAAGAGAATGAATAGATAGGTCTTGGAGAGGAGCAGCTGGAATGGTCTTTGGAGGCAAGAATAATGAGACTTTGCTTCACATACTTTGGGTGTGTTGCTAGGAGGGGCTATTTCCTGGAGAAGGACTTGATTCTGGGAAGGGTGGATGGTTAGGAAGGAGAGGAAGACCCTCAACCAAGCCCACTGTGTCAACCAGGACAGACACAGTGACTGCCACAATGGGCTCTTGTGTATTGGGAAGTGTGAGGATGGCAGAGGATAGAATAAGATTCAGATCTTTTGTTCATAGGGTCACTATGAGTTGTACTCGACTTAAAGGCACCTAACAACAACAACAATCCCATTTAAGCAATATTTTATAAAATATGAGGACAAGAGAGAGGATTTGACAGAGAAAGGAAAACTGTGTGACAATGGAGCTTGATGCAAATCAAGGAAACCCAGGGATTTCAGGGAGCTACCTGCAGCTAAGAGAGGAGTGGGACAGTTTTTCTCTCAGAGTTCTTAAAAGGAGTCAATATGGCGGAGTCTCTGATTTGGATTCTCATCCTCTATAATTGAGAGACAATACATTTCTCTATTTTGAAGCCTCCGTTTAGTGAGATTATTTTAAAGCAATCTTAGGAAATAAAAGTACATGAAGTCTATTTTATCCCAGCACAAATGAGTAAAACACGTGTGGCCGGCAATGAAGTAGCACAGTAAACAAAAAAACGCTCCAGGAAGGTAGTAAATAGGATATAATTAAATATAAAGGTAATAGGATCCAAGTTGAATCTTTGAAGAAAGTCCGTTATGGATTAATTCAGCACTGCGAAATAGCTCTGGACAGAAAACAATCTTTCACTATCTTTCATATTGTGATGGATTGAAGAGGAAATCTCACAAAAATTAGCCCAGTGCAATTATTAAAAAGGCATGTGATGTATTTTAATATTTATTTATAACTAAGATTCAAGGAATTAAAATCCTTAAAAATCTTTCCTTTTAAGGTTGGGAACACGGTGAACATTTACCATCAACAACTTCAATATAAGAAGACTTAGACAATGAAATAAAAGAAAAGCAACAAAACTAGAGACTGTGAGCATTTTAAGAGAAGAGGCAGACCTTCTCCCTCTACTCATTTTCTTCTTTATGTCATTTTGTTTTTGGCAGATATCTGTGCTCTGGCTGAAAGATGAGTCACAAGGTGAGTCTTAGTATGACTTTCTTTGTATAAGGGGCCTCTTGTCTTCTAGCCTAGAGGGAGTTGCACAGCTAACACCAGAGTCACACCTCTCTGGCAGTTTGAACCCACCAGTGACTCAGAGGGAAGAAAATGAGCAATCTCTCTACCAAACTGGCTGGAAGAGGTCCTTCAAGAAAGAAAACTACACTCAAACTCACTCTTGGAGGTCAATCTGAGTCCAAAACCAGTCAGGACTATTGGGGACTGAAAATAGAGAACACCAGAAAGATGTTTACTTGTGACTACTAGAAAGTATTTAACTGTGTCAATTGTAACAAGTGTGGAGTAATGTTGAGAAAAATGGGATTTCTAGACACTTAATTGTACTCCTGTGAAATGTGCACATAGACCAAGAAGCAATTGTTTTAACAGAATAAGGGAATATGAAATGTTTTAAAATCAGGGAAGGTGTGTGTCAAGGTGGTACCCTTTCTCCTATTCAATCTGTGTCCTCAGAAAATAATTCAAGAAGTTGGACTATATGAAGAATGCAACATCAGGACGGCAGGAAGACTCTTCCACAACCTGTGTAAAGCAGATGACACATGACCTTGCTTGAAGAAAGTGAAGATTACTTCAAACACTTTCTGACAGAGACTAAGGTACAGCCTTCACTATTAATTACATCTCAACATCAAGAAAACAAAAAGCTTCACAACTGGACCAATAGGCAATACCATGCTAGAGAAGAGACTGAAGCTCTCAAGGATTTAATTTGACTTTGATCCACAATCAACGCCCATAGCAGCAACACTCAAGAAATCAAAAAGACTTATTACATTGGACAACTTTGTTGTCAAGGACTTCTTTAAAATATCAAAGAGCAAGGATACCAATTTTAATAATAAGGTACATTATTACATTACATTATATTATATGGTATTTTTAATTGCATCATATGAACGTGAAAGTTGGACAATGAATAAAGAAGACTGAAGAACTGATGCCTTTGAATTGTGATGTTGGTGAATAGTATTGAACATATCCTGAACTGCCAAAAGACTTAACTTGGAGGTAGCTCAACATGGGTGCTCCTCAGAACCAAGGGTGGAGAAACTTCATCTCATTTACTTTGGGCATGTTGTCAGGAGGGGCTAGCCCTTGGAAAAAGACATCATGCTGGGAAAGTGGAGGGTCAGTGAAAGAGAGGAAGACTTCCACCTAGACAGACTGACACTTGAGCATGTTGGTAATCATGAGGACGCTGGAGGATAGGGCAAAGTTTTGATCTGTTGTTCACAGGGTCCCTAGGAGTCATAGTCAAATTGATGGCACCTAACAATAATATAGGGTGACTAATAGAATACCATGGTTTTTTCAAACAACTGCTATGCAGCAATAGCAACAGTAGCAGCAGAGGTGGCAAAACCATGTCTCTGATCGGATGTGAGACAGAGCTGAACTAGATCTGTCACATCACGGAGCCAGAATTAAGGGTGTCCGCCTTGGCTTACTGATGGAGGGGATGGGAGCAGATGCCATAAGTGGTAATACTCAAAGAGCACTGAAACACGGTCCCAGAGCCATCAGAAAGGCCCAGTGAGGCTGAAGGACAGAGGGCCTGTAAGCATACCTAACAGGTTTTCCTGACTGATGGATTGTATCCCATTTCCATTCTAAATTAGAACCTGTTTACTTATAAACTCCATAATCGTGGGTATGATCTATGAGTTTTATATGTCCATTACAATTTATCAGCAAATCTAAGAGCCGAGTACCAAGTGCTTGAAAAGGCTGGTTAGTATTAGAATTGACTGGAAGTAGGTGCAGGAGAGTGGGGGCATATCTGATCTAGCCATGATTTTGTTCTGCTGGTGTTGTTGATGGTGGTTCTCTCTCTTTGTGGAATTAGTGGAGGCCAGATGCTGCTGCCCCAGACTGGCTGCACTATTTTTATACACATAGTGTTTGCTAACAGTTAATTTTTCCAAAGTAGATTGTCAGACCTAACTCTTGAGACTCCTATGGCCAGACTCAAATCTCTAAACTTCTGGTTAGCAGAAGAGTGTGTTAACCTTTTGTATCACCCAAATACACTTCATGTAAAATTGCCATGCCAAAAATATAATGGCTGTAGCATTCAAAAGATTGTTCTTTTCTAGAACAACAAAAAACCAAATCAAGACAACACTCTTCTTCCCCCATCTCCAGTCAGTGGAAATACAACTGGTTAAATTACCTTCTGCGGTTTATTGTATGTTGGTGGTGACATTACAAATCAGGAATTATATTTAGAAAATAGTGATACTATACTGCAAAAATATGGACAGATTATTTATATTCAAATTATAAACTCTGCCTCACTGATGATTGACAGCACCTCATATTTCAGTTGAGCTTCAAGGAGCCCTGGTGGTGCAGTGGTATGAGTGGTGAAGCACTAAAATGACAACTGAAGGTTGACAGTGCAAACTCACCAGCTGCTCAATGGGAGAAAGATGTGGCAGTCCACTTCTGTAAAGGTGGCAGCCTTGAAATCAGGACAATTGTCATCTGTCCTACTAGGCCACTCCATCACTCAGTCATTCACTCCCTTCTCAGTGTTGCTGAGTTGGTTCTAACACCGAGGGATGCTTCACTGAATTTTGGGGGCTGTACATTGCAATGGGAGGAGATTACCCATCTTTCTCCCATAGAACCACGGGTAGATTTGAACCACTGAAAATGCATGGCCTTTGGGTCAGCAGCACAGCTAACTAAGGGCTATGGCACCAGGAGAGTTGGAATTCTACTTGAGAACAATGGGTTTTCTTATAATGTTAGCTGCAAACTGCTTGCTGTCTACTGCAAATGTGTGCTTCAGGGATTAAATAGAGATGCGAGCAGAGTTCATACAGAGATTGTCTCATGCTATCTATAAAAGGTCCAAATGAATGGAAAACCTAAATATGAACATATTAAGACTAAAAGTGTAATATATTAATGTATATGCTTTCTTCATAACCTCAGACGAAAAAGTATTTTTAAAATAAAATACCAAAAGCAAACTATAAGGAAAAATATTGTGTCATTTATGTTAAAATTAAAAGTTTTATTTACTAAAGGACACCATAAATAAAGTTAATTAGCAGATGAAAGACTGAGAAAAAAATATATGAAACATTTAAAACTTCTAAAGGATCATTATTTAGAATATTCAAGTTACAGTTTACTATTGCAAATGTAAAAGGAACTGCTAATAGAAAAATGGGCAAACTGGAAATACAAAAAAGAAAATTCTGAGTGTAGCACGGAGAAACTCTTATTTAAATTCACACACACACACACACACACACACACACACACACACAAAATCTATATGTGTATATAAATGTTTATCACCTAATGGAATACATCAGGAAATTGATTCAGTTACTAGAAGAATAGATAAGCTAAACATTGATATGCATATAATAAATACAGAGAGTTGTCAGAGATCATGAAGTAGATTTACATGTAGCAACCTGATAAGATCTTGAAAAAAGAACTTGTTTATGTAAATTTAAACAAACACATTTGTTAACACTGCAGTATACTGTTGGTAAAGCCATATATATTCCTTAAAACATGCATTGATTAAGAATGGAAACACTCTCAGATTAAAAACACTGTGGAGTGGCTTCCTGTTGGAAAAGGGAATAAGAGAACAAGTAGACTGACATCCAAGCAGATATATGCACACCCATGTTTATCGAAGCTCTGTTCACAATAGCAAGGAGTTGGAAACAACCCAGGTGTCCATCAACAAACGAATGGGTAGAGAAGCTGTGGTATATTCACACAATGGAATACTATGCTGCA
>NW_006399843.1:6468075-6471772 GCF_000299155.1 Elephantulus edwardii
GGGGGGAGAGGGCTGGGCAGGTAGAGAAGTGCAGCAATGAATGAATGGAAATCCAAATTCTCTGTAAATGTTCATTAAAATTATTAAAAAAATAAAATAAAACAAACAAACAAACAAAAAAGAGAACAGGTAGAGAATGAGTGAGAAAAAGAATAAAGTTGGAAAAGAATTCTACATCAGGTATGGCCAAATAAGATGCTTGTGATGGACGAATTCTCCTAACAATTATTTAACTGTGACCAAAATACAAAAAACAACTACTCGAGTTTTATGGGGGGGTGAACAAAAGTGGGAGAGGAGATGAGGCTTGGAAGAAGAAACTGTCCTGAGTGAATTTTCTGGTGTTGTGCTCTCCCCAGAAGTCAAGACACAGGAACATCTTGAAATGGCTAAGAGGTACTAACCGGCCATTTTTTTTTCTCATCTAAAGGGCCTGGGAGAAGATCTTATGGCAACGACAGTTCTGAGAGAGAGGGATGGAGTCCAGAAGAAGAAAGTCAAAGAAGACCACATCCAAATTCTGAGTATGAACTCCACTCCCAGTACTGAGTCTTGAAGCACACTTTAAAGGCAGATACATAGAACAGTTTACAGTTAAAACTGCAAGAACTCAAGTGAAACTGGGGTGATGCCAACCACAAAATGAGACACAACTTGCAATTTGAGCCTAATCAAATTCAGTTGCCTGCCACAACAGAAGATATTTCTCAGTGAAATAACAGAAGCCACCGTCTTCACAACAAAGCAGTCACAATACCCAAAATGCAGTTCAAAATTGCTCAAAAGAAAATGAATCAGGAAAATGTGATCTTTCTGAAGGGAAAAGATAATAAATTGAAGTCAGTACTAAAAGGAACTAGGTGTAGGAATTATCAGACAAAGACTGTATTAACTAGACAATTATTGCAACTATAGTCATACAGGAATAGAAAAATACTTTAATGAATAAGAAGGTAACTAAACTCGGCAGAAACACAGGGAAGATTGGGAAAAGGGCTAAATGAGAATATTATAATTCAACAAAACAATAATGAAATAAAAACAATGAAATAAATGAAATGAAAAAGAATGAAATAAAAATGTCTTCTAACCACAAAGTATATATGTAAAATAAGTCAATTTTTCTATAGATCAGTAATAAAGAACAGGAATTTGAAATTTTAAAAAGTATAATTTATAATAGCACCCCCAAATGTGAAATAAATGGAAATAAAACTAATAATGTATGTACAAGATCTGTACATAGAAAAACCGACAACCCCCCCCCCCCCACTCACACACACAAATACCTGAATAAATGAAAAGATATTCCAGGTTCATGGATTAGAAATCTCAATATTGTTAAGATGTCAATACTTCCCAATTTGATTCATTTATTTAACACAATTTCAACGAAAATCCTAGTGTGTAGGGTGGAGGGACAGTGTAAGAGAGGATGACCCTCAATGATATGGATTGATTCAGTGACTGGGGTAGTTGTGTCAGAGACAGTAAGGTTGGCTCAGGATAGAGCAGGGTTCATAGCTGTTGTACATAGGGTCACTATGAGTCACAGGCAACTTGATGGCACATAACAACAACAACTTAAAAATACATACAGAAAGGTAAGATACTGAGAATGGCCAACACATACCTGGGGGGGGGGAAATATCCTGCATTATTTACTATGTTTTTGTTGTTGTTGTTAAATGCCATTGAGTTGTAGATGACTCATAGCGACCCTATGAATGAAAGACCTGAACACTTGTATAACTTTCACCGTTTCTCCAAGTTCACAGGGTTTCCAGAGGCAAGCTATTTTGGAAGTAGATGCCACTCCTGCTTCCAAGCTTGTTTTAATTGGGGAGCTCCACCAAACACTGACAACCATGGGTAACCATTATCTCATTTGACACATCGGTGTCTTTGGTTACAGGTAGCATTTAAAAATACTAAATTTTTAGAAGTTTCCAACAAGATGTCAGACTAGGTAAATGGTGGTCCAGATTCTCTACAATGAAAGACCAGAAAACAAAGATAACAGTTATGCATGAGAATCCTGGAACCTTGAGCTTCAAAGGAAATGATAAAGGAGGAGGGAGTTCAAGTACTGACAGAAAAAGAAACTGAATGAAAATACAGAATCAGGAACGAGTACAGTGAATAAAAGACAGACAGAGCGGGACAGCCATTTTGAACTTTTGCAAGAAGCTTACTGATTGGGGCAGGAACCCAGGAATGTAGCTGTGTGCACATCAATGCCTGGCTGAGAACAAGATAGATGAGACCATCCCTTGTTCTCTACACCCTCCAGGAAATCAGGGGAAGAGACTGTCACGTAAATCCCACCCATGAGGTGGCCAGCAGTGCTCCTCTGAGACTGGTCCATGGCTGAGGTCAGGTGTGTGTCACTGTGGATCTGGTGGGTGACAAGAGTACACAGTCCCACTTTCTGAGATGTATGCTTTCAGGCACCTGCTCGGAATGTGCCAGGTCTCAGTGGGTGGAGGACTGGGTTACAGCCATCCTGGAATTGACAGAAGCACCTTCTCTTACTGGGATCCTTGTTCTTGCTTACCTACAAAGTTGTCAGAATCTGCCCCTGACACTCCCACCCCTGGGAATTCAGCCATACCTCTATCTGTTGCCATTATCAAGATAGCATAGTTCTGACAGAAACTTTAGTGGAGATTAAAGAATAGAGTCTAGAAATAAACTATCAAAAATATAATAAATAATTTTTTACAGATGCACAAAGGCTACTTCAATGACAGAAATGATAGTATTTCAAAATGATAAAACTTCTATAAGAAGCCATATGAGAAAATCTGTGTGAACTTGGACTTGATGGTAAGTTTTTAGATACCACAACAAAAGCACAATTCATGAAAAGAAAAGATGATTGCTGGAAATTATGAAAATGAAAAATTGTCCTCCTAAGGATTCCAATTGGTAGCATCAGGATGCATGGCGAAGAGACTGAGATTGTTTACAGCTTCAGTTTGCTCGGCTCCACAGTCAACACTCTTGGCACCAGCAGCCAGGAAATAAAAAAATGTATTGCGATGGGAAAGTCTGCTGTTAGGGACCTTTCTAAAGTACTCAAGAACAACGGTGTCTCAGATTCATCCTGGAGAGGGTTAAACCAGGCTACTCCTTGGAGGCAAGGATCCTGGGGCTTCGTCTGACATACTTTGGACATGTTGTAAGGAGAGACATGTCCTTGGAGAGGGACATCATGCTTGGGAGGGTGGAGGGACAGCACAGGAGGGGAAGACCCTCTATGAGGTGGATTGATTCAGTCACTGGGGTAATCGGGATGGGTGTGTCAGAGGCAGTGAGAGTGGCACAGGATAGAGTAGGGTTTAGGGCTGTTGTACATAGGGTCTCTATGAGTCGCAAACGACTCGACGGCACATAACAACAATAACAACAACAAGGATTCCATTAAGAGGGTGAAAAGACAAGTCATAGGTTGTGAGAAAGTACTGTTCAATCACAAATATGGTAATGTATTTGTATCTAAAATACCCAAAAGACTCTTATACTTAGTATAATGAGAAAGTAAGGTACTACCTAATTACAACAAGCAAAATACTGGAACAAACATCTCATCAAGAAGATGCACAAGTGAATGAAAAGAAGCTTATGAAAAGATGTTGTTAAGTGCTGTTGAGTTGAACACAGCTCAACATTACTTATGATTTAAAAAAAAAAA
>NW_006399843.1:6472457-6492943 GCF_000299155.1 Elephantulus edwardii
CTGCTAAAAATTATCCAAAAACGACTGGAACAGCACATCAACAGAAAACTGCTAGAAGTATGGCTAGGTTTTGAAGAGGTACCACAGTACTAGGGATATTATAGCTAATATCAGATGGATCTTGGCTAAAAGTAAGGAGTACCAGAGGAAAGTCTATCTGTGTTTCATTGACTATGTATAGGCGTTTGATTGTGTGGATCACAACAAACTGTGGCTAACTCGGAAGAATGGGAATCTGAGAACTCTTGATCATGCTTATGTGAAATCTATACTTGGACCAGGAGGCAGTCATCAGAACAGAGCAAGGAAACACTGCATGGTTCAAAATCAGGTCGGGGGTACACCAGGGATGTGCCCTATTTCCATACCTTTTTAAACTGTATGCAGAATAGATTATCTGGGAGGCTGGGCTCTATGAGGAGAAATGTGGCATCACGATTGGAGGAAGATTCATCAACAACCTATGTTATGCAGATGACACAGCCCTGTTTGCGGAAACTGAGAAGAACCTGAAGCGCTTGCTGCAGGTCAAAGACTGCAGTCTTCAATATGGATTGAAGCTCAACATCAAGAATACAAAGATTTTCACCACTGGGCCATAATGATAGATGGTAAAGAGATTGATACTGCTAACAGATTTAGTTTGGTTGGCTCCACAGCCAGCACTCTTGGTACCAGCAGCCAGGAAATTAGAAGACGATTGTATTGGGAAAGTCTGCAGTCAGAGACCTCTCTAAAGTACTGAAAAGCAACGATGTCAGTCTGGAGACTATGGTGCACCTGATCCAGGCCATAGTCTTTGCTATGAGTTGCTATGCATCCAAATGCTGGACAATGAGTGGGGATGATAGAAAGAGAATTGATGCCTTTGAGCTGTGGTGCTGGAGAAGAGTGTTGACTATACCATGGACTGCTAGGAGAATGGACAGGTTTGTCCTGGAGAGGGTGAGCCCAGGCTGCTCCTTGGAGGCAAGGATTCTGAAGCTTTGTTTGACATACTTTGGACATGTTGCAAGGAAGGGCCAGTCCTTGGAGAGGGACATCATGCTTGGGAGATTGGAGAGACAGCACAGGAGAGGAAGACCTTTGATGAGATGGATTGATTCAGTGACTTGAGTAATGAGGATAGGTGTATCAGAGACAGTAAGATTGGCACAGGATAGAGCAGGGTTTAAGGATATTGTATATAGGGTTGGTATGAGTCACAGGTGACTCGATGGCATATAACAACAACAACAGGGTTCCCTACATTTGAATGGCTAGAATAATAATTTTTTTTAAAAAATCCAACAATAACAATTACTCATAAGGATCAGAAGCAGTAAGAACTATCAGTCATTGCTGGTGAGAATGCAACTAGTTCAGTCACTTTAATGGTGCAGGCACCATTAGACAGTTTCTTATGAAGTGAAACCTCTTCTCACTGTATGGTGCAGCACTCATGCTCCTGGGTATTTTTCACGACAGCTGTAATCTGACGCTCAAGCCCAGCCGCAGCTGTGGGAAGGATTGCCTTCTGTTATACATGCAGTCACTATGTGTCAGCACTAGCTCAGTGGCACCCAATTTAAACCTGCTGATTTTATTCTTAATCTTCCCAAACTGGAAGCAATCAAGAAGTCCTTCAACCAAGAGATAAATTAATTAAAAAAAAAATAAAACCCAAAAACCAGAACTAGTGTCTATACATACAATGGGAGGCACTGGTGGCATAGTCCATAGGGAGTTGCAATGCTAACCCAAAGGCCACATTAATCTGGTAGTTCGAATCCACCACTGGCTCCATAGGAGAAAGATGGCTAACCTTGTCCTTTGCAATGACTAGTCTTGGGAACCAAATGGAAGGTCAGCTATGATTCAGTTCTAATTCTATAGCAATAAAGAATAGTAGTAGTATATATGTTAGCTGTTATGTACCATTGAGTTGATTGAGACTCATAGTGGCCCTCTGAACAACAGAGGCTCTATCTTGTGCCATCTTCACCATCCCCAATATTCTTGAGCCTATTGTTACAGCAACTGTGTCAAACCATCTTGTTGAGAGTGTTCTTTTCCTGCATTGACCCTCCACCTTTCCAAGCATGATGCCCTTATCCAAGGACTGGTCCCATCTTAACAACATATTGGAAAAGAGGAAGATCTTTTAACAAGATAGATTAATACGTTGGCTGTAACTTGACGCTCAAACTCAAGCACAAGGTAGGATTGCCTCTGTTATACATATGGTCACTATCAGTTAGCACTAACTCATTGGCACCCAACAATACCAACAATGTAGAAACAAAAACCAGAGAATATGGAATGGAAGAAATAGCCCAATATATATCATTGAAAAGTAGACATAAAATATGTGGGGGTAAATTTAGCAACTGTGTCCAAGACTTAGGGTAGGAAATGACTAAAATACTACTGACTCACTAATAAAATACAACTAAAAGAAACAAAATTAACCTTGAACAAAGAAAAAGGAGGCCATGCTCTCAGAAAAATTTAGCTTCATAAAGATACCATTTCTTCTTAAGAAAATGTTTTACCTTTAATACAATTATAATGAAGTTATCCTCTTTATTTTCTGGAGTAAAAGGTATGAATTATAAAGTTAACTTGAAAGAGCACTAAGGCTAGCTAGAAGATGCTTGGAGGAGAGAGATAAAAAAGCAGGGGAAATGGGTGTGGTAGTGGTTAGACATGAGTAGAGAAACTTGTGCATTTTGTGTAATTAAGAGTTTTATGATTGAGACAGCCCTCAAAGCAGGGAGGTTAAAAGATAGAATGAATGTATAAAGAAAGAACTGGAATAACTGTACTGCTGTAGTAACACAAAAGCCAGATTCCATGGAAGACAGAAATTTGTCAGACAAAGAAACTCAAGTATTTTTCACTAAAGCAAAAACCAAGGAAGTGGTAAGACAAAAAACATGCTAGATGCAAAATAACAAGGTAGTAAAATGTTGGCTCTCACGGAATTCATTCTACCTGGGGAAGGGTAAAATTAGACCACTATAAAAAGCCATCTAATAGAATCAAATCCAAACAGATCTGATCTTTAATTTGTAAATAAACATTAATGTTGTTATATGCCATCAAATTACTTGTGAATCCTATATACAACAGCTCTGAACTCTGCTCTATCCTGAGCCAATCTTACTATCTATGACACCTTTGCCCCACTGCCACAGTCACTGTGTCAATCCATCTTATCTAGGGTCTCCTCCTGAGCTGTTCCTCTACCCTTCCAGGCATGCTGTCCTTCTCCAAGGATCGGTCTCTCCTGGCAACATGCCCAAAGCCTGTGAGATGGAGTTTCAAGATCCTTGCCTCCGGGGAGCAACTTGGTTTCACCCTTTCCTGGACAGACCTGTTTGTTCTCTTGCTTGCCCATGGCAAGCAATAAAATACTCATTTTATTGTACAAATAAAATGTAAAACATCCCAAACAAATGGACCCAGTAAAATAACAAGTAAGCAGGAGTGAATTAATCACAATCTTGTAATGAGGATAATTTTTCTAATTATGAATTGAATAAATAAGGGGATAATAAATTGCCTAAAAAATCAACTTTTGCTTAGCAAAAGAAAGAATAATAATACACAAATGTAAATGACAAACTATATTTTCACAGTAAAAAAGTGATGCTTTAAATTCCACTGTCTCTACTGATGACGTGAAAAAAAACCTTTCCTACCTTTACGGAGTCTGAAGAAATGATAATATATATTGAGGCAAGTACCAAAAAAGTCATCAACATCAGCAATTTTTGAAACTTCAACTTTGGGAACATGATGAGTGCCCTAGGAAACATGACACAAGAGAAGGAATCATGTGAGACGTGAAGCCCTCTGTGTTTAATCTTTTAGTTTTACTATAGTTTTTGCTGTTGAGATATCTATCAAAAAATGTGCCATTTTAATAATTTTATGTCTATAATGCAGCAATATTAATTACATTCACCATGTTGTGAAACCATCCCACTATCTATTTCCAAATGTTTTCCATCACCCTACATACAAATTGTTGTGATGGATTCCTGGTGTTCTGTTCTATGTATGGTCACTATGAGTCAGAGATAACTTGGGGGTACTTAACAAGTAGAAACACAGTCCCCTTTAAATAATAATTCTCCATTTCCTCTCCATCTAGATCTTTGTGAATTTCTATGCATTTTTTGTATTTTAGATATTTAATAAGTGAAATCAGACAGTATATACACGGCTCCATTCATGTACGGTCTGTCCTATACAATCATTTCTGTACATTCTGTTCTATATAGTTAATCTTCACTGATCTGTTACTTTTAGCTCCCTGTCCTTCCAAGTCCCCAATGTGCCCTCCCCATCTCCCTATTGCTCCGTCCCTCCATCCCTCACCGATATCTTCTGCTGTAGGGCTCGCCTCCTCCTTTCAAAATAGATTGTATGTATACATCCTGTTCCCACCTACAAACTAGACATATACAAGATAAAACAACCACATTGCCTTTATTTTTATTCTTCCTAGATATATCCACCCTTGTCTTGGTCTTTGTAGTGTCCTGTGGGAATCCTGTGCATTATTTTTTTCCTTTTGTGTCTGGTGTCTGAGTTGTTTCACTCAACATAATGCTCACTCAACATAGGCTCTCCTATGTTGTCTCGTACTTTACGAACATTTCATTGTTTTTCATTGCTGCATTGTATTCCATTGTGTGAATATATCACATTTTTCCTAGCCATTTGCTTATTGATGGGCATCTGAGTTGTTTCATTTTTCTTCTTACAATGAACAACAGTGTTAGGGACACAGGTGTACATACCTCTGTTTCTCATTTCTGATTTCCTTGGGGTATATTCCCAACAGGGGTGGGTCATATGGGATTTCTATGTTCAGCTTTTTTTGTGAAAATGGCAAACTGCCTTCCATTGTGGAACAATCAAGAGACCTTTAAAGTCTGGATAATTTAATTTCTCAGTCCTTTCATCTCCCCTCACAAAATCCCCTAAACTTATTGTCAGTAAGTCGATTTTGACTCATGTGACTCTCTATCAGGTTTCAGAGGCCATAAATTGTAATGGGATGAAACTGCTCTTCGTTCTGACTTGGAGTCACTGGTAGAGTCAAATGGCCAGAGATGTGAAATTGCTAGATATGCAACTGTACACTGATTCAAGGCTAATGGTTTGAATGAAAGGTCAGAGATTTGGAAAACATGTTTGGAAAAGTAGTGACTAGAAGGTATGAGGAAGAGATGTGTGGATAAACTTCACTGAACGGGCCAAAGAGAAGATACTTGCATTTCACATAAATTCTTTATTATTTTTTTAAAATTAATTTTAATGAACATTTACAGAGATTTTGGATTTCCATACATTCATTGTTGCATTTTTCTCCTTGCCCGCCCCTCCCCCCAGTTCACTCTTCTGTTTGAAAAGTAAAAGAAAAATTATTTCATTGGTATAGAATCTCCCCTCTCCTGCCCGATTACACTCCACTATGCGACCTTCATTCTGGACTCTTGTCATAACCATAATACCTAATCATATATCGCTTTCTAACAGTTGTCTCCCTCATCTCTTTCAATGCAGTATACATAATTTATCCAATTTTTCTGTCTCACTCCAACCCTGATGTCAGTCCCATTCTACAACAGTGGCACCATGCAGCACCTGTCTTTTTGTGACTGAGATAGTTCACTCAGCATTATGTCCTCCAAGGTCACCCATTTTGAATAATATTGCATTAATTCCTTGTTTTTCAATGCAGGGTGGTATTCCATTGTGTGAATATACCACAGCTTCTCTATCCATTTGTTTGTTGATGGACACTTAGGTTGTTTCCAACTCTTTGATATTGTGAACAAAGCCGCAGTAACATGAGTGTGCGTATATCTGCCTGGGTGGCAGTTAAAGTTTCTTTAAGGTATATTCCTAGTAGTGAAATTACTGGGTCAAATGGTATTTCTATTGACAACTTTTTGAGAAAGTGCCATACAGCCTTTCCTAGGGGTGGCACCATTTTACACTCCCACCAACAGTGAATAAGCGTTCCAGTTTCTCTGCAACCTCGCCAGCATTTGTTGTTTGCTGCTCTGTTAAATTTTGCTATTCTTACTGGAATGAGATGATATCTCATAATTGTTTTGATTTGGATCTCTCTTAGAGCTAGGGATTTTGAACATTTCTTCATGTGCTTGTTGTGGCCATTTGAATGTCTTCTTTAGTGAAGTGTCTGTTCATATCCTGTGCCCATTTTTCAATTTGGTTATTTACCTTTATCTCGTTGTGGTGCTCAAGTATTTTATAAATTCTAAATATAAGTCCCTTATCTGACATGCCATTACCAAATATGTTTCCCAGTCTGTGGCTTCCCTTTTTACTCTGTTGGAGAAGTTTTTAGATGTGCATAGAGATTTGATTCTTAGAAGGTCGCATTCATCTATTTTATCCTCTTCTGGTTGTAGGTGCGAATTCTTATTAAAGGGTGAACTCAGCAGAGAAAGATTTTAACAATCAAGTGTGTAAGATGCCATATTCTGTGGAAATTATTTAGCCTCTTTCCTGAGCTGCTCTTGTCATTGCCCAATGGGCTCATGAACAAGTAGTCATGGTGGCAGAGTTTGTTGTTGTTATGTGCTATTGAGTCACCTGTGACTCACAACAATCCCATACACTATAGCTCTGAACCCTCTCCTATCCTGAGCCAATCTCACTGTCTCAGACACACCTGCCCTTATAACCCTAGTTACTGTGTCAAATCATCTCATCCAAGGTCTTCTTCTCCTGTGTGGTCCCTCCATCTTTCCAGTCATGGTATCTTTGGAGAAGGACTTGCCTCTCCTGGCTACATGCCCAAGGTATGTGAAACAGAGCTTTAAAATCCTTGCCTCCAGGAGGCAACTTAGTTTCTGCCTCTCCTGGACAGACTTGTTTATTATCTTGACAGTCAATACTCTCCTCCAGCACCCCAATTCAAAGGCATCAATTCTTCTGTCATCCTTAGTTACTGTCTAGCTCTCTGATGCACAGCAAGTAACTGTGAAGACCATAGCCTGGATCAGGCACACTTTAGTCTCTAGACTAACATCTTTGCTCGTCAGCACTTTGGAGAGGTCCCTGACAGCAGAATTTACTGATCCATTTCATATTTTGATTTCCTGACTACTGGTACCAAGAGTGTTTATTGAGAGCAAGCTGATATTGTTAACAATCTCAATCTCTTCTCCATCTCTCATGGTGCTGCCAATTGGTCAGTTGTGAGAATCTGTTTTACTGATGTTGAGCTTCAATCCATATTGAAGACTGCAATCCTTGGCCTTTGGAAGCAGATGCTTCAGGTCATCCTGCAAGCAAGGTTGTGTCATCTGCATAATGCAAGTTGCTGCTGAGTCTTCTTCCAATTGTGATGCCATATTCCTCATAGAGACTATCCTCCTGAATGATCTGTTCTGCATATAGACTGGATAGGGATATTGCTGCATCCCTGACGTACTTCTTTCCTGATTTTGAACTACGCAATGTTTCCTTGCTCTGTTCTAATAACTGTATTTTGGTCCAAGTAGACGTTTCACATGAGCACAAGCAAACATTCTTGGATTCCCATTCTTCTTAATGTTAGTCACAATTTGTTGTGATCTACACAAACAAATGCCTTTATGTAGTTAATGAAACACAGATAGACATTCCTGGTACTCTCTGCTTTCAGCTAAGACCCACCTGACATTGGAAAAGAGGTTATACATAGGTTAAGCAACACTGACTTCCACTCAGCAAGGCCAACTTGGCCACAGCCATTCCCGAGTGCTCAACCTGCCAGTAAGGAGCTCTGGTGGCCTAGTGGCAAGAAGCTGCACTGCAACCCTGAAGGCATGCAGTTCAAGGCCACCAGCTGATCTGTGGGAGAAGGATGGGAGATCTCCAGTGTGATTAAACTGGCTCTGAAAACCCACCAGAGGGCCAGCTAAGGGTTCCGACTCGATGGTACACAACAACAACAACAACAACCACCTGCCAATACAGAGCAATGCTGAATTCCTGACATGGAATTGTTCTTTGAGATAATCATCCAGCAGCCTGGTGATGAATTGATCACAGTGAACTATTTTCCATAATGGAAAACGCAAAGATTTACTCTTTATTAAGTAGACTCCTAGTATGAATTCAGATTTACCTTCTTTGCATATTATGCTTCTGCCAAAACTAACATCTATTGACTTACAGAATGTCTTATCTCTCATCCCACACAGTATTACTTTGGATCAATGGACTCTTTTCACAGCAAATTAAGTGCAGCAACAGGTCCATGTTCTTGAAATTCAAGGGTTTTAACATGTTGCCCATCCTCCTGAAGTTGCTGACTTTATAGAACAATGGAATGGTCTTTCATTTATTTATTAATTAAAGAATGGCCTTCTTAAGGCACATGATGGCACTAGCTACATGGCAATACCTCACAGGGTTGGGACATGGTTCTCCAGGAGACTATATATGCTCAGAACTTGCTTTCAACATATGTTATTCTTTAGTAAACAACCAGGATTTATGGGTCTAGGAACCAAAGAGTGGAAATAGGAATTCACTGTTCCTATTCACTATTACCCCTAGTGACCCATTTGTAGATATTTTGCTTCTTGTCTCTGCAACTTTATGATCAATGTATCAGGTGTTAGTGCTAAAGACAGGAATACTCTAACCTGGAGATTCAATATGGATTCCATAGAACTGGAAGTTAAGAATGCCATCTGGCCACTTTGAGCTGTTCATTCTTCTGGATCAACAGATAAAGAAATTACAGTATAGTTTCTTATGAGTGATTCTGACTGCTACATGAAATTCTGAGAATATCACAAAATGGGGGTAGACAGGAGATTTTTTTTTGGATCTTCTATTAATACTATCATGTGCTGTGATTAAAGTCAATGAAAACTACAGCAACTCAATGCTGACCTGACTACTAATGGCCCAGACTCTTCAGAAACGTACGACTGGGTCATGACTTCAGGCAAAGAATCATACTCTACAGAGGAATTTATCTTGGGCCAGAAGGTGTATGGAATCAAGCTGAAAGTACTGAAGAACAAATTTAATCATCAAGTTGCAATACTCAAGGATTCTACTGGCAAAGTTCATAATGACTGAAGAAGCATCTGGCCAACACTGAAACTTTACAGGAAGTTGCATATAATCAAGAGAAAATGGTAATAAAGGAAGACATTTGAGCTGTACTGCAGGCATTGGCAAAAAAAAAAAACAACCAAAAAAACAGGCCCCAGGAACTGATAAGATACCAACTGACATGTTTCAACAAACAGATATAGCCCTGGATAAACTAGCGGGTGTCAAAAAATTTAGAAGACAGCTCACTGACCAAACGACTGAATGAATCATAGGAACTTATGGCTAACACTGAGAAGAATGGGAATTTCAGAACACATAATTTTGCTCATGAGAAACCTATACATAGACCAAGATGCAGTTGCTCAAACAGAACAAAGAACAGGACTGAAAAGCAGGAAAGGTGTTCATCACAGTTATGTCCTTTCTCCATATCTAGTCAATCTGTTTACTAAGAAAATCACTAGCAAAGCTGGGATTTATGGAGAACAATATGGCATTAGGATTGAAGGGAGACTATCAACAATCCAAAGTATGCAGGTTACACAATCTTACTTGCAGAAAGTAAAGAAGACTTGAAGCACTTACTGTAGAAGATCAAGAATACAACCTCCAAAATGGATTAGGTCTCAACATCAAGAAAACAAAAATCCTCACCACTGGACCCAAAGACATTATCATGATAGACTGAGAAAAGATTAAAGTTTTTAATGATTTCGTTTTACTTGAATCCATAATCAACACCCATGAGGCCAACAGTCAAGAAGTTAAAAGACATACTGAATGGGAAAACCACCTGCCAAGGATCTCTAAAAAGTGACAAAGAGCAAGATGTCAGGTTGAAAATAAAGGGGGATCTTGTCTAAGTCATGATCTTTTCAGTTACTTCCCATGCATTTGAAAGCTGGACAATGGATAATGAAGACTGGCCACTTGGTTGGAAGATATCCACATTTGTTACCAATTGCAACAGAATGTGTTGTTGTTGTTATGTGCCGTCGAGTCGCTTGCGACTCATAGCGACCCCATGTACAACAGCCCTAAACTCTGCTCTGTCCTGTGCCAATCACACTGTCTCTGATACTCCCATCCCGACTATCCCAGTCACTGAATCAATCCACCTCATAGAGGGCCTTCCCCTCCTGCGCTGTCCCTCCACCCTCCCAAGCAGGATGTTCTTCTCCAAGGACCGGTCTCTCCTCACACCATGTCCAAAGTATGTTAGACGGAGCCTCAGAATCCTTGCCTCCAAGGAGTCACCCGATTTAACCCTTTCCAGGACAAATCTGTTTGTTTTCCTACAACAGAATGTAGACATTATAAAACAATATCTTTGATATCAGGTGTAAGCAAAATATTGCTGAACAACATCTAAAAATTGACAAAAATTGCGAGAAATTCAAGCTCGGTTTGGAAGAGCAACAATGTCAGCTTAAGGACTAGGGTGCACCTAATTCAAGTCAGAGTCTTTTCAATCATCTGCTATGCATCTGAGAGTTGGACAATGAATACAGACAACAGATTTATACCTTTGAGCTGTGGTTTGGATAAGAGTGCTGAGTGTCCTACGGACTGTGGAAAGAACAAATACATATGTCTAGAGTGCTCCTTATAGGCAAGATAGGAACTTCATCTCATATACTGTGGGCATGTTGTTAGGAGAGGCTATTCCTTGGAAAAGGACACCATGCTTGGAAAAGGTAAAGGGCAAAAAAAAGAGAATGAAGTTTAATAAAATGGAAAAAAGAGAATAGCTTTCGTGGAATAAAAATGGAACTTTTGGCAAAGTTCTCTTGCTTTTTTCTGAATCTGGATCTTTCATATGACTTATTATCATCTGAACTCTAGTTCTTTAGACTTGAGCCAGCTCTTTATCATACCTGCCTATTGATTTTGAATTGACTTTCCCAGCCAGCACCCTGCTGTCTGACCTGGTGTTTGAGAATTTGTCAAATTCGGCAGTTAGATTAAGGACAGGCCTCAACTGACATCTGACCCATGGACTTAGGATTTGCCAACCTCAACAAGCATGTGAGGCATTTCCTTGATATAAATCAGTCAATCTCTCTTTATCTGCATGCATATTTATTTATCAAATTCTTTAAGTCTGCATCTTTAGGAATCTAGCCTAATACAAACTCACTTTTGCACAATGACCTGCTCTTTGGAAACTAATCATAATAATAAATTTATTGTTGGTATTTTGTTTTTCCAGATGTGTTTATAAATGCAATTGTTTTCATATTTACTTTCCCAGACATTCTTTGTTGGTGTATAGAAGCACAACTATCTTTTATATGTTAATCTTGTATCTTGCTATTTCTCTGAATTACTAGCTCTCTTTTTTTTTTAAAAAATAAGTTATTAGCTCTTGTAGAGTCTTCAGGATTTTATATATTTGCAAATAGAGATAGTTTTACGTCTTCATTTCTAAGTTAAATTCTCCCCTTCTTTTCTTAGTTGCTCTGGCTAGAACACCCATAAAAGTTTAAATAACTGTTGAGAGAAAGCATTCTTGTTTTCAATTTGTAGTCCATCTTTATATCACTCATCTATCAGTTTGTCATATTTTGGTAGCTTGGATGTTTCTGTGATGCTGGAAACAGTGTATCTGGTATTTCAAATATCATCAGAGTCACTTGTGGGGGACATATTTCTGCCAAGTTTTAATCTAGACAGATTCTAAGACAAACTTGTAAGAAGGAATTGGCAATCTACTTTTGAAAAGAATTGGCCAGTGAAAACTTTACGAGTAGCATCAGACAATTGCCTGGTTTATATTGACTGGCACTCAAAATACTATTGAAGAAGAGCTGCTTCTGTAACTACTGCAAAGTAGAGTTGTCCTTAATGACATGGATGGAGTAAAGCTTTTGGAACCTTCGTTTATTGATGTGATACAATTTTAAATGAGAACAAACAGTATAAATAGTATAATAATTGGTAGAGGAGCAGCACATAGGAGCAATCACTTTGTAAATCACTACCTAACTTAGGAAACAATGGAGAGCATTTATGCTAAGTGGTGTCTCTGTGTGTGTGTGTGTGTGTGTGTGTGTAGTTAATCATAGGGTCACACAATTTGATGGGTGAAAAGGGGTGGGTAAAGGAAATGGGAAAGATCTAGTGTGAAAAACAATGTGTATGAACTTTGTAAGTAAGCCAGCAAAAAATAAAAATTTTATTTAAATAAAAAAAAAACTGGTAAAGGAATGTAGTATTAATTGAAGAGAAATTAAATAGAACATATAAAGGTCATAATTCTAGTCATTACTGATTAGTAACAGACTGGTATTGGCCATTTTGAACTGGATAATTATGTGCTGAGAAAAATAGACTGAAGAGGCATAGCATCTCATACATTGTCAAAAAGAACATGTCAAGGTCTATTTTGAATTATAGTGCTGTCAGTGGTAGGCTAATACTCATATAAGGAAGATCAGTTGTCATGGCTTGAATTATGCATTCCCAGACTATGTTTCAGCCCAAAAGGGCCAAAATTCTCAGTGGCTTGGCAGTTATGTAATGGTGCATTTTAGGAATTAATTAATGATGTAATCATCCCCATGATAAGATCTGATAAGACCTGGGGTTTAGGGTTGAAAAAAATTTAGGCCCCAGCCCTGAATTTCCCATTATGACTTGCATCATATCTTATCTTGCAAGTAATAAAAGGAGAGAGAAACAAGCAGAAAATAGAGACTTCTGTATCCTAAGGTAGAAGATCTGGGATTGAAGCACATCCTTTGGACCCAGGGTCGCTGTGCTGTGAAACTTCTAGACTTAGGGTAAAACTTCTAGACTTAGGGTAAGACCAATGTCAAAACATGTGGAGATCTCCAAGGAACATCTGGTCCACAGATTTTGAAAGGAGACAAAGATTTTCCTCTTACATTCCTCCAAACCTGAGCTTGTTTCTTGCTGGCTTAGCAATATTTTCATTATGATCCTCAAAGATGCAGATGTGCAAAAACAGATTAAGTACATGATGGCTTTCCTTAAACAGGAAGCCAAAGAGAAGGCAGAAGAAACAGATGCAAAGGTAGAAGAAACAGATGCAAACACAGAAGAAGAGTTCAACATTGAGAAAGGTCATCTTGTACAAACCCAAACACTTAAAATTATAGAATCCTATGAGAAGAAAGACAAACATTGAGTATAAAAAAAATGCAAATTTCTAATTTGACTGAATAAAGCAAGACTGAGCATCCTCAGAGCAAATGATGACTTTACCACAGATCTACTAAATGAAACAAAACAGAGGCTCAGCAAGGTGGTAAAAAAATACAATCAGATACCAAACGCTGCTGGATAGACTGGTCTTCCAGGGTTTGTACCAGCCCCAAATGATTGTCTGTTGCAGGAAACAGAACTTCCCTCTAGTAAAGGCCAGTGCAAAAAGCAATCCCTATATACAAAGTTGCCACCAAAAAAGATGCTGATGTTCAAATTGATCAAGAGACTTACTTTCCTGAGGATATAGCTGGGATGTAGTGATCTATAATGGCGGTTGTTGTTGTTGCCATCGAATTGCCTGTAACCAAGAGCCTGTAACTCTACGTACAGTAGCTCTTAACTCTGCCCTATCCTGAACTAGTCTCACTAATTCTGACACACCAACCCCCATAGCCCCAGTCACTGTGAGTACATCTATAATGGAGACCAAAAGGTTTCCAACACCCTTGAAAGCTGGCTGAATCCCACAGCGCAGGAGATGCCTTCAGTACAGCTTGAATTTATTCCCTTTATTACCGCTGGCTCTTGATCACAAGGTACTTCCTGAAATATTTCAGTGTTGACCAACTCTTTTTGGTACAGTGATTTTATGTGATTTTATTCTCTCCATGTCAGAAGTACAGGGAGCCTTGTTTGGTGTTAATGCCAACAGGAAATTTTTAGACTAAGCTCTTGGAGGTGCAGTTCATTCCACTCTTCTACTGACAAAATATGGATGTTTTTGATATTTAAAGAACCAGGATTGTCTATGTAACAACCTCTTTGCTGTTCTAATATCGTCTATTTTCATCACTGGAATCCTCTACTGTAGCTAATGCCTTTGACCTCCTAAGTATCAACAGGAGCAAATTTCACTTCAAATGATCAGGAGGAGTTCTGCACATTCAATGATTTATTCATTGCAAATACCTTTTATAAGAAACATAAATGCAGGCTATACACATGGATTTCACCTGATGGTATGCATAGGCATCAAATAGATTACATTTGTGGAAAAACTCGGTGGAGAAGCTCAATATCAGCAGTGAAAACCAGGCTGGGTGCTGATTGTGGGACAGACCACCAAATATTCATATGCAAGTTCAAGCTAAAGTTCAGGAAAATTAAATCAAGTCTACTGGAACCAAAATTTGACCTTAAGTCTGTCCCACTCAAATTTCAAAACCATCTCAGGAACAGGTTTGAGGCCTTGAGCACCACTGGATGTAGACCAAATGAGCTCTGGGAGGACATCAAGAAAATCGTCCATGAAGAATGCAGAAGATCATTACATAGGCCAAAGAAGAAGAAAAGACCAAGATGGATGTCAGATGAGACTCTGAGTATTGCATTAGAGTGCCGAGAAGCCAAAGCTAAAGGAAGAATTGACAGAATACCAACTGACATATTTCAACAAACAGACACTGCCCTGGATGTGCTCACTAAGTTGTGCCAGGAAATCTGGAGGACAGACAGCTGGACGACTCACTGGAAAAGAATGATATTTGTTCCCATTCCAAAGAAAAGTGACTCAACAGAGTGCGGAAATTATTGAACAATATCATTAATATCACATGCAAGCAAGATTCTTCTGAAAATTATCCAAAGACGTTGGAACACTATGTCACCAGAGAACTGCCAGATGTGCAGGCTGGATTTAGAAGAGATCATGGTACTAGGGATATTATAGCTAATGTTAGATGGATCTTGGCAGAAAGCAGAGAATACCAGAAGAATGTCTATCTGTGCTTCATTGACTATGCATAGGCTTTTGACTGTGTGGATCACAACAAGCTGTGGCTAACTCTGAGAAGAATGGGAATCCCAGAACATATTTGATTGTGCTAATGCGAAACCTATACTTGGACCAAGAGGCAGTCATCAGAACAGAGCATGGAGACTCTACATGGTTCAAAATCAAGAAGGGGGTCCATCAGGGATGTATTCTGTCTCCATACCTTTTCAATCTTTATGCAGAACAGATCCTCTGAGATGCTGGGCTGTACAAGGAGAAATGTGGCATCAGGATTGGTGCAAGAGTCATCAACAACCTGCATTATGCAGATGACACAATCCTGCTTGCTGAAACGAGGGAGGACCCTAAGCACTTGCTGCAGAAGGTCAAGGACTGCAGTCTTCAATATGGATTGAAGCTCAACATCAAGATTCTCACCACTGGGCCAACTGGCAGCATCAGTATGGATGGTGAAGAGATTGAGACAGTTGACCGTTTTAGTTTACTTGGCTCCACAGTCAACACTCTTGGTAACAGCAGCCAGGAAATCAAGAGACAAATTGCATTGGGAAAGTCGGCTGTGAGGGACCTCTCAAGAGTACTGAAGAGAAACGACATCAGGCTGGAGACTAAGGTGTGCCTGATCTGGGCTATAGTCTTCGCAGTTACGTGCTATGCATCAGAGAGTTGGACAGTGGATTAGGGATGATAGAAAGAGAATTGATTCCTTTGAGCTGTGGTGCTGGATAAGAGTGCTGAATATACCATGCACTTCTAGGAGAACAAACAGTTTTGTCCTGGAGAAGGTGAATCTGGAATGCTCCTTGGAGTCAAGGATTCTGAAGCTTCATCTGACATACTTTGGGCATGTTGCAAGGAGGGACTGGTCCTTGGAGAGGGACATCATGTTTGACAGAGTGGAGGGGCAGTGCAGGAGAGGAAGACCTTTGATGAGATGGATCAATTCTGTGACTGGATTGGTGGGAATGAGTGCGTGTGAGATGGCTAGGTTGGCACAGGATAGAAAGGCGTTTAGAGCTTTTGTACATAGGGTAGCTATGAGTCGCAAGCAACTTGATGGCACATAACAGCAACAACAACAAGCAACACAACTTTCAGTTTATTCTCCTGCATATATAATTTACTACTATGCTAATGATTATCCCCAAATGGCCAGAACAGTATATAGACAGAGAACTGCCAGAATTCAAGATGGGTTTTGAAGAAGCTGTGGCACCAGGGAATCATTGTGGCTGTTAGATGGATCCTAGCTGAAAGCAGAAAATAAGAATGTCTATTTGAATTTTATACAAGTGTTCAGGTCTTTATAGGGTCCCTGTAAGTCGTCTACATCTTGGAGGCACTTAACAACAACAATGACAACGACAACAAGCGAGCTTTGTTAGCCTAGTGCGTTGAAAGTTATGCTACTAAGCCAAAGGTGGGTGATTTTAATCTGCGGCCCTCAAGCCTGGTTTTCATTGGTTTTGGTCAAACATTCTTCTAAGTGGTACAGCACTGGTCTGTCCATTTGCTTGTACAGACGTAACTTGTGGTTGATGTGATGCTGAACACTGTGACACTGATATGTCAAATAAGATAATGTTTACCCATGGTGGACAGTGTTTCGTGGAGCTACCCAATTAAAACTAACTTGGAAGCAGGAGTGGCATCCACTTCCGAAATAGCCTGTCTCCGGAAATTCTATGAACTTGGAGAAACAGTGAAAATTATACAAGTGTTCAGGTCTTTTGTTCATAGGGTCACTATGAGTCATCTATGACTCTACTGCACTTAACAACAACAATTTGAATTTGATTGTCTATGCAAAGGCATTTGTGTGGATTGTAACAAATTACAGGTAACACTGAGAAGAATGGGAACACTTAACGAAAACACCTTGTTTTAAAGTTAAGAAAGTAATGTTTCCTCTATTCAAATCTGATCTATTGTTGTTGTTATGTGTCACTGAATTACCTGCAACTCACAGTGACCCTATGTACAACAAGCCCTAAACCCTGCTCTATCCTGTGCTAATCTCACTGTCCCTGCCTCTGACACACCTATCCTCATTACTCCAGTCACCGAATCAATCTATCTCATTGAGGGTCTTCCTTTCCTGCACTGTCCCGCCACCTTTCCAGGCATGACATCCCTCTCTGCAAAGACTAGTCCCTCCTTGCAACAAGTGTTCTAGGATTCCCATTCTCAATCTTTAGACTGAGCAAATCATTTGAGAAGCTCAACTCTATGAAGAAGAATGTGGCATCAGGATTGGAGGAGGACCCATCAACTTTCATTATGCAGATGACACACCCTTACTTGATAGTGAAGAAGACCTGAAATGCTTGCTGCAGAAGATCAAAGACTTCAACCTCAATGTGGATTACGTTTCAACATCAAGAAGACAAAAATCCTCACAACTGGACTGATAAGCAAAATAATTATGTTGTTGTTGTTGTTATGTGCCGTCAAGTCGCTTGTGACTCATAGCGATCCTATGTACAACAGCCCTAAACTCTGCTCCGTCCCATGCCAGTCACACTATTGACATTGTCAATAACAATAAACCAAACAGTTGTAGGAGGATGAATGATGGAATGCAGCACTCCCTCATTTGGGAACAGAGGAAGAGAAGATCCTCCCTAGAGCTGGAATCTTAAATTGGGATCTTTAACTTCCTAAACTATAAACTAATAAATTTCTATTTGTTAAAGTCATCCACTTATATCTCTGTTATAGCACTATTAGGCAAGTAAGATGGTGGATATTATTGTTATGTGCTATTAAGTTGACCACAACACATGGCTATCCTATTATTAATGGCTGTGAACCTTGTCATAGCCTGAGTCAACTTCACTGTCTCCAAAACACCTGACCCCATTATTACAGTCACTTTATCAATCCATCTCATCCAGAGTCTTCCTTTCTTGCGCTGACCTTCTACCTTTCCAAGCATGATATCCTTCTCCAAAGACTGATTCCTCCTGACAACAGTCCCAAGGTATGTGAGATGGAGTTTCAAAATCCTTTTGTCTCCTTTAGGACAGATTTGTTTGTTCTCTTGGCAGTCAACAATATGTTCCGTACTCTTCTCTAGCACCACAGCTTAAAGGCATTGATCTTACTGTCATCCATAGTCACTGTCCAGTCTCAGATGTATAGCAAGCAATTGAGAAGACCATGGTATTGAAAACTGTGGCCTAGCCAAATTGACACAAATTAACGAGGAGTGTGGGAGGGGACACACAATTAAAACCATAATAGTCCTTAAGAGTGGCAACAATTTGCCTTTCAAACTTTTCCCCCTTTGAAACACTGTCCTCTCTCCTTCACAATCAACAACTCATACACCTACCATACTGACCACAGATTGACTACTTCTTACATACATTTTAATTAGTGTTGTTGCTTTTTCTTTCTATGATCTTGATGTGGGAGTCAAAGCTTCACATATATTCTCTTATTTCACTGTATATGTCTTTAATTAGAACTCCACAATTATAATTTGAAGCTATAAAATGAATTCAGAAGAGTATTTTGGAGGAAGTGCTGGGTTAGTTTGTAGGACCACAAATATATACTTATAGTACAAAAGATAATCTGTGAAGTGTCCTTTATTTGAAGGAAGTCAGTCTGTTAACTGGGGAAGTTTTGGTGGCTTTTTTGCATCACCAACTAAACTTACACAGATTTTGACTCATGTTGATCTCATGTGCATCAGTGTAGATCTGTGTTTTATAGAATTTTTGTTGTTTTTTATAGACTTTGTAATGATTTTTTGGGAGTGTCAGGTCTCCTAGGGTGTCTGAAGCAAGCTCAGGCTCAAAGTACCAAAATTTTGGTTAACAGTGAACTTTCTGACCATTTACACCACCCAGGGGACTCCAAGACTAAAATCTGGAAGTAGAAACTTCTTCATAAAGGAACAACTGCATAAGAAAGAAGACAAGGTGTCTTGTCCAACAAGGTGAGACGCTCAAAGAGGACGGGAAAAGAAGAGGAGACAGGAAGGTGTAGTGAAGGGGAAAGAAGGGAGAAAGGAACATTTCTTTCTCTTGACACGTCCATGTTTGGATAGCCACGTAGAATTGAAATATGATTATATACATTCTATATACACCTATATCTTATATATATTGTTGTTGCTGTGTACCACTGAGCCAGAACCGATGCACAGTTGAGCCTCTGACAGGTTTTCTGAGACAGTTAATTTCCCGGGGGGAGATCGTCCACCCTTGTTCCTTCTACGGAGTAGGTGGCTTCAAAGTTCATGCCTTCAAGTTTGCAGCACAGTTTCTTACCATTAGGCCACCAGACCACCCATATATATAGATATAAAATTTGGAGGCATAAGACCCTCTTCTCTTTCTCTTCTCAAATCCTCAGTGAAGTGTGTTGTTATTAGGTGCTGTCAAGTCAGCTCTCATATGTGACACTATGAACAAGAAAACGAGATCCTGCCAATTATACAGCATCTTCACAATCTCTGCTGCCCATTATTGCAGTCACTGTGTTAATCTGTCTCACTGAGGGTTTTCCTATCCTTTTGAGAACACTCTCCTTTTTCAAACATGATGTAATTCTCCAGGTACTGGCTCCTCTTCATAAAAATTCCCAAACTATGCGAGACAAGAATCCCACCTTCCCTGCTTCTAAGGAGCATTCTGGCTTCATTTCTTCTAGTAATTTGTTCATCTAGTGACATTTATGTTCTGTGAAAAGCTGTTATATGTATGGAATTGTTGTTATGTGCCATCGAGTTGCTTGCAACTCATAGCGACCCTATGTACAAAAGCTCTAAATGCTGTTCTATCCTGTGCCAACCTAGCCATCTCAAATGCACTCATTCCTGTCACCACTCCAGTCACAGAATTGATCCATCTCATCGAAGGTCTCCTTCTCCTGAGCCGTCCTTCCACTCTGCCAAACATGATGTAGCTCTCCAAGGACCAGTCCCTCCTTGCAACATGCCCAAAGTATGTCAGATGAAGCTTCAGACTCCTTGACTCCTAGGAGCATTCCGACTTCACCTTCTCCAGGACAAACCTGTTTGTTCTAGCAGTCCATAGTATATTCAACACTCTTCTCCAGCGCCCTAGTTCAAAGGCATGAAGTCTCTATCTATCTATCATCCCTATTCACTGTCCAACTCTCTGATGCATAGCACATAATTGAGAAGACGATAGCCCGGATCAGGCGCACCTTAGTCTCCAGCCTGACATCGTTGCTCTTCAGTACTCTTTTTTTTATTATTATTAAATTTTATTAGTTTCAATGAACATTCACAGGGATTCTGGGCTTTCATTCCTTCATTGCCGCACCATTCTCTCCACCCTCCTCCTCAGTTTGCACTTCCCTGCCATCCGAATGTCTGTTTTAATTGTCCAATTGCCACAGTGCTTGTCAAAGTCAGTTCTGATTAATCTCCTTTGTCGGTGTGTCCTTT
>NW_006399843.1:6497468-6505621 GCF_000299155.1 Elephantulus edwardii
TTTGTCTCTTGATTTCCCGGCTGCTGTTACCAAGAGTGTTGACTGTGGAGCCAAGTAAACTAAAACTGTTAACTATCTTAATCTCTTCACCATCCATACTGATGCTGCCAATTGGCCCAGTGGTTAGAATCTTTGTTTTCTTGATGTTGAGCTTCAATCCATATATGAGGCTGCAGTCCTTGACCTTCTGCAGCAAATGCTTAAGGTCCTCCTTCGTTTCAGCAAGCAAGGTTGTGTTATCTGCATAATGCAGGTTGTTGATGACTCTTGCACCAAACATGATGCCACATTCCTCCTTGTACAGCCAGTGTCTCTGAGGATCTGTTCTGCATACAGATTGAAAAGGTAAGGAGACAGACCCCCTTCTTGATTTTGAACCTTGTAGTGTCTCCTTGCTCTGTTCTGACGACTGCCTCTTGGTCCAAGTATAGGTTTCGCATTAGCACAATCAAATATGTTCTGGGATTCCCATTCTTCTCAGAGTTAGCCACAGCTTTTTGTGATCCACACAGTCAAAAGCCTATGCATAGGCAATGAAGCACATATAGACATTCTTCTGGTATTCTTTGCTTTCTGCCAAGATCCATCTAACATTAGCTATAATACCCCTAGTACTACGACCTCTTCTAAATCCAGCCTGCACATCTGGCAGTTCTCTGGTGACATATTGTTCCAACGTCTTTGTATAATTTTCAGCAGAATCTTGCTTGCAAGTAATATTAATGATTCCTGCACTCTGTTGGGTCACCTTTCTTTGGAATGTCTTTTCCAGTGAGTCGTCCAGCTGTCTGTCCTCCAGATTTCCTGGCACAACTTAGTGAGCACATACAGGGTAGTGTCCCCATAGGCTCTTGCTCATATGTTATTTCATGAAACTCTTCTGTGTCAGCCAATTCCTTCTGGTACAGCAAAACAGAAGCTAGCAAACAAAGATAATCTCAGCAACAGAAGTTAACCAAGATCATCTCATATCTAGTTAGCCTTTGAGGAATCCCAGATGAAACTGTATTCAAGAAGATGCAGTTAGGGAGCTCTGGAGGCCTAGTGGCAAGAAGCTGCACTGCAATCCCAAAGGTATGAAGTTCGAGGCCACCAGCCGCCCTGCGGGAGAAGGTCGGGCAATCTCCTCCCATGAGATTAACTGTCTTTAAAAACCCACCGGAGGTTCAGCTTTAGGTCGGTTCTGACTCTGTGGTCAACAACAAGATGCAGTTAATTTACAGTTGCGATTATTATTAAATTATTACATTGTACTGAACTATACTGTCCTGTTACTGGTAGTGTGATGTGGAGGAACTCAGAATTTTTGAGTTTGGGGTCCTAACTGATGTGGGGGTAAAAACAGAGTTTGCATGTATGCACACAGGAGAGAAGACAAGGACAAGATGAGGAGACAGCTTTCATCTGGGATACACACAATTTACATTTTGGCCACTAAAGACTTAGACTCACTCCATCTTCACACATTGGGTGCTCAGTCCCAATGAGAGAATGTGGTAAACACAAGATTTGTTGAATGAATAATTTTTCGAACAGAAAGTTTGTTGTTTTTCAGTTGTTCGTCTTTTTTGTTTCCTGAATAGTATTCTTTTGTATAGATAGATATACTATAATATTTTCATTCACTCACTAGTTGGTGAACATTTCAATTATTACAATTTAGGGACTATATCATTTTTGCCTTTTCATAAAAGCAGAAACAATATGCAGAAAAAGTTTTATTTTAAGGAATTGGTCCACATGACTGTAGAGTCTTTTAAGCCTGAAATCTGTAATAAAGACTTGTGAGCTAAAAATTTGATAGGACTTGATGTCACAGTTTTAAAGACAGAATGTTTTATTCCCTGGGAAATTTCAAATATTGCTTTTAAAGCCTTCCAACTAATTCTACGAAGCTCGCCTGCATTATCTAAAGTTATAGCCTATATTTGAATTCAACTTATTGTCAATGTTAAATACATCCACAAAATAGCTCCACCCAGATGAATGTTTGATTAAGTAAGTGCTTGATTAAAAAAAGACTAGCAAAGTTGATACATAAAACTGTCAGGGGATTATAGTGAAAAAGCTTCCATGGATATTCATATGCACTTTTCTTTATGGAAAAAAATTCAATTTGAGGGATAAGAAATGACTGCCAGAACATAAGTAAATGCTTAACTTTTTATACGTCTACAAAAAAACTCAATGTTTTGAATTTGTAGGTAAATTTAGGGGCACTGGTTTTATTGCTGATATTTAGTTTTTGAAACATAGTTGGTCTCTCACTTTGAGCAGTGGAGACTTTGTTTATGTATTTCAGGTACAAAGGGAAGGCTGTTGGAAAGCTTGCGCTTTTTACTAAACCCGTCTTCTTTTCTGGGATTCAAATGACAACTTCCCCCCCTTTGTAATGGATGATGAATACAATCTCTTCTCAGTTCTTTCAGACTTACAGCTGTGTGTTGTGGTTTTTTGTTGTTGTTGATGTTTTGTTTTGTAGGGTTTTTTTTTGCCATTTGTGTTTTTTTTTAAAATTTTATTTAATTTTATTATTTTTGTGTGTGTACCGTCAAATCAGATCTGACAGGTACAGGAGGACATTGCCCCTCCTTCTCCAGCAGAGCATCTGGTGGATTCGAACCGTGCACCTCTGGGATTGCAGTGCAGCTTCTTGCCACTGCCATTTGTTAAGTGCTGTTGAGTTCAATTCATCTCATAGTAAAGACACCCTAGGAACAAGAGCTCTGAACCCTGTCCTGTCTGCCATCCTCATCATCTCTGACATATCTGAGCCCACTGTTACAGTCACCTTGTCAATCCATCTGATTGAGCGTCTTCCTCTCTTTCACTGACCCTCCACCTTTTCCAAGCATGAAGCCTCTCTCCAAGAAGAGGTCAAATAAATCTTATCTATGTTAGGGACCAATAAGGGATTTTAAAGTGGCTTTAACCCAAACTTTGGGCATCTTCCCTCGAAGGCTTTTCTGGCTGCATTTTCCCTATTCGACTTCCAGTCAGTCTCACTGATTTGAACTCTATCATCTGAGACCACCAGGTCATAAGACAGCACTTTGTTGCTTGAATTCAAGCTGCTGTATACAGGGTAGACGGAGGTAAGGCTCAGTGGGAGGAGGAAAAACCAATCCCAAATCCACTGCTGTGGAATTTATTCTGACTCATATTGACCCTCTATTTTGTTTCTGAAGTTATAAATTTTTATAGGTGGAGATGGCAAGTCTTTCTTCTGGGGAACAGCTGATGGATTCAAACTGTTATGTGTTGGCAGCACAATGCAAAATACACTGTGCCAATACAGCTCCCTCTAGGAATAATCTGTGAAAATGTGTCCCTCACGCAGGGTGATTCTATTATTATTATTTTTTTAAATTTATTGTTGTACATTTTCTCCCCTCAATTCACCCCACAGTGCACCCCTTGTTTCAGAGTATTGTCATAGAAAACATAATCATACATTCCTTTAGGACATTTCTTCCCCTCTTCTTTTCTATTGCATTGATCATTATCTATCCGCCCTTTTCCCATTCTCTCCCCAACCCCTCCATGTCTGTCCTATTTTATAACACGATATTATGCAGTATTTATCCTTTTGTGACTGAGATATTTCACTCAACATAATGTCCTGTGTTGTATAATGTTTTATTAGTTCATTGTTTTTCAATGCTGCATAATAGACTATAGTTTTTCTATCCATTTTTTTATTGATGGGCACTTGAATTGCTTCCCTCTCTTTGCTATTGCGAATAATACAGCAAAAAAATAGGAGTGTGATTCTATTATTTTAAGAGTCCTCTCCCTTCCAGTTTCTGCTGGTTTTGGGCCATTCCTTAATGATTGCTAAGAATTATCTTTTAATATTTTTTTCTTTTATAAAATTTAGTACTGCTGTCTGTGAGAAAATTTGTCTTAAAAGCTAAAGTTTTCCTTTAGCCTGTAATCATAGTAAGTAGAATGTCTTAATTTTACCTTGCTTTTTGAGTTTTATTCATTCTACCTGCTTCCAATTCTATTTTCTCCCCCTCCCGCTCCTTTTTCAAGAGCATTAGCTACTGTTACTGTTAAGTGACATCAAGTTGAGTATGATTCATAGTGATCCTCTGAAAAACAAATCTGAACTCAGTCCTATCCTATACCATACTTATCATGCCTGACACACTTTAGCCCACTGCAGCAGACACTGTATCAACCTAGCTCATTGCAGGTCTTTTTCTCTTTTTTTGGCCCTCCACCTTTCCAAGCATGATGTCTCTCTCCAGGGAATAGTTTCTCAGTTTAAGACAGACTTGGAAGCAGGGGTGGCATCCAATTCTTTAATGGCATGCCTATGGAAACTATGAACATTGAGAAATTATAATAGTTATATAAAGGCTTTTTCATTAAGGCGAGCTCTGGTGGCCTAGTGACAAGAAGCTGCACTGCAATCTCAGAGGTACACAGTTCAAATCCACCAGATGCTCTGCTGGAGAACGAGGAACAATCTCCTCCTGTATCAGTCATATTGCGATGGTAAAGTCTCCTGTTAGGGACCTCTCTAAAGTACTCAGGAACAACGGTGTCTCTCTGGAGACTAAGGTGCGCCTGATACAGGCTATGGCATTTGCAATCGCTTGTTATGCATCAGAGAGTTGGACAATGACTAGGGAGGACAGAAGGAGAGTGGATGCTTTTGAGCTGTGGTGCTGGGGAAGAGTACTGAATGTACCATGGACTGCCAGGAAAACAAACAGATTCATCTTGGAGAGGATTAAACCAGGCTGCTCCTTGGAGGCAAGGATTCTGGGGCTTCGTCTGACATACTTTGGACATGTTGCCAGGAGGGACGGGTCCTTGGAGAGGGACATCATGCTTGGGAGGGTGGAAGGACAGCGCAGGAGGGGAAGACCCTCTATGAGATGGATTGATTCGGTGACTGGGGTAATCGGGATGGGTGTGTCGGAGGCAGTGCGGTTGGCACAGGATAGAGCAGGGTTTAGGGCTGTTGTGCATAGAGTCGCTATGAGTCGAAAACGACTCAACGGCACATAACAACAACAACAACAACAACAACATATAAAGGCTTTAGGTCTTTTGTTCATAGGGTCGCTATGAGTTGTGCTCAACTCGACGGCGATCAACAACAACAACTACAACATGTTCAATGAAATTTTGCCATCCTTGCATCCAAGGAGCACTCTGGTTGTACCTTCTCCAATCTGCTTGTTCTTTTGGCAGTCCATGGGATATTCAGCACCATAATTAAAAGTCATCAATTCTTCTGTCATCTTTATTCATTGTCCAGCTCTGAGAAGCACAGCAGGTGATTGGAAAGGCTATGGCTTGAACAAGGCATACCATAGTCTTTAAACAGACATCATTGCTCTTCAGGACATTTTGAGAGGTTCCTGACAGCATAAACAATACATTTTCTGATCTCCTGACTGCTGGTACCAAGAGAGGGAGTTGATTGTTGATCCAAGCAAGATGAAATAATTGAGAATCTCAATCTTTTCTCCACATTTAATGATATTGTTTATTGGCCCAGTGGTAAGGATTTTTGTTTTCTTGATGTTGAGTTGTAATCCATCTTGAAGACTACAGTCCTTCATCCTCTACAGCAAGTACCTCAAGTCTTCCTTGCTTTCAGCAAGCAAGGTTGTTTCATTGGCATAATACAAGTTATTGATGAGTCTTCTTCCAATGCCACACTCAGTTCTTCATTAAGCCCAACTTCTCTAATGATTTGCTCAGCATAGAAAATTAATAGGTATGGAGAAAAGATTCTGCCCCGATTCACACTTTTCTTGATTTTAAACCATGCAGTGTTCTCTTGCTGTATTAGGACAAAAGCTTCTCAATCTATGTACGAATGTCATTTAAGTGTAATTGAATGCTATAAAGAATGCTGAATATCCCATGGACTTCCAAGAAAATAAATTGGTCTGTCCTAGAGAAAGTGAAACCAGGACGTTATTTGGAGGCAGGGATGTGTAAAACTCTCTCTCACATATTTTGGTGTGTTGGCAGCTTGTGCTTTTGGAAAAGGACATCAAGCTTGGAAAGGCAGCGGGTCAGTGTAAGTGAGTGAGACTCTCAACAAGATAAGATTGCACAGTGGCTGTAACAATGGGCTCAAGGGCATTGGAAAGGGTGAGGAAGGCACCAAACAGGCTAGCGCTGAGACACATTGGCTGACAGTTTTGAATGCTGACCTTTGGTTGCCTTCCCAGTAGCAATGCTTAATAGACCACCAGCAGGGTGGAGAGGTTTCAGCAGAGCTTCCAGATTAAGACAGATGAAGAAGAACAGGCCATCCAGACTTTGAAACCCCTCTGACCAATTCAGAGGGACACTAGTAGACACTGTACTGGAGTTACAGCCCGAATAGTGAAAGAAAGTAAAAAATTAGGAGAAACATCCATTACAAACATCCATTAGTAATTAGTAATTAGAACATGGAATGACTGTAGGAAAATTGGAAATTGCAAAAAATGAAATGTAATGTATAAAGGTAAACATTCTAGGCATTAGCAAGTCTGGCATTGGTTATTTTGAATCAGAACATCATATGATCTACTATGCTGGGAAAGAAAATTACATAAGGATTTTGTTGCGTTTATTTTTAAAAAGACCAATTAAGGGAGCTCTGGTGGCCTAGTGGCAAGAAGCTGCACTGCAATCCCAGAGGTACACACTTCAAATCCACCAGATGCTCTGCTGGAGAAGGAGGGGCAATCTCCTCCTGTACCTGTCAGATCTGATTTGACGGTACACACACACAAAATAATAAAGTAAAATAAATAAAATAAAATTTAAAAAAAGACAGTATCTGTCCTGAAGTACAATGCTGTGAGTGATAGGCATACAAAGCAGACACATTAATAAAATTGTTATTTTTAAAATATACATACCAAATGTAATGCCAAAGATGAGGAAATTAAAGAATTCTACCAACTTTTGATGTCTGAAATTGATCACAAACATGCAGTCAAGACGCATTAATAATAATCGGTGACTGGAACGCAAAAGTTGGAAACAAAGTAGAAGGGATGATAGTCTGAAATTATAGACTTGGCAACAGAAATCAGGCTTTAGGTCAAATGATTGAATTCTGTCTGGTCAAAGATTTATTCATAGCAAATACCTTCTTTAAGAAATACAGTTAGCAAAAAAAAAAGAAGAACAAAAAGAAATACAGATAGCAACTATATACATAAACTTCACCTGATGGACTGTATAGAAAGCAGACTGACTACATCTCTGAAAAGAATTGTTGGAAAAGCTTAATATCAACAGTCATAACTAGACTAGGTGCTGACTATGAGAAAGATCATCAAGTTCTATGTGCAAGTTCAAACTGAAATTGAATAAAATGAAAACTCCACAAGAACCAAAGTACAACCTTGGGTCTATCCTACTTGAATTTAAAGATTGTCTTAAAAATAGATCTGAAACACTGAATACAAATTATTGAAGACCAGATGAGTTATAGGGTGACATCAAAGATCTTATCCATAAAGACAGAAAAAGGTCATTACAAAGACAGGAGAAAGTAAACACCAAAACAGATGTCAGAATAGACTCTGAAATTGCACTAGAGCGTCAGGAAGCCAAAACACAGGGAAGAAATGCTAAAGTAAAAGAGCTGAACAGAAGGGCTTCTTTGAAAAGAGACAGCAAATTATTATAATAGATTGTTCAAAGAGCTAGAGTTAGAGAATATAAAAGGAATAACTAGCTCATCATTTCTCAAGTGAAAGAACTGAAAAACAAATTCAAGCCTTGAGTAGCAATACATTATGGGAAAAGTCTTGAATGATCTAGAAAGCATCAAAAGATGAAAGAATCCTCAGGATGACTGTATGAAAAAAATATGTGCTTGACACTGAAATATTTCAGGATTAGTAATGGGCAGCTCCAGTCCTCGTGGCAAGAAGCTGCACTGCAATCCTGAAGGCACCAGATACTCCACTGGAAAAGGATGGGCACTCTCCTTCTGTGCAATTAACTGCCTCTGAAAAGCCACTGGAGGGTCAGCTATGGACTGATTCAGACTCAGTTGTACACAGCAACAACAGTATACAACAAAAAGCCAATGATGTTGAGGGAAGAAATTCAAATTGAATTGAAGACATTGGCAAAAATATGGTCTCAGGAATTGATGTAATATCAATTGA
>NW_006399843.1:6506301-6507914 GCF_000299155.1 Elephantulus edwardii
TGTGGCAACTGGACAATTAAAACCGACTTTCAAGGAGGGGAAAAAAAAGAAGAACGAACTGGGGAGGAGGGTAGACAAAATAGTGCAACAATGAATGAATGAAAACCCCAAATCTCTGTAAATGTTCATTAAAATTAATAAAATTTAATTAAAAAAAAAGAAAGGTAATTCAGCAGAATGTGGAAATTGTTGAACAATATCATTATTGTCTTTGAAGCCTTTGAGTTGTGGTGCAAGAGAAGAGTACTGAACATACTATGACTGCCAAGAGAACAAACAGTTTTATCCTGGAGAGGGCAAACCAGGCTGTTCCTTGGAGACCACACACTCTGGGCATGTGGCCAGGAGGGACCAGTCCCTGGAGAAGGACATCATGCTTGGAAGAGGATGGGACAACACAGGAGAGGAAGACCATGGGTGAAACTGATTGACACAGTAACTGGGATAATGGTGGTAGGTATGCTGGAGCCAGTGAGACTAGCTCAGGATAGAGTAGAGTGCAGAGCTATTGTACATAAGGTTGTTATGAATCATAGGTGGCTTGATTGCACATAACAACAACACACAAAATATTGCTGAAGATCATTCAAAACTGAATAGAACAATACATTGACAAAGAGCTACTAGACTTTCAAGCAGGGTTCAGAAGAGGCCTAAACACCATTGAGCTCATTATATTCAGATGGATCTTGGCTGAAAGCAGAGAATTCCAGAAGAATCTCTATTTGTGTTTTGTTGACTATACAATAGCATCTGACTGTATGAATCATAGAAAAATACTGCTAACATTGCAAATTACAGCCTCTGAAAACCCACTAGGAGGTGAGGTATGAATCAGTTCCAACTCAACAATACACAACAACAACAACTCGTGGTTATGTGGGAGAAAGATAGGGAACCTCTTTCTGTTTGATTTTATAGTCCTGGGAAACCAAGTGGTGGGTTAGCTATCAGTTGATTAAAACTCAATGACAATGAGATGATATGATACTAAATAAAGTTCTAACTGAGGCCCTGTAATTTTTTTTTCCCACTTTCAGAACCAACTAAAGACCATATCAACTACACATTCTTCTGCCTTTTGTGCATGACCAGCCTTGTTCCTCTTTTATAGGGTAAATATCCTTCATAGCTTTGTCCAATCTGAGTTAGATCTCAGTCATCATCATTCAAGCACCAGATTCACTTAGGTATGATCAATTACACTCTACTGTGTGGTATTAGCACTATTTTTGTTTTCATGTTCATAACAATAATATTAGGTTTGGGACTGACCCTTTGGACAACTGACTGGAAGAGATCTATATTTGTTCCCATCCCAAAGAAGGGTGACCTAAAAGAATGTGGAAACAGTACAACGATATCACATGCAAGCAAGATTCTACTGAAGATTATCCAAAAACAACTGGAACAGCAAATCAGCAGAGAACTTCCAGAAGTCCAGGCTGAGTTTAGAAGGGGTCATGGCAGTAGGGATACTGTAGCTGATGTTAGATGGATCTTAGCTGAAAGTGGGGAATACCAGAAGAATGTCTATCTGTGTTTCATTGACTATGCAAAGGCATTTGACTGTGTGGATCATAACAAACTGTGGCTGACTCTGAGAAGAATGG
>NW_006399843.1:6508647-6511023 GCF_000299155.1 Elephantulus edwardii
CAGGCTGCTCCTTGGAGGCAAGGATTCTGAGGCTTCGTCTGACATACTTTGGACATGTTGTAAGGAGGGAGAGGTCTTTGGAAAGGGACATCATTCTTGGGAGGGTGGAGGGACGGCACAAGAGGGGAAGACCCTCTATGATTGATTCAGGGACTGGGGTAATCAGGATGTGAGTGTCAGAGGCAGTGCAATTGGCACAGGATAGAGCAGGGCTTAGGGCTGTTGTACATAGGGACGCTATGAGTCGCAAGCGACTCGAGAGCACATAAAAACAACAACAACATTCGAAGGTTATGAAAAACTCAAACAAATATGAAAACCTAAAGGAAATGGACAAATACTTAGAAATGCACAACCTACCTAAACTGACACAAACCAAAATTGAACATCTCAACAGACCCATTACAAAAGAAGAAATTCAAAAGGTACTTAAACAACTTCCAGCCAAAAAAAAACCCTGGACCAGATGGTTTTACAAGTGTATTTTATCAAACATTCGGAGAAGAATTGTCACCAATTCTACTTAAACTATTTCAGGAAATAGAAAAAGATGGAATTCTCCCAGACTCATTTTATGAAGCGAATATATCCTTGATACCAAAGCCAGGAAAGGACACCATCAAAATAGAAAACTATAGACCACTATCACTTATGAACATAGATGCAAAAAATCCTGAATAAAATACTGGCCAATAGAATCCAAAGATACAGCAAAGAAATAATTCACCATAACTAAATGGGATTCATAACATGTATGCAAGGATGGTTCAACATAAGAAAAACAATTAATGTAATTCATCACATTAACAAAACAAAGAACAAGAATCACATGATCCTATCAATTGATGCAGAAAAGGCCTTTGACAAAATCCAGTACCCTTTCTTGATTAAAACATTCAACAAAATAGGATTAGAGGGGAATTTCTTCAACCTAGTAAAAAGTATTTACATAAACCTGAGAGCCAACATTGTTCTCAATGGAGAGAGGTTAAAGGCATTCCCTTTAAGAACAGGAACTAGGCAAGGATGGCCACTATCACCTCTCTTATTCTATATTGTATTGGAAGTATTAGCCATAGCAATAAAAAAAGAGAAGGAAAGAAGAGGTATCCAAATTGGCAAAGCGGAGTTAAAATTATCTCTCTATGCAGATGATATGATAGTTACTTAGAAACCCCTAAAGACTCAGAAAGAAAACTATTGGACATAGTTGACCAATTCAGCAAAGTTGCAGGATACAAGATCAACATACAAAAATCAGTTGGATTTCTCTACAGTGACAAAGAAAATACAGAGCCTGAACTAAGAAAAACAATACCCTTCACATTAGCTAATCACAAGATTAAATACTTGGGAGTAAATCTAACCAGAAGCACAAAGGATCTATTCAAAGCAAATTACAAAACAGTACTACAAGAAACAAAAAGTGACCTGGAGAAGTGGAAGAATATCCCTTGTTCGTGGATAGGAAGATTCAATACTGTGAAAATGGCAATACCCCCAAAGGCAATTTACACCTTCAATGCAAACCCAATACAAATACCAATCCCATTCTTCATTCAACTAGATGGAAAAGGCAATCTCCAGTTTCATTTAGAATGGAAAGAAGCCCTGAAAAAGCAAAGCACTTCTTAAAAATAGAAAAAAGATAGGAGGCATCTCACTCCTCCTACTACACTGCCATGGTGATCAAAAGATTGTACTGGTACAATGACAGACATTGTACTGGTACAATGACAGACACATAGATCAATGGAATAGAATTGAGAAACCAGAAATCAATCCATCTATCAAAGGTCAACTGATTTCTGACAAGGAAATGAAATCAGTTAAGTGGGGAAATGATAGTCTTTTAAACAAATGGTGTTAGAAAAATTGGAAAACTATCTGCAGAAGACTCAAGCCAGATCCACACCTCACTCCATACACAAAAACCAACTCTAGATGGATCATGGACCTAGGACTAAAATCAAGGACTATAAACTTCATTAGAGAAAAGCTTGGAAGAACTCTAGAAGGCCTAATCCACAACATAAACAGTCTTCCAAGCATCCTGAAAAATCTACAACCAAGAGCAGATAAAATAGATGAATGGGATCTTCTAAGAATTAAATTCCTACACACATCCAAAAACTTCTCCAACAGGGTAAAAAGGGAAGCCACAGACTGGGAAAAAGTATTCGATAAAGACATGTCAGATAAGGGACTTTTTACCTAGCATTTGTAAAATACCTGAGCACCAAACAAGATAAACGTAAACAATCCAATCGATAAATGGGCACAGGATATGAATAAGACACTTCACCAAAGAAGACAGATGACTACCAAGCACATGAAGAAATGTTCAAAATCCCTAGCTCTAAGAGAGATACAAAT
>NW_006399843.1:6511842-6514045 GCF_000299155.1 Elephantulus edwardii
AAATGAATTATATATATGTTTAGTTCTTTTTTATTTTAACACATAATTCTGTTGGAGTGTTTGTGAGAGTACATATTAAAAGAATAATTTTTGCAAACAACTTGGCAGCAATTTAAAAAGTTCCAAGTCCAAGGAATCCAAACTGGGTGTATCACAGAGAACTTAGGTCCATAAGGAGTCACGTACAAAATTTTACTTAGTTGCTTGTATATGCGTATGTGTAGTGATGGGGAATTAAATAGATTTTAATATGTGTTAACATGAAATAGCTAAGAAAACCTAGAGGATATGCCCTTGTAGGATCCTGAAAGGACTTAGATGCAACTTTTTATAGAACAACAGTGCTAAGGAAAGACAGTAATAAACATTGCTAATTTTATCACAACATTCTTTGTAAGTGCAAGCATACCTACTAATCACAATACTTGGGCATTCACATATTTCAAGACAAAAAAAAATTCATCCTGTTTTCATGTGTTTGTTTTTCAGACATTCTTATGGTTCATTCACCCGTTGCCCCAAGCGATTTGGCTCTGCACCAATCCAAACTTAGGCCAGCCTCCAATATAAGACCCCTCACGAGAGAAACTTTTCCAGAATAACTCTAGACCATACTGATCTCCCCCATATTTAAATTTCTGTCACACAGCTACCCATATCCCACCCAGACAAAGTTACACATAAAGGAAGGCAAAGGAATATTATGGATTGAAAACATATTTTTGTCATACTTCTTTTTTTCTACTAGACATTTGTCAGAGTAGCTATACTTGCATATAGATAGTTGTCTCTATGCATCTTGATGGAGCTTTGTTTGTTGGTTATATTGAGTACCACTGAGTTAGAACCAACTCATAGCTGACCCTCCAGTGGGTTTTCAAAGGCAGTTTATCACAGGGGAGGAGACTGCCTTTGGGTCGGCAGCACAATTCCTTACCACTTGGCCACTGAGCTCACTTGTTGGTTTGGTTACTAGAGATGTGTTTTGTCTTCAAGACATGGCACAGTGAAGATCAGACTGCTCTCTCCTGTCCACTATAATTTTTTTTGGTTTCCACATTTTTGTTCTAACCTTTTCCCTTTTTCTTCTCTCTCACTCCTACCTGACAGAAATACACAGTCCTTCAAATTTCTTTTGCTTTCCCCCCCCCCACTCCATCACAGAGTGGAGAGAGAGAATGAAGAGCCCCCATAGTTATGCTTACTCACGTACTCCCCCACCCCTATTATTTAATATTGTTTTGCTCACAAAATACTTTGTTACTCATCCACTTTAATCTCTTCCTCACAGGAATCTATGAGAAAGGCATCTGCGTACTTCTTCCTAACTTGGCTCTTGTGGCTAAATAAAACTCTGCTTCTTGCCTGTGACGCATGTATAGTTTTCTGTTTCTTTTTAAAAGTTTTTATAACATGTACTAAAGATTCTATAAAGAATAGTGCCGTTAGCTATTGCTGTAATTCCACAGACTCTTCACTGGGTTAAAAAGCATAGATAAAGAAACAGACCACAAAGTAAAGTGTAGTTAGGCCATGGTAAAATTCCACAGACTCTTAATTTCTCTAATAATCTGAGATTCTTGTTCCTCACCAGAGACTTCTGTGCACAGACATAACTAAGAAAACTAAGGATCCTGAGTTAAAAATAAACCCCAGTGGCTCTACTATATAGTTAGACATTCCCCAAAACAGTTCTAAATAAGAGGCTTATTTATATTGTCAGTGATTATATGCCACCAAATGTAAAACCGACAGATGTTGGAAATAGTGCCACTGACTTGAAAAGCATCTCTGGTAAATGCGTAAGAATTATTTGCTCTGTAAAGTAAGGGTCAGAAAAGCAATTCATTTTTTCTGCTGAGAAGGGTCTTCCCCCAGGTCTTACCCCCTAGCAGCTTCACTTTTGCCATGTGAGCAGTGCCTCGGCTCTGAAATAGGTCCAACTTCAACTCCACTTCGAGAGATCGGGATGCCCAAAGCTTTGCGTCAATTTCTAGGATTTCATTTTCAAACTCCAAAGTGACAAGTATTGGCTTTGGCCTCCGCTAGGAGCCAGATGGGCGGTTCTCTCTGGGGCAGTGCGTTACAGTGAGGGACCGGGGCGGGCTTGGGGGCGGGAGGGGTGCAAGGGCCACCAGGGGTGTGACCTAGTGGTGGATAGTGCGGTGGGGAGCGGAAAGGTGGGGGGCAGGAGTGGATGGCG
>NW_006399843.1:6514166-6519736 GCF_000299155.1 Elephantulus edwardii
GGAGGGCGGCGCCAGCAGCTCCGCGCAGCGCCTGGAGAGCGCACTGCTCCGATGGGTTTGGTGGGCGCCTGCGGGGCGTCTGGATCTGGAGCCCAAGGCCACTGCTGGGCGCTCTGCCCTTCGCTCAAGAAGAGCTTTAAGAAGGGGCTGCTGATCTCCTTCCACCCCATTCGCTACAATTTTAAATAAGCATTTGTGGACTCTTCCCTATGTCTTAAAGTTGGCAAGGGATAAAGTCACAGTTTCATAACCACATGGCCAGTGACTGTTTTCAAAGGGAAACAAGTCACCATATCAGAGTTTTTAATCCAAACTCATTGTAGTGGAGTCGGAAGCAACATAATGCTGGCCCTGCATTTAATTTCCGAAGCTGTAAATAGCATAGGCTGGAGATTGCCCATCTTTCTGAGTGGATACTGGTTACTGGATATTAAGAGAGCTCTGACGGCCTACCGGAAGTAGCTGCTCTGTAATTGCGATTGAATCCCCTAGCTGCTGGGCAGGAGAGTAACTGCCTCTGAAAACCAGCCCGGAGTGTCAGCTATGTTTTGGATCTAACTCCAAGGCACACACCAACAACTGATGGCTTAATCCGTAGGGAGTTGGGCTGTTAACCCTTGGTGACTTGAATCCTCCATCAACTTCATGAGAGAGAGAGATTTACAGCCCCTGAAACCCTGAAAACTCAGTCTAGGTTGGTTGCTATTGGACAGCAATGAGTTGAGTCTGAATCATAGCACTGATAATGCTAAACAAAAGCTCAGTGATAGCATTCAAGTTAAGAAAAATCAGCTGCTGGAAGCAGTAAAGTCTAGGCCCAATTAAACACACATGCCCTACAACCATCAGAGTGTCTGTCACCTCCCCCTCCACCACCTATGTTCTATAGAGTTCCAAGGAAGCTCCAGCTGACCCAAAACTGGATAATGTCAAAAGTGAACTGAGGGTCGATGTGGGCATTTATCAAGCAACTGAGCAGCAGTGGGAGAAGAACCCGACTCAGCGCTCCTCAGGCGATGGTGCTCGTGGCTTCTGCAGCAGCATCTGGCCTTTTTCCCTCGGCTCAGCTGCTACATTACTGCAAGCCCGGCACTCATAACGGAAACAGTAGACCACAAGGAGGCAACCAGTTTGGTGAACACCCTCAGGTTTAACTTCTAATAAAACTACAAAGACAGGCACTGCCTTTTTTTTTTTTTGACAGGCACTGCCTTTGCATTAGCAGTACAACTCCCATAGACTAGCCCACCAGAATTCCTTGAGGGTCTAGAGGGCTCAGATATATCTTGTCGCTGTGTACAATCCAGTTGAAACAGATCCATAGCTGACCCTTCAGCTGGTTTTCAGAGGCAGTTAATCACATGAAGAAAGACTGCCCATCTTTTTCCTACAGAGCATCTGCTAGATTTGAACCATGTGCTTTCAGGATTGCAATGCAGCCACCAGAGTTCTCTGCTTCGATGTAAGCAAGTCTTTAATTTACAGGCTTTGCCTCACACACTCCGAGCATGTCGCTAGGAGGGGCTATTCCTTGGAGAGGGACTTGATGGTCGGACAGGTAGAGGATAGGCAAAGGAGAGGAAGACACTCGACTAGGTGGATTGACACGGTGACTGCCACAATGGGCTCTAATGTGTCACAGTGTGAAGATGGCACAGGATAGGGCAGGGTTGTGATCTGTTGTTCACAGGTTCCTTATGGGTCGTACTTGACTCAACGGCACCTAGCAACAAATTTAGAGGTGATGAGTGTCTGCCCCACATACCTTTTGAACAGTGTCATATTTCAAAGATTAAGCAGATCTAGGCAGCTCCAGGGGCACTGATCTTAGGGAGTTGTGCTGCTAAACTAAAGGCTGAACTCCTCAATTCTCTGGTTATTTGAATCCACCACCAGCGTGGCCTAATAGTAAGGAGTTGCACTACCACCCCAAAGGCACGTGATCCAAATTTACCAGCTGCTCCACAGGGCAATATCTTCTGTAAGATTGACTGTCTCTGAAAGCCCACTGAGGTCAGCTATGAGTCAGTTCTGACTCAATGGTATAGAACCACCACCACCAGTGGTGAAAGATGGACAATCTCTTTCAGTTCAGTCCACAGCCTCAGAAACCTAATGGCGGTTAGCTATCAGTCAGTCCCAACTTGATGTCAATAAAATGACACTAAGTAAGCTTTAATTATGGTCATATAATGGGTTTTTCCATTGTCAGAATCAAGTTATGACCATATCAATTATACATTCTGCCTTCAATGTATTGCCCAGTCCTGATTTTCCTTCAATGGGAAAATATCCTTCACAGCTTTCTCCAGTCAGTGAGATTTCCATCATTGTTCCAGTCCCAGATCCATATAGGTATGGTTAGTCACACCCTTTTCTTAGCACTAAGAGCATTATTTTCATATGGCTACAATATTTTATGGGAGAAGAATGGCCAGTCTTCTCCCGTGCAACTCATTGCCTCTGAAAATCCACCAGAGGGTCAGCTATGGGACGATTCTGACTTGATGATAAATAACAACAACAATAATATAGACAGTTCTATGGGCCTATTCTGTAGGGAGTTGTGCTGTTAACCCAAAGGCCCAGCCTTTCTGGAAGTTTGAATTCACCAATGGCTACAGAGGAGAAAGATGGACAATCTCCCATGGGATTTATGGTCTCAGAAATGCAATGAAGTGTTAGTAATGGGTGTGTTCACACTCAATGGTAATGAGAGTTTTAGAAGAACTAATGAAATTATATTCCGATTCAGTTAACATTGTTAATGAAGAACCCAGACAAATGTGCACTAGTCTAGGTTACACATAAGCCTTGTCTTCACCAGCCAGCAGTCCTATTATTGACTTCAGCAGCCACTGTTTTGGTCAAGTGATCTGCTCCAGTAAAATAAAGCATAGTCTTTGAGGTGTTGTAGGAAAGACAAGGAAACCTTAAATTGCAGCATTTCACCTTTCTCCTGAAATTGAGGAGGATTTAAAGAGCTTCCTGCAGAAGGTGAAGCCTTCAAAATGGTTTCCATTTCAACATCAAGAACACATAAATCTTCACCACTGGGCCAACAGACAGCATCATAATAAATGAAGAAAAGATTGAGATTGTTAACATTTTCATCTTGCTCAGATCCACAACCAAAAACCTTGGCACTGGTAGTCAGGAAATCAAAAGACTGCACTGGGAAAATCTACAGCCAAGGATTCCTCCAGAGTGCTAAAGAGTAATGATGTCACTCTAAAGACTCAGATGCACCTGCTCAAAACCATGCTCTTCTCAATTACTTGATATACATTTGGCAGCTGGGCAATGGCCAAGGAAGACAGAAGAGTTGATGCCTTTGAGCCATGGTGCTGGAAAAGAGTATTGAACAGACCATGAACTACCAATAGAACAAACAGGTCTTTCCTGGAGAGAATGACACAAGGTTGCTCCTTAGAAGCAAGGATTTTGAAGTTCTATCTCATGAACTATGTGCATATTGCCAGGAGGGACTAGTCCTTAGAAAAAGACATCATACCTGGAAAGGTAGAAGGTCAGTACAGGAGAGGACGATCCTAGATGAGATAGATTGACACAGCGACTGTGGCAATTGGATCAGGTGTTCTGGAGACACTGAAGTTGGCTCAGAATAGGGGAAAGTTTAGAGGACTGTTCATGAGGTCATTATAAATTATAGTAGACTCAATGGCACTGCCGTCAAGTTGTTCCAATGCAGATCAACCTTCTTTTGGGTTTCTGAAGCTATAACACTTGATGGGAAAACCAGCAGAGGATAACACTGATGAATGGAACCTTTTAAAGATTAAATCCCTGTGCACATCAAAAACCTTTTCCAAGATGCAGCTATTCTTGCTGGATGCGGGTCTTCTTGTCAGGGACCTTACCATTGCTCTGCTGTAAGACAGCAAGTCCTATGTGTGCGAGTGTCTTCTAGCCACCATTTCCCCAGCTTCCGCTAAAAGCTGTGGTCCAGTCCAGGTGCCAGAACCATTACCTGCCAGGTTGGTGGGCTACAGTTACACCATCCAGCTGCTGCCCCCATTGTCCAGCACTAGGAGCACCAACATCACAGATAATCTGGAAAAAACACTACTAGTCTAGCTACACCATGTGGAATCCCTTAAGCTCAAGAAAGGAGCACAAATACACAGATCCTTCAAAAAAATTGCCATACTCTCAGTTACTATATAGTTATAGCAACCTAACATTTACTAAGACTCTCATAATCTCAAGAAAGCAGCAGGCTGTCTCAGTAGTCATGAAAAAAAAAAAAACCCAAACAAAATAACTTTTCTCCTAAAAAAGCAAACCCAGTGAATACTCAAGATAGAGAGAACCAGAAGAAATATGTTGATGTGGAGTTATTTGAACAACTATAGAAGAACATGCACGTGATGGAAGAAACAATGGAAACCATTAAGAGAGCAAATACACCAAAGACAGCAATTCAGAAAAAATATATTGATGAGGAGCAACTTAAACTGCTATGGAAGAAAATAGAAACGGTGTAAGAAAAAAATTATAGTATAGGCAAAGAGGTACAAAAATTAAAAAAAAAATAACAACAACCCCAAAACTCATCATAAGACAGAGGGATATGACCAACGCAGTATTGGAAAGAACAGAAAAGCATGAAAATGCAACCCAGAATATTAGGACCAAAATGACAGAAGTGTCCAACATGCTAGTAAGACAAAAAAGCAGAACTGAAGAGAGGGAACAGAGAATCAGTGAGCTGGAAGACAAGAGCCTCATTGGAAACATACTAGAAGAAAAAATAAGAGATGAGTCAGAAAGAAAATGAAGAAAACATTAGAATCATGTGGGATGACATCAAAAGGAACAACATTTCTATGGTTGGAATTACAGAACATGGGAGTGACAGGCAAATAATTGAGAAAATTGTGTTAGAAGAAAACATCCCAGGTATTTTGAAGAATGGGGAAACCTACATTCAAGAAGCACAGAGAATATCAAATAGATTAGAACCAAAAAGAAAAACTACAAGACCTATCATAGTCAAATTCTTCAAATTAAAAGATAAGGATAGAATTTTTTTAAAATTGTGTGTGTGTGTGTGTGTGTACCGTCAAATCAGATCTGACTGGTACAGGAGGAGATTGTCCCTCCTTTTCCCGGCAGAGCATCTGGTGGATTCGAACCGTGTGCCTCTGAGAAGGATAGAATTTTTAAAGTAGCATGAGAAAAACAAAGAGTCATTTACAAAGGGGAAACAATTATATGAAGTTCTGATATCTCAGCAGAAACCAGGCAAGCTAGAAGACAATGCAATGGCATATAAAGAAAGTTAAAAGAAAACAATTGCCAGCCAAGGATCCTATATCCAGTACAGCTCTCTATCAAATATGAAGGAGAAATTAGATCTTTTGAAGAAAAGAAGGAACTTGAATGTGTGAAAAGACAACCAAAACTATTAGAATTTTTTTTCTTCTCTATAACTTTGTCTCGTTTTTTTTTCCTATAATTATATTTTATTAATTTTCATAAACATTTACAGAGATTTTGGGCTTCCACTCATTCATTGTTGCACTATTCTCTCTACCCCCCTCCCA
>NW_006399843.1:6521663-6533740 GCF_000299155.1 Elephantulus edwardii
CCAACTGATTTTTGTATGTTGATCTTGTATCCTGCTACTTTGCTGAATTGGTCAACTACGTCCATAAAACTATTAGAAATTTTAAGTGAAGTTCTTCACATGGAGATGCCAAAGGAAAGTGGACAGACCATAATAACCAGAAACAACAGAAAAGGAAACACAACAAAATGGCCAGAGTAAAACCTGGCCTGACAATAATCACACTTAATGTGTATGTACTAAATGTGCCAATTAGGAGAAAAAAAAAGTAGTAGAATGGATTAAAAAAAAAAACCAAAGCTCATCACTATGTTGCCTACAAGAGTCACATCTTAAAAAAAGAAGAGAAAGACTGACTCAAACTCAAAGGCTGGAGAGAGCAATGCACAGAGAATGAGAGGAACAGTAGGAATTTGAGTGAGAACTATTATTAAAATAATTAGTTTGGGAGTCACAGGAGCAGTGAGCTGTGGGCCCAGGTGGGAGCCATCAGTGAACCTCAGTGGGAGCTGCTGTGGGACTCACCCACCAGGAGCAAGCAGGACAGCAGAAATTTGACTGAGTTTTATTAAGTCCTCCCAGATCCTGAGCCTCACTGGACCCAGAGCCCCCTGGGTGAGAGTTATTACTGGCAGAGATCCAGATAGCTGGAATTTGAGTGAGAACCCCATGAGAACCCACCTGGATAGCTGGTATCTGAGTGAGGTCCCCGTGCATGCTGGTCCAGCCTCTGTTCCTGCTGCGTGCCTGTTCTGCCCTGTACCTGTGCCTCCACATCCAGTCAAGTAACTTGCCTTTAATCCAGAGTGTCTTGATCTGACTTAGCTACAACAAGAGGCTGCTCTCAAAAACCCTGAAGGGAACATTCTTTTGGGTCAAAAGTTCAGAGAGAAACACAGACAGGGTAGCTAGCTGACTTCAGATAAAGAACGTATCATCGCCTCAGGCACGGAAAACTCTACCAGAGCATGTCAGGTAAGAAACAGGCTATCTCACACCCTATACAAGGGCAAAACAAGATGTCACCCCCCAAAAGAGACATAGTATCAATGTATTTCCTGAAGCCAGAAAGTCTGATGGAACTTTCTGGCACAAAATTGAGAAGAGCGATGATTGAATATTTTCAATGGGTGAAAAACAAACTTGAAGAGGATACTGCAAGCAAAAATGAGGAGGAGCTTAAAAAATAATCAAAAACAATGCTGATAAAACTAATGAGGTATTAGAGGCACTGGAAAAACAAGAAATCATGATCCAAAATATGAGGTCCAAGGTTTCAGATGCTGTCAACATGATGGAGGGACATATGAACAGAGTTGAAGAGATGGAACACAGAACCAGTGAAATAGATAGAATTGTCACCACTGATCTGCTAGAGCAAAAAGCAGAAATAAAAAAGAAGGAAAAAGAAGAAAATTTAAGAATAATATGGGATACCAACAAAAGAAATAACATGCACATCATCAAAATCCTAGAATAGGAAGAAGCAAGTAAATGAAAAGAAAAAGTTGTGGAAGAATTACTAGAAAAAATAATGAAAGACATAATGAAAATGAGAGACTATATATTCAAGAAGCTGAGTAAACACCATATAGAATAGACCGCAGAAGAAAATCACAAAGGCATATTATAGACAAATTTGCCAGAACCAAAGATAAGGAGAGAATTCTAAAAGCAGCGAGGGAGAAACAGAAATTAACTTATAAGGGAGAGGAGATCAGATCAAGTGCCAATTTCTCAGCAGAAACCATGCAAGCAAGAAGACAGTGGAATGACACATATAGAAAAACAAAGACCACAACTGTCAACCACAAATACTGTACCCAGCAAAATTGTGCATCAAATTTGGAGGAGAGATCAAGATATTCCCAGAAAAACACAACCTAAGGGAGTTTGTAAAAACAAGACAAGCATTGCAGGAAACACTGAGAGACATCCTTCTTATGGAGGTATCACAGAAAGCAGAATGGGCAAAAGTAACTAGCAACAACACCAAAAAAGAACTCAATACAAGTATAGCAATAAAACCGTGCTTCTCAATAATCACACTGAATGTGAATTGTTTAAATGCACCACTGAAGAGAAAAAGAGTAGCAGTTTGGATAAAAAAACCTCAAAATGCATCAATAAGATGTCTACAATGAAGATAAAGAAAGAGTAGAAATAAGAGGGTGAAAAAAATATACCAAGCAAATGGCAACCAGAAAAAAGCAGGAGTAGTGATATTATTCTCTGATAAAATAAATTTCAATGCAAAAACCATCACAAAGGACAAAGAAGGTCACTATATAATGCTTAAAGGGTCAATAGAACAAGCAGACATAACAATAATAAATATCTATGCACCAAATGAAAGACCTACAAAAATATATAAAACAAACATTAACAAAACTGAAAAAGGAAAGAGACAAAACTACTATACTAGTTCTAGACGTCAATACAGCACTCTCAAGAAAAGATAGAACAATCAAAAAGAAACTCAACAAAGATGCTTAAGAATTAGACCACACAATAAATCAACTTGACATCATAGATATTTATAGGCTAATAGACCCCACAAAACCAGTATATCTTCTTCTCCAATGTACATGGAACATTCTCCAGAATAGATCACATTTTAAGTCACAAGCCAAGCACCAATAAATTAAAAAACATAGAAATAATACAAAACATCTTTTCAGACCACAATTTACAAAATTAGAAATTAATAACAAGAGGATAAAGGAGAAAAAAACCCCATACATTTGGAAGCTGAGCAATACCTTGCTTGAACATGAGTAGGTACTAGAAGAAATGAAAAATGAAATGAAAAAATTTCTTGAAACAAATGACAGTGAAAACACCACTTACCAAAACCTCTGGAAAACAGTAATCAGAGGTCAATTTACAGCAATAAGCAAACACATCAAAAGGCAGGAAAAAATGACCATTGGCTCTCTAACCCAACATCTCCAACAAATTGGAAAAGAACAGCAAGAAAACCTTACACCCTCTAAAAAACCTAAAATTATAAAAATTAGTGCAGAAATCAATAAACAAGAAACTAATGAAACCTTCAAGAAAACTAGGAGTTGGTTCTTTGAATAGGTCAATAAAATAGACCTTTAGAAAAACTAATAAAGGAAAAGAAGAAAAAGACACAAAGAATCTGAATAAAAGATGAAATGGGCAACTTCACTACAGAGCTAACCAAAATAACCTTGGAATATTATGAAAAATGATACTCAAACAAATATGAAAACTTAGAGGAAATAGACAAGTACTTAGAAATTCAAAACCCACCGCAATTGACACAAACTGAAATTGAACCCCTGAACAGACCTATTAGAAGGGCAAAAAGAAGAGTAACACACACCACAATGAGCCGCCATGGAGACGCCAGCTGTCAGGTCAGTAAAACAGCTGACTTAGAGAGTAGAGGAAGACTCCAGTCCCCAAGCCTTGTGATATACGAATACCCATGTTTATTGTGACTTTGTTCACAATAGAAAAGAGTTGGAAATAACCCAAGTGCTCATCAACAAATGAATGGATAGAGAATCTTTGGTATGTACACACAATGGAATACTACGCTGCATTGAATGACCAGGAACTCATGAATTATTATACAAAATGGGTGACCTTGGATGACATTACGCTGAGTGTCAATCACAAGAGAGTAAATACTGTATAACACCACTATTCTAAGGTGCCACTGATATCAGGATTGGGAGGAACTAAGAAAAGGGGATAAATAATGTATACTGCATTGAAACAGATGAGGGAGAGAACTGTTTAAAAGGGATATATGATCAAGTATCATTGCCATGACCAAAGTCCTGAATGAAGCCTGCATAGTGGAGTGGACTTGGGTTGGAGGTGGGGTGGAGATTGTATAACAATCAAAGAATTTTTGTTTTACTTTTCATAGAGAAAAGCGAACTGGGGGAGAGTGGTGGGCATGGAGGAAAGTGTGCAAAAATGAATGAATGGAGATTCAAAGTCTTTGTAAAGTTTCATTAAAATTAATAAAACAAAATCAAAGCCTGGAAAATAAATATACCAAGTAAATGGCAACCTCAGAAAAGAAGAAATGGCAATACTAATCTCTGATAAAAATACCTTTTCAAAATGAAAACCACCTTCAACGATTTAGATCCCCAGAAGAGCTGTGGATGAGCATTAACATTACTGGTAAGTATATTAATTTTCTCCTGGACACAAGAGCCTACTATTTGGTCCTAAAAGCCTTCTGAGGTCCCAACTCTTCTCACTATTTCTTAGTTGTTGGAATTGACAGAAAATCTCATAAGCAGTTCTTTACTTCACCTCTGCCTCGCATGCAGACTTCTGAGCTATAAAACAACCCAGTGGTAGATGGAATTTGCTTTAGGACTTAAGAACAATAAGTGACATAGTTGAGCCTCTACATCTTGTGGCTCCTAACCTTTATACTATAATAGACAAAGTGCTAGTCAATAGGCCTTTTATTTTAAGAATTACCTTCCCTCAGTAACTTGATTTGTGCCACTATTAGAACCTCTACTTGGAATATTATTGCTTTTAATTTTTGACTCATCTACTTTTAACTTGTTAGTTAAATGATACATCTTCAAGCATACGAACATGTATGGCTCAGCACAATTGATAACAGTGCATCTAAATTCCAAAATCAATCTCCATAATAGTCTATGTGTTTCCTACTGCCAAAGGGGCAATTTAGAGTAGTAAGAGAAGATCTTCACCCTGAAACCTACAGCGTCTCTTTTCAGCAGGAAGTAGCTAAGAGAATACACTGTCCCCTTTTCCTTATGAATCAGGGTGAAGTCTATCTCAGGGAGGAGTGATAGGGAATAGCAAAGGATACACTGACAAAGGTGATTAATCAGAACTGGCTTTGACAAGAACTGTGACAATGGGACAATTAAAACAGACTTTCAAGGGGGAAAAAAATAAAGAGGAATGAACTGGGGGGAGGGTAGAGAAAATAGTGCAACAATGAATGAATGGAAACCCAAAATCTCTGTAAATGTTCATTAAAATTAATAAAATTTAATAAAAAAGATGAAAACCACCATAAAAGATAAGGAAGGGCATTATTTAATGATTAAAAGCACAATCGATCAAGAAAACAAAACCTTCATGAACATTTATGCACAAATTCATAGACCTACAAAATACATAAAATAACAGCTAATAGAATTGAAGAAAGAACTAAACAGCACAACAATAGTGTGGTAGGATATTTCAACAGGTCACTATCACCAAAGGATAGAGAGCTCAACCCAAGAGAACCTAAACACAGATGTAGAAGTTCTAAACTATAAAATGAGCCAACTTGACCTTGTGGAGGTATTCAGGGTGGAGAAGGACATTATGCTTGGAAGGGTGGACAGATAGTGCAGGAGAGGAAGACCCCGGATGAGATGGATTGATACAGTAACTGCAGCAATAGGGGTTAATGTGTCAGAATTAGTGAGACTGGTTCAGGACAGGGCAGGGTTCAGGGCTGCTGTTCATAGGGTCATTACGGGTCATAGGCAACTCAGTACATAACAATAACAAGAACCACAACTGCACCCAGCTAAAACTCAATTCAATGTTTTCTAAGTGTACATGGTACATTCTCCAGAACTGATCACATATTAAGACACAAAGCAAGCCTCAACAAATTACAAAACATTAAAATAATACACAGTATTTTCTCAGCCTTCAATGCCATAAAAACAGAAATTAACCACAGGAGGGTAAAGCTTACACCCATGTGGAAACTGACTAATTTTCTGCTAGAACATGATTAGGTAATAAAAGAAATAAAGAATGAAATAAAAAAGTTCCTTGAAACAAATGAAAATAGAACACACCAAAACTTCTAAGGATACAGCTAAGGCAGGGAGCAGTTCATAGTAACAAGCACACACATAAAAAAAGGAAGAACGAAGAAAAAGCAATGATCTAACTCAACATCTTTGCCAAATAGAAAAAGAACAACAATCTAATCCTACAGCCTCCAGAAGAAAATAAATTATAAGGACAAGAACTGACTTCAATGAAATAGAAAACTGAAAAGCAATTGAAACCATCAATAAGACCAGGAACTGGTTTTTCAAAAGGGTCAATCAAGTTGACAAACTACTAGCAAACTTAACAAAAGAAATAAAAGAGAAGACACAGAAAACTCGATTAAGATTGGAATACTCTGAAAAATTATACTTAGAAAAATTTAAAACCCTAGAAGGAATAGACAAAGTCCTTGAAACTTATGCCCTACCCAGATTGACAAGACAGCTACAGGACATTTGAACAGACACATCACAAAAGAAAAATTGAACAGGTCATAAAAAGACTGCCCCATAAAAAAAGTCCTAGACCAGATGGCTTCACAGCTGAATCGTATCAAACATTCAGAGAGGATTTAGCACTTAAATTCTACTTAAATTATTTTTAAAAATTGAAAAGAAGTCATTCTAGAGTCATTCTATGAAGAAAGCATAACTGTAATACCAAAACCAGGCAAAGATACTATTACCAAGAAAGAAAACTACAGATCATGAATATCGATACAAAAATCCCAGCCAGTAGAATCCAAAAGCACATTAATAAAAAAATTCATCATTACTAAATGGGATCCATAACAAGTATGCAAAAATGGTTCAACAGAAGAAAAACAATCAATGTAATTTACCATATTAACAAAGCAAATAACAAGAAGCATATTATCTTAGCAATAGATGCAGAAAAGGTATTTGACAAAATCCAACACCCCTTCCTGATAAAGACACTCAGCAAAATTGGAATAGGAGAGAATTTCCTCAACATAGTGAAAAGTATATATGAGCCAACATCATTCTCAATGGAGAATGCCTAAAAGCATTTTCTTTGCAAACACAGACCAGACAAGAATTCTGTCACTACTTCTATTGAATATTGTACTGAAAGTGCTTGCTAGGGCAATACGACAAGAGAAGGAAATAAAAGGTATCCAAATTTGCAAAGATATGGTTAAACTGTCACTATATGCAGATGATATGATAGTGTACACAGAAAATCCCAAGGACTCAACAAAAAATTCGTTAAAGCTACTAGACCAATTTAGTAAAGTGGCAGGATATAAGATCAATATCCAATGTCAGTGGGACTCTTCGACAGTAACAGAGAATTCAGAGAAGGAAATCAGGAAAGCAGTACCATTTTACAATAGCCAACCACTAATTGAGATTCTTGGGTGTGAACCTATCTAGAGATACAAAAGACCTATATAAGGAAAGCTACAGAACAATACTGCAAGACACATGAAAGACCTAAAGAAATGGGGAAATGTGCCCATTTGGTTATCCAAATGGATAGGAAGATTCAATATTGTGAAAATGATAATCCTACCAAAAGCAATCTACTTGTCCAATGTAATCCTGATACAGATACCAAATTCATTTTTCAAGGGAAAATAAAACAAACCCCAAAACCAAAAACATTTTCCAACAGAGTCAAAAGAAAACTTACTGACTGGGAAAAAAACATTTGGCAAAATCTTTTCAGACAAAAGTCTCATAACAAAAGTTTACAGAATACTACAGGGATTCCACAAATAAAAGACTGACAATCCAATTATAAAATGGGGAAAAGACATGGAAAGATCTTTCACAAAGGAAGGCATTCAAATGGCCAACATACACATGGAGAAACGCTCAAAATCACTGGCAATAAGAGAGATGCAAATAAAAAGTACAATGAAATACCATCTCACCCCCGTAGCAGTGGCAAAGTTTAACAAGACAGCAAGTACTAAATGTTGTAGAGGATGTGGAGAGATAGGAACTCTTATATATTGTTGGTGGGATTGTAAAATGGTACAATCACTCTGTAAGGCGGTTTGGCATTTCCTCAAAAAGCTGAACATAGAAATTCCATATGACCAAGCTATTCCACTGCTTGGAATATGTTGTTGTTGTTGTTATGTGCTGTCGAGTCGTTTGCGACTTATAGCGACCCTATGTGCAACAGCCCTAAACTCTGCTCTGTCTTGTGCTAATTGCACTGTCTCTGACACTTCATTACCCCAGTCACTGAATCAATCCACCTCATAGAGGGCCTTTCCCTCCTGTGCTGACCCTCCACCCTACCAAGCATGATGTCCTTCTCCAAGGACCAGTCTCTTCTTACAACATGTCCAAAATATGTTAGATGGAGCCTCAGAATCCTTGCCTCCAAAGAGCCACCCAGTTTAGCCCTTTCCAGGATGAATTTGTTTGTTTTCCTAGCAGTCCATGGTACTCTCAATACTCTTCTCCAGCACTACAGCTCAAAGGCATCAATTCTCCTTCTATCTTCCTTGGTCATTGTCCAACTCTCTGATGCATAACAAGTGATTGCGAAGACCATGGCCTGCATCAGACGCATCTTAGTCTCCAGAGAGACACCATTGCTCTTCAGTACTTTGGAGAGGTCCCTAACAGCAGACTTTCCCATGGCAATGCACCTTTTAATTTCCTGGCTACTGGTGCCAAGAGTGTTGACTGTGGAGCCAAGCAAACTAAAGCTGTGAACAATCTCAATCTCTTCGCCATCCATCCTGACGCTGCCAATTGGTCCAGTGGTGAGAATCTTTGTCTTCTTGACATTGAGCCTCAATCCATATTGTAGGCTGCAGTCCTTGACTCTCTGCAGCAAGAGCTTCAGGTCCTCCTCAGTGTCAGCAAGCAGGGTTTTGTCATCTGCATTAATGTAGATTGTTGAAAGATCTTCCACCAATCCTGATGCCGCATTTCTCCTCATAGAGCCCAGCCTCCTAGGTAATCTGTTCTGCATACAGGTTGAAAAGGTATGGAGACGGACACATTTCTGTTGTACGCCCTTCCCAATTTTGAATCATGCAGTGTTTCCTTGCTCTGTTCTGATGACTGCCTCCTGGTCCAAGTATAGGTTTTACATTTGAATGATCAAGTGTTCTGGGATTCCTATTCTTCTCAGAGTCAGCCACAGTTTGTTATGATCCACGCAGGCAAACGCCTTTGCATAGTCAATGAAACACAGATAGACATTCCTCTGGTATTCCCTGCTTTCAGCTTAGATCCATCTAACATCAGCTACAATATCCCTAGTACCACTACCCCTTCTAAACCCAGCCTGGACTTCTGGCAGTTCTCTGCTGATGTGCTGTTCCAGTTGTTTTTAGATATATCCAAAGAAAATTCTAAATGAGACACAAATGAAGATTTATACACCAATGTTCATAGTATTATTATTATAGCAGCATTATTCACCAACATGAGAAAATAGAAATGGCCCAAATGTCCAACCATAATTGAACAGATTGCAAAATTTTGATACATTCACATAATGGAATACTATGCAATGTGCAGGGGGATTTAAAAAAAAATTACTACCTAACTTGGGAGGGACTGAAGAGCGTTAAGCTGAGTGAACTCAGTGTCATAATGACAAATCCTGTATAAGACCATTATTGTAGAAATCCGAAGATAGCTAGTGAAATGAGTATAAGGGATCCAAGTTTGTGAGTGTAAGAACAGAGGGGTGAGGATGGATAGGGGGGTAATCATAGTATCTCACCATTTGATGGGTAAAAGGTGGATAAAGGAAATGGGAAAGGTTTGGTGTAAAAAAAATGCATAGGAACTTTGTAAACAAACCAGTATAAAATAAAAATTTATTTAAATAAACCAAAAACTGCATCAAATGAAATACAGCTGATGAATTGCATCTAGATCAATGAAACAGAGTATTTAAGAGTGACATGAAATAACACAGTTATTTTATTTTTCTTGCCTTGACTGGCAAGGCTCAACAAATTCAAATGCTTGTAGAATCATCTCATGCACATCCCATTCTCCCCATCTTTTAGCCACTGCCCTTCCCACTGCTACTGAAAATAAACAAGAGGCACCTTACCGTATGTGGAGTTCCAGTGGTATAGTAACTCGCAAGTTGCCCTATTGCTGTTTGAATCTGTCAGTGACTCTTCCGAAGGAACATGAGAAGTCTCCTTCAGTTACTATTTAAAATCTCTGAAACCAGTGGCAGGGTTGTTTTGAGCCAGAGCAGTCTGGACAACAACGAATTTTTTTGAATTTTGAAACTCATTCAAGACCTTTGCACTTGATATTTATTTTCTTACAATATTTTTTTCCTTGTTGCTCCAAGACTAAGTTGTTCTCATAGCTGAGCGTATCATACAAATATCACCTCCTATGAGGTACTTCGGACTCTAAATTGCTGCTTCTGCCCTTATGTCAACATATTTTATTTTCTTTTTAGCATGTGTCACTAACATATGATCTTTGTCTTATATTTGTTACTGTCTTCTCCCTTGGAATATAGTGAACAAGGGCAGGAAGCTGCAGTAGAAGTTTCACTGCTATATTCTCAGTACCTGAAACTTTGCTAGCATGTGCGTGGCAAATTTAGTTGACAGTAAAAATAAATTAGTTACAGGACTATCTTGCTTTTGAAATCCAGGACTTTCTCAATAAAATTCTTATTGCAGACAAGAAACGAAAACCTTTATGGGAGGACACTCCCTTTTTCCTGCAGAGCAGCTTGTGTACTTGAATTTGTAACCTTTCAGTTAACAATAAATTATGCACTGCACCACCAGGGATTCTTAATTGCCACATAGAAATATGTTTAATTCACTTTAGATTGTTAACACAAACCAGTAAGGACATTTTGCTTGAATCTGCCTGTGTATTGTTAGGCAGAAAACCCAGAAACCTGCTAGTTCAACACCTTCATTTACGAAAAGGAAAGTACACAGCATACAGGCCATAACACACAGCTGGTTTATGGCAGCTCTTCTTCTTTTTTAAATAATTTTTTTAATTTTAATTGCTTTTTTAACAAAAGTTTACAGAAAAGTTAGATTTTCATTCATTCATTGTTATACAGTTTACCCCCCCCTCTTCCCCCTCCCCATGCTGACTTTTCCCCACTAGTTTATTTACAAAATCTAATACAAATTCAAGTAAATTCTTACAATTTCTTTCACCCCTCCACCCATCAAATTGTACAACCCAATGATTAATTCCCTCTTTCCCCAGTACATCCACATACCTCTGCTTCCAGCCTCTCCCATCCATCCTGGATCCTTATACTCCTTCCATAATAATGGTCTTATACAATATTTATCCTTGTAGAACTGAGTTGGTTCACTCAGAATAATGCTCTCCAGTCCCTTCCAAGCTAGGTAATAATTTTCAAAGTTATTGCTTCTGTGTGGTGCATAGTATTCCATTGGGTGAATGTACCATAATTTCTCAATCCATTTGTTTGTGGTTGGACATTTGAGCTGTTTCCATGTTCTTGTGATGAATAATGCTGCTATGAACATTGTACAAATCTCAGTTTGTGCCTCAGTTCTCATATTCTCAGGGTACATTCCAAGTAGTGGAATAGCTGGGCCATATGGAATTTCTATGTTCACAGAGTCACTATGAGTGGTAGTCAACTTAGAACACTGAACAGTAATGATAACAACCACATGTAAGAAAAACAGATAGTAGAAATCACAAAGGAGGAGGTCATAATAGAAAGGTCTGCAAGTGGAACTTGAGAAGCCATGGCACATCTTATCTTAGCATTCTGGTATCTCTACATCCCTTTTGCACATCACAGATCTTTGGCACAGTGGTGGTGCAATAACACTTACTGTATTGATGAATTTGTTGTTTGTGATAATGAAGAATTAAATAATTATGCACCAAATAGGTATCTGATAATTTACTCCTTTATTCTTCCAAAATTAACTTAGTCCCTAATCTGTTTTAAGGGAGCTCTGGTAGTATAGTCCATAGAGTTGAGCTCCTAACCTAAAGAACTCTCTGGGGATTTGAATCCACAAACAGTTCTGCAGGTGACAGGTGAACAATCTCTTCCCACTTATTTATAGCTCTGAAAACCCAATGGTGGGTCAGCTACAAGTTGGTTCCAACTCCATTGAACCAGATGTTGGTAAAAAAAAAAGGCCCACAGAATTGATGGGATACCAACTGATATGTGTCAACTAACAGATGCAGCCATGAACATGTCCACCAGTCTGTGCCAAGGAATTTGGAAAACAACTGCCTGGCTGACTGATTGAAGCAGATGTGTATTTGTTCCATTCC